>NW_026652277.1:171297371-171771343 GCF_009828535.3 Hylobates moloch
GGAGCGCAGTCAGAGCGCGGCGGCAGCGGCAGCGGCAGAGGCGCCGCGGCGGGGACCAGCCCAGAGAGACCCCCGAGCCCGCGGCACAGGCGGCGGCGGCGCTGAGCGGGCTCGACCAGCCGAGCAAGCGGCGGCCCCGGCTCCTCCTCGTCCGGCGCCAGCAGCCCGCGCCCCGCGCCCGCACTCGGCCAGCCGAGACCCGCCTCCCGCCCGCCCGCCGGCCTCGTGAGGGACGCGCCGAGCCGGGCAGCCGAGAGCGGCGGCGGCGGCTGGGAGCGCGTCGGGCCCGGGCGGAAAGTGCCTGCGGGGGGCGGGCGAGCGCGCGGTGCCGGCCGCCCCGGGGCTCGGCGCGGGAGCCAGAGCGGGAGCCGGCGCGGAGCGGGACGCCGGGTCCCGAGCGGCCCGCGGCCGGGGCTCGCCCCCGCCCCTCCCTCCTCTCCGGCGGCGGCGGCGGCGGCGGGCGGAGTGAGCTGCGGAGCCTGGAATATGGTCGGGGAAATGGAAACGAAGGAGAAGCCGAAGCCCACCCCAGATTACCTGATGCAGCTGATGAACGACAAGAAGCTCATGAGCAGCCTGCCCAACTTCTGCGGGATCTTCAACCACCTCGAGCGGCTGCTGGACGAAGGTGAGCGTCTCCAGGGCCCCGGCCCCGGCCCGACCCCCGCCGGGGCGGCCCCTTTCCCCGCTTGGGATGGTGGGGAGGGCGGGAAGGTCACGGCCGGGCGGGACCGAGCGCCGGGGGGACGGGGAGGCCGGGAGGGCGCACAAAGGGGGCGCCGGGCCGGGCTTGTGGCGGGCGGGCGGGCCGGGGTGGATCCGCCGGTGCCGGACGCCCCCTGCCCGGCCGGGACCCCGCGCCGCTGGCGTCCAAGTTTGCGCGCGGCAGAGGGCTGCGGGGTGAGCCCTGCGGCCCCTCTAGCTTTGGCGGTCACATTTCCGAGAGGCCGGCGGGGGCCGCGCGGACTCGGTGGTCCTCGCCGAGCCCTCCCGAGAGCAGGCCCACGCCGCGCCGCCGGCCTGGAGGACGCGTGTCCCCGGCGCGGGCCCCGCTCCTTCGCTTGGCCTCCCGAGCCTGCTCTGCGCGGACCCCCGCTGCCCCGCGTTCGGGAGCTCTCCCCTCCCGTGAGGACTAAAGCGGGGTTTCGTGCTTGGGGAGTTGGTGCAGCTGGTAAATACTAAGTGGAAGTCAGCGTGGGGCTCGTTAGTTTAAAGAAATTCCGTAGGAGACCGAAATTATGCTGGCGTAGCCGACAGGGAGGACGAAGTGACGGCGAAAAGCACTTTTTTCCCTTTTGTTTGGGGAAGCGAGAACTGTTAGGGAGTTGAACTTCACTTTTCGGGGGTGGGGGGGGGTGGAGTGCGAAATAACGCGATGACAGATCGGAGCGCAGCCTGAGTTAGAAGAACTTGGGCGGAGGGTTTGCTCCCGGGGACGCAGCCGCCTGAGTTTGTAGGACGGGGAATCGAGACGTTTGGAAAGGGCGAAATAAAATTGAGCCAAAGTTTCCAAAACGCTTTATGGAGCGCTGTGGGGAGTGAAGAATGACAAGAAGATTAATGTTGACCAACTCTGGAATTTCCTTAAGAAGTTCTCATAGTAGTACCTGAAGTATTAATTTCTAGTAGCTGTGGGTTTCTGTGGACGCCTAGAGAAAAAAAAAATGACCACAAAAAAGTCTGTTTCGAAAATCGACTAGCCAGGAGTTTTTTTTGTTTGTTTTTTTTTTGTTTGTTTGTTTTGTTTTTCTGCTTAGAGGTATCACCGGAGGACTGTGTAAAGGAAACTGAAAACTATAGGTTGAAGAGATGAACAATGGAGTTTAGATTTTTCGCAAGAATTTCGAGATTTTAAAAATAGAGTCGGGGAACAGGAGTTTGAAGCTTGGGGAGTTGGAATGTCACTAGAGAACAAAAGGCCGGAAATGTTTCCATGATAAAAAAATGGTTAAAGAAAAATCCCAGGAGTTCTGTTGTCTTGAAAGTCATAGAAACAACTTAAAAGTAGAAAATGGTTAGGTGTTAACGGCTTTCTCGTTGTTTTGCTTCCGTATGTTAAACATACAGCACTCACCAACATTGAAATGGGCATTTTCCACTGTTGGAACAGCAAATCTGTTAATTTCAAGTTGCTCCAGAGAAAACCTGAGCTGTCCCTTTAAGGAGTTCTGCTTTTCCTATTTGTGTTGGCATTTGAAAGATTGTGGAGGCAGAAAACTTTCTGGAATGTCAAAAAAAAAAAATTGCTGGAACTCTTAAATTGAGTATTTCCAAATGTGAGCGCTAAGGGGCGCCAGTTATTTTTTAACCATGAAAATGGTTGGAACAAAATGTGTAACATACTCAATCTGACCTATATTAAATTTAGTTGAAACTTCAATTATAGATTATTTGATTTGTCATCATGTGTTTATGTAGCGTTTTCGAACATTGAAAATACTTTCCTTAAAATTATTGGCATAACTTTATGACGTCTCAAAAATAACACTCTATCTTCTCCTTGGCATATTTGGTTAAGTTAAAATTTTAGTAGTATTAGTAACAATTTATGATGAAAGTTTTTTTTCTTGAGTGCAGTTGTTTAGAAGGAATCCTTTATCGACGATAAAATGAAAATAGGCCTTGACAATATTTAGGGTTAATTAAAATTAAATTGCATTCCTGAAATGTTGAATTCAAAGACTAATAGGAGATTCCAAAAAAAAGTTTGAAAATACTTTTACCTTATGTATACTATTTAAAAAGCTGCATACTTTTGAGTTCTTTAGTTTTAAAAGGTTTCTTGTGCTTTTATGTTGATCTAAAATCTCTAAATTTAGAGCTGATTCCTTGTTATCAAGTTTCCAACCTTAGGCTTTAATAATTTTTAATCTTTCAAATCCAGAAATTTCAATTATGTCATTGTCTCTAACAAAGGCTTCTCTGTGGTTGGAAATAGTACTCGTTTGCGTTTTAAATGTAGGAGACCACTATGATATCTCCTAGATAATGTTTGTTTCCCCTTCCCCTTTTAATGTAGTTTACTCCATCTCTCATCTTAATCTATCTTTAGTTTTAGCCTTGTCAATTTCCCAGTGTAAAGATTGCTTCTGTGTGGCATATAGTATGTTTAAAATGGGCAATATAATGACGAGGAAGTTTGATTGTTTTTTATCAGAGCAGTACAAACATGCAGGAAAAAGGGCTATTCCTTAGTGTGGAATAAGCTGCTTCCTGTAATTGTTAGCCTTGTTATAAACTTAATTTGACTTAAGAAAAATATTGGTTTCTGAAGTCCATCACATTTTTTTTTTTTTTGGATGATTTAATTGTGAAATTTGGCATCTTGTGCCTTACCCCTTTGTGGTTTGTCATTGTCCAAAACAAATTAATCATGACTTTTGTTTCTGGTTAGGCATTACTTTTTTGTTGTTGTTTTGCCTATAATGCTTGGCTGAAAAATTACTTTTACATTTAGATAAAATTTAGTAAAAATTTTACTTTAGTGATTGGTTTAATGAAGTTAACATCGTACCTAGAGTAGATGTGTTTTCTGATAATTAGGAATTTTAAATGAGATTTTACATTTTTTATTTTAAAATATTTTTCAAAGAATAAGCTTTTAAAAAATGTGCTTGTCAGCCTAAGAATTTCCATTTGGCTAGTTACAAATTTGAGGATTAAGTGTGCTGGTTTTCCTAGTTGATGAAGACTTGGATGTTTTAGAATGAGTATTTCAATTCCTTGCCAAGTTAACCTTTAGTCTCTATCTTGACTGTGGACAGTCCTTTTGTTTTACTGCTTGTTTTTGTTTTGTTTTGTTTTTTGCTGTTGCCGGTGGTGGGGATGTGTGTGCCAGCTCTTCCACTGAAGTATCTTCAACACGGTTGTTTTTTAAAGTTGTGAATACATTTTAGGTTGGGCCCGTCATATAAAGGGCATAAACTTGAGTTTGAAACCTTTTATTGAAGATAGAGATGATTATAGGATTACACATAAAACCTAGGTCTTAAACTGCCCTACCTTTAGAGAGACGTTTTCAACTGAACCCTTAGAGAAGATAATATATGGTTTTTAAAAAAACAAACTTTTTTTGTCATGAGAATGAAACAACAGTAGTTGAATGCACATTGTTTTAATAAAGTTTTGTAATTTAGAATCCAGAAGGTGAAGAGTACAGTCTATTAGACTTAACAATCCTGTATTAGGGGAAAATGGAGAACTAGTATTTTAAAAGCAGATTTTGAGTTTTCAATTTTTTAGGTGGAGGAGGGGTTAAAGCTGCTGATACAGAAATAAAAAATGTGTAATGAGGAAGAACAGTCTAAATCGTTTTATGGTGGATATCAGAAAAATTACTGTGTGGCTCAGAAAAGAGAGCAGATGGATTAGAATGCCGTATTACTGATTTGAAAATATATTTTCATTTTCCGATGGTCTTTTTGTGTTTACAATAAACTTTCTGTCTGACCTGTTTAGTTTGTACCCTGCCTGCTCCCTCTCCTTTAAATATATGAGTAAAAATATTTTGTTAAAACTTGCTTAAATGGTTGCTATTTTTTCATGTTAATGTTTATTTTCACTTCTTTTGCCTGTTATTGGATGTATCATAAGGTTTTCTTACCATCATTTTTTTTTCCTGAGAATTCATTTACAAAAGCTTTGACTTAAGAATTATATAGTTGTTGGTATTGAGAGGACTCTTGCTATAGAGAGTTCTTACAAAAAGCTTTTCTTTTTGTCTGAAGAAGCAATTGTTGTTGTCAGTAATCATCTTCTGTAACAAACAGATTTTAAGGTGAAATAATCTGTTCTTTAGGAACTAAGATTTTGCTTTTGTACACAGCCCTTGAATTAGTGGTAGCAAGAAGGAAGCTACTATTTATAATCACTTCTTTCCATTATCTTTTCTCACCCAGGAGGTGTCAGCAGCTATATATTGGCAGTCACGGAAAAGATCAATTGTATCATTATGGGGCATTTATTAAACATTCATTCTGTACTTTTAAAGCTAAATTCCCCTGTAGGTGGAAGGTGATTCCGTTGGAAACTGTATCCAGTTTACATGTTTTGTAGTAAAAGTTGTATCCGACTGTAACACAGTTGATAGAAATAGGTCTCTTTGCTAGTCACATTTACTATAGTATTTGGGATGGACACTTTTTCTTAAATGACTGAGAATGTCAAGTTAAATCAAGTTAATTTGACTTCTTAAATGCTTTATGCACATTATATTTCTGTTAATGCTTCACTAGTCACTGTCGCTGTCCTGGAGCTGATTGAAATTGGTCAGTTTCCCATAAGAGCAAATGGTTTTTGGTTTCCTTTTTCAGGGAAATAGATTTCTGTGATGAAAAAAGTGAAGTATAATAAAACCCTCATGCTTTGACCCGGCCTTCACTGAAGCATGATTCAGATTCTTTTTCTGAGGCCAATATACTTAGACATGTAAGGGCTTTTCTTTTGTTTTTGTTTTTGTTTTTTTTTTTTTCTTTTTGGTGGTTTTTTCTTTCCCTTTTTTTTTTAATGGTTTGGTTTGGTTTTTATATCAAGGGAATTACACCAGTGTGATCATAGGAGCAACTTTTTATAAACTGACTGGAACTACAGTTTAATTTACTTGAGAAATTCAGTGTAGCGAATACATTTGTTTGATTTATTTGTTTGATGTTGCCGTTGTAGCAAAATTTGCGCCTCTCTGTTGGAGATGGAAAATGCTGCGACATTGTGGGTTTTTGTTTGTTGATAACTTAAAAGGCAGCCCACTGAGCAACTTTCTGCTATTGGTATGTCAGCTGTTGTGAACCTATCCAAGGTTCTATTTTAAGGCCAAGGGATGGGGAGTGGTGAGTGGGCCTATGTTACGAGGTCACACAGATATATACCAGCTTTTTATTTACATGATCAACAGGACTTCATTTTTTTTCTCCAGTCCCTCCTGTATTTGACATTAAGACAGCTTAATGTGAATTTTAAGTGCAATAATGTGTTGTTTACCTTTAATGATAACTTTTAGGGAATATTTATACCCCTTTAAAAAAGTTTTGAGCCCAAAATAGCTAGATTATTTGGTGTTTTACAGTTATATTTTTTACTTAACAGAAAAGCACAACTAACAATAAACTTTTATAGTGAATATAGTTTGTTATGTTAGTGGGACTGTTAAGAAATTTGTTTATAACCCCAGTCTGTGTTAGGTACTACCTTCTATGGAGTGATCATTATAGTTAGCATTGGAATATTATTACCTGTCTGCCCTCTTAAAATTACTTTCTTGAAGGTGCCTACCTTAGAGCCTAGCATACACTTCTCAGATGTTTGTTGAATTAAACATGTTGACATCTTACCTCCTTTTTTGATTTCTAGTTTCTCAAAGATAGGGTGTGTGCACATGGTTTAAAAAAAATGACAATCCAGAGGTGACATTAGAAATACTGTCTAATAATTTTAAGAAACGAAGCAGTTGTGTGATTGTTGATAGTTTTGTGCCCTTAGAGGAAAAGGCACTTGTATTTTTTCTTAAAAATAACTTAAAAAAAGTCATGTTATTTGTAGTACTTGCTGCCAAGGTGCTTAATTTTACTTTAATGTCATTGTTGGGAAGGAGATTTAGGAAGATAAAATTGCTTTACTTAAATAGTATAGTTTCTTGTCAGTCCTTATACCAAAGGGTATCAATTCGTAAGCAGAGAAAAACTACCAGTGCTCATCTCAGCTCTTGGAAAATTTTGGCATTTATGGAATTATATAGGTAAACTTTCCCCACCCTGTTAGTTACCCTTTTAAAAGTCCCCATGTATATAGTTCTTGTACTCCATGCAGGGCACAATAGATAGGAATGATTTCTTGTCCCTAAGTGCTGCTTTGGTGTGTTCAGGATAAAGACGGTATTTGAGTGATTTTAGTTTAAAAGAAAGCTGAGTATAATCATATGTGGCTGATTGTCATTTAACACAAATAGTTATGTTTTTAAACACAGATGTGTCTTTAATTTTAAACAGTGCCATTACTTAGAAAACTGATAAATTGAAGCTTTCACTTAGCTGAAACTTAGCTCTTTTATTTCTTTTTTTTTTTTTTTCAGTTGGAGTCTCGCTCTGTCACCCAGGCTGGAGTGCAATGGCGTGCGCTCGGCTCACTGCAACCTCTGCCTCCTGGGTTCAAACAGTTCTCCTCCCTCAGCCTCCCGAGTAGCTGGGATTACAGGTGCCCGCCACCAGGCCCGGCTAATTTTTGTATTTTTAGCAGAGACGCGGTTTCACCACGTTGGCCAGGCTGGTCTCGAACTCTTGACGCCATGATCTGACTGCCTCGGCCTCCCAAAGTGCTGGGATTACAGGTGTGAGCCACCAGGCATGGCCAGCTCTTTTATTTCTAAACTGTTTATTACTGTGCTTTAGCAGTAACAGTGTTTGAAAATCTGTGATGAATTTTTAAAAAATATATTGCAGAAGTATTTATCTAGAATTCTTACAATTAGCAAGAAAAGGACTGCACTTAATGTTTTTGTCTTCAGTTCCTTGATGCAGAAACTCTAGTTTGAAAATCCAGCAATCCTATCAAGTCTAACAGAATAAATTATGTTCATAAAGTTGCTTCATGTATTAGTCCAATATTTTTATAGAACTAAATTTTGAGGCTGGGGAAATGAATCGATTGTAAGATTTATATCACATTATTTATTATAAGCAGAATGTGTCATATTCTGCTTAGCAGATAAGCAGATATTGAAGTATCAGAAAGAACATCATTAGTCGGGTGTGGTGGTGTGTGCCTGTAGTCCCAGCTATTTGGGAGGCTAAGGAGCGAGGATTGCTTGAGCCCAGGAGGTCAAGGCTGCAGTGTTATGATCGTGCCACTGCACTCCACCTTGGGCAAAAGTGAGACCCTGTCTTAAAAAATAAAATAGAATAAACATCAAAATGCAGTTACATCCATAAAGTGGCTCCACATTATGGTCACAATGTAAGTAAAGGGCATGTGTGTGCAGGCATTTATATCTGTAAGTGAAGACATGCAGTGAATGTGAGCTGGGCTTTGTGAGTACTGGGGCTGGTTAAGTTTCAGCTGAGAAAGGTTGGCCCCTGGATTGAATAAGTAGCAGGCCTTAAGTAGGCACCTTGCTTTTGCTTTAGTGCAAGAGAGGTCATTGTAGAGACTGGGCCTGATCTCCTGGTCAGTAGCAAATCATTGGGGAGCCCTTGGTTTTTAAGCTGATTTTATAGTTTGAAATATATAGGAAAAAAACAAACAAAAAATAGTAAATTTTAAGAGTAGAATTAGGGAAATGCATAGTAAAAAAACAAACATGCAATTTTAAAATTTGAAACCGAGCCAGGCGAGGTGGCTCACGCCTGTAATCCCAGCCCTTTGGGAGGCCAAGGCAGGTGGATCACGAGGTCAAGATTTCGAGACTAGCCTGGCCAATATGGTGAAACCCTGTCTCTGCTAAAAATTAGCTGAGCATGGTAGAGTGTGCCTATAGTCTCAGCTACTCAGGAGGCTGAAGCAGAAGAATCGCTTGAACCTGGGAGGTGGCGGTTGCAGGGAGAGGAGATTGTGCCACTGCACTCCAGCCTGGGTGACAGAGCGAGATTCCATCTCAAAAACAAATAAAATTTGGAACCTTTTCATAAACTCTTCAATGTCATAATTTTACAGGGTCTTAAAATTACCTTGCAGATTATATCAAAGAATTGTGTTTTAGAGCTGCAGGGGACCTGAGAGTTGGGAGTATATCTTCATTTCATAGATGCAGAGACTAAGACCTGGAGTGGTTGTAACTTGGTTTGTCTCAAGACAAGTTGGCAGCAGAGCTAGAGCAAGACACTCACTTCTCCCCTCTGTTCCATTTTGTGGCCTGCTTCTCCACAAGGGGAGCTGGAGGGAAAAACCTAGAGTATTTCCATATGCTAAAAAGCTGCTGCTGTTGCCTCAAGTTGTGAAGGTAAAGAAGAAAAAAAAGCAAATGGTTTTTTGCTAATTCTGTGATATGCTGGTTTTGAACAAATGATGGTCAGATTCTTAGAACTAGAATTTATTTTTAATGATCACTTTGTAATTAAGAGGCTAAAAGTGAGAAAGCCGTTTTTAGAGGATTTCAGCTCATTCACTTCTTTGAAAGCAAAGGCTAGAGCCTCAGTTTTTTTAATAATGTAGTAAAAATTGTTGCTGCTATTATTTTTAGTACTCGAGGAAACATTTTTGATTGGGTGATTTCATAGAGAAGTATACTATTGCTAAGTGATTCAAGTCAGGAATGTATACTTGTATCAGTTTTAGATCAGCATGGGGTGAACAGCCCAGTGATATATCAGGTAGATAACTGAAGAGTGACACCCAGGAGATGGATGGTTATGAATTAAATGGAAACAGTGCTGCACCAGGTAGCCACCAGGTAGCTACCACATCGTATTCCTGATGCCAGCATCTGGAGGATGATTGCTCATTTCAAATAATTCAAACAAATTAAATGTAAACCACAGTTCTTTGCTGTGTTACAGTAATTGTATCCCTTTGATACAGTTGTTACATGGCAGGTGAATACATTTTTTTAACAAAAAAAATTTCAAACTGGGATCAAAAAAATTACCCTGAAACCACATCTAATTGTCTGTTGTCGCTGATTCCACCATGGTTGCAGTGATGCCATTATCATGAGAGTATTCAAGTTTTAACTCTGTATGTGTGCGCGTGCACATGTGTGAGCCAGCATAAAGATGAAATGAATTTATGTTTTTGTGCATATGCTAATGAGACCCTGTGGTGAAGTGGTAAGCATTCTTATACTATAGACCTGGGATCTAATCATGACTCTGCAATTAACTGGTTTGGCTATCTTGGACGAGATAACTAATCTCTCTGAACCTCAAGCTTCTTCATCTGTGAATGAAATTATCAACTGCCCTGCCAACCTCAGTCCAAATACTCTGAAGTTGATGGGTATTCAGAAGAGCCTCTCATGCTATAAAGTAGCAGCATCACTGCCTTTTTTTTTTTTTTTTTTTTTTTTTTTTTTGTGAAACTTGCTCTGTTGCCCAGGCACTGGATCTTGGCTCACTGCAACCTCTGTCCCCCAGGTTCAAGCAATTCCTGCCTCAGCCTCCGGAGTAGCTGGGATTATAGGCGCGCACCTCCACACCCGGCTAATTGCTGTATTTTAGTAGAGACAGGGTTTCACCATGTTAGCCCGGCTGGTCTCCAACTCCTGACCTCAGGTAATATGCCCGCCTCGGCCTCCCAAAGTTCTGGGATTACAGGTGTTAGCCACTGCCCCCGGCCTGCATCATCTGCTTTCTATCAACATTTTAAAATTGTTTATGATAGGATAAACAATTAGATAAGCAAAGCAGCTTTTAGAGAATGAGAAAAGAAAAGGAAAATGTATCCATGTAGGTTCAGCTAGTTTTTATGTGCATGAGAATCACTACTAACATTCTGGTAGTTTAGAGGATGTCACTTTGAGCTGAACTATCTAGTTATGTTTATTTGAGAAGTGGAACCTGAGTTGGTATTAACAGCTGGTATGATTTAATGAGGTGAATGGGAAGGCGGAGGATGTTCCAGGAGAAGGGAAGGTGCAGCAGTGCAGCACAGGAAATAGGTACGGATTTAGTTAGTTGGAATGGCAAATGCATAGATAGAAGTAGTGGAAATAGAGACTACAGAAAGCAGACCAGGTTAGGGCTAGATTGTGGTGGGCCTTGAAGGCCAGAATACATAGTCTGAATTTTATTCTGAAGGTTGTAGGGAATCTTTAAGGCTTGGATTATTTGGGAGTGTCAGAATGAACTCTTTGTGCATAAACTGAGAATAATGTATACAATATATATGGGTTTAAAGTAGACATTGGATGAAGTGTGAAGAGTCAAACTATTATGTGGTTAACCCATTAGGAAAATTTTTTGAGTAGTGATATTTTCTCAAAATAGTATTAATAAAAAAATTTATATTGAGTTTTCTGTATTTTAAACTCCTTAAATATTTTTTAAAGTGTGTTTTAACTAGAAACAAGTCTTTCTTTTCCTTACCTACAGGTTAGTGTATTCACCCTGAAGGATTGAGAACATGTGGGGCTCATTTGTTTAGCTGTCAGCCCAATTTTTAGAGAATTGAGCTTTCATTTCTATATGAGCTAAAGACAATTGAAGAGACTCTTGGAGAAAATCTTAGGAATTCTTGAATTAATTTGCCTTGAAGAAAATTTTGTCCCAATTTCAGAGATCCTTTAAATATGTTTTACCAAGCTTGATGCGGACTTTTAAAATTTAATTGTGTTAATTTTTGTGTTTAGTTATTTTAGGTAAATGAGAGATATCTTGACATTCTATCCGTAGAGAGATACATATTTGTGTGTCTTTAAAAGTTAACACTTCCTTACATAGTGACATTACACTGAACAAGATGGATTAATCCTACAGATAATGTAATAACCAGTCCATATTCAGATTTCTGTAGTGGATCCCCAGATATTCTTTATAGTTGGATTGTTCAAACCAGAATCTTATTCAACACCGCTCATTAAATCTGGTTGTTACACCTTTTTAAATCTAGAACCATCTCTCTCTCTTTTTTTTTTTTTCCAAATGACATTGATTTAACTGGTTTAGGGCTTGTTCCCTTATGCCCTGTGTATCTATTACATTGGAAGCTAGTTCTAAAGTAGGTTCAAGTATAGCATCTTCCACTAGAGTACTTCATAGGTGCTGCTGTGTACTTTTTTTTATCACATTAGGAGGCACAGGTTCTGCCATCAGATAAGGAAAGATTGATACCTGGATTAGAGTGGTGATAGATGGCTCCTTGTACTTTAAAGGTAGTTGTTTTTTTTTCCTTCTTGGAACCAGAAGGTGCCCCATCGACCAAGGGTGCCCCATCGACCAAGGGTGCCCCATCAACATTCACACCATGGTTTTGACCAGTTTTTTGCCTGAATCAGTTTCATTAGAGCTTGCACCATGATGATATTTTAATTCTGCCATTCTTTCTGCAATTACTTGGCATCCTTTGAAAGGTACAGCTTTCTGACCCCAACACGGAAATACATTGCAATTTTGAAGTGAGTTTCTAATGGGGCAAGCCAGATATGTGCTGCTGCTTATTATTATTTGGTTCTCAAAGTAAAGTGTTGATTTGCTAGCTGCTTCAAATGGAGACCAATGAATTTTTTCTCTTTTCTAATCATCATTGTAGACTCATGGATTTCATAGATTCAATGTACTTAAGTCAGCTATAATTAATTTTGATGTTAAAATTATTACAACTTTAGCCATTGATAATTAAACTGGCTTCTGTGTCTGTTGAACTCGTGCTTGCTTTCTGGGGCAGCGTTATGCCCCAGGCTCCCCTTGTGCCTTGTCTGCCTTGCCTGTTCTGGATCTAGATTTGGCCATTTCTCCAATAGGAATGGTATGAAATACTTGAATTTAGGTCTTAAACATGTTCATTACTCTCAGGATGTTATTACTTCTGAGCCATTTTCTATGGAGAATTTTGACTTTAAAATTCATTCATTCATTTTTATATTTTCAATTCAATTTTAACGTTATTGTTAATTTTATATCTTTTTTTTTTTTCTGGCCACAGCTAAACTAATGTTGTTCTTGATAGTGACATACTTTTTTGCTTTATTCTACAATATTAAGGAAAATACTTTCAAAATAACAAAATTGATAATATTACTAATAACAGTAAAACTATCTTTAAAAATTTTTAATTTGTTTTAGACATGTTACCAATAATAGATATAGCCAGTGACGCATTTTTCTGGTTGATGACAATTATTTTCCTTTTCTTGGGGGGGGGGGGGCCTCATTCTGTGTATACCAAGTTTTAATTTCTACTAAATCTTGTTTTTGACTTTTTGATGCTGTCATTTATTAGCTGTGTTCTTTTGTTGTACTTCCTGCTTCTATTAGCTTTTATGCTCAGAAGAAATGGAAAATACACATATATTTTAATGTCAGGTGCGTGCGTGCGCATGCGTGTGCGTGTGCGCGCATGCGTGTGATGGCAATATGATCCAGAAAGATAACTTATAAGGAGATGGTTGTTTATACTAGTGCTTTGCATCTTAAGCACGAAGGGTAGGGAAAAAAGAATATGACAGGCAAAATGTTTCAATTTAGTGAATTCTTCTGAATGATATCGGTAAAAGAATATATATAGATCTTTAAAGCTTTTAAAGTCGTATGAAGTGGGGGAAACCTCATAGGTAGAAAGTAAGTCTTAAAATTGTATTTCTTAGTAGTTGCAAAATCTCTACTGCAAACTTGTTGTCATTAAGAACTTTTAGTAGTAAGGAACTTATGTTCCAGCAGATGGGGATATTAGTACACAAAAGAGAGCACTCAGTGATTAAAATGTGTTGAGAAATAACCCTTTTGCCAGAATAGGAAAATGTTCTCCTTTAAATTGTAAAGGAAGAGTTGCTCAGGAATATGACAAATAACAGTTACCGAATTGAGTATTTTCATTGGCATGTGAAAAAGTTGTCATAGTTCTTTAAAGAACTTGTCTCTTTAAGAGACTATATGTTGGTATGTTGACCATATTAAATGTAACTAGTTTAGGACATCAGATTGATTGCAGCTATTTTCTGAAATAGTTTCTGCCTTTACAGCTCAGTTGTTTGAAGGGTTTTTGTTTTGGTGGGTGACTGAGTCACATATATTGAGAGGTATCCTGTTCGTACATTTTCTTTGTAATTATAAAGTCTTTAACCAGGCAATTTATTTCTGTTTATTAAAATAAATCAGAAGAAAATGTGTCATAGTTTACTCTATGTTATATGAAGAGAAAGTTCTTTTGGGGATCATAGTTTTATCATAGTAATAAAAAATTATCAGCAGTAAAAAGATAATCTTATCTCACTTTTTATTATAGTTTATAGCATTACGACATACTTTGTTAGTTTTTTTAGTAGGTAAATACTACATAGATTGCTTTAACATATGCTTTGCAGTTGTTGAAATACTGCTCATTTAAGTTCCTTCTTAGATGTGATTCAGAAGTGTACTTTTATTTAATGTATTTAAGTTATATTTTCCTAGTTCAGTTATATTGAGCTTTTTTTTTTTTTTGAAACTGTCAAGGCAATTTAAAATACTCTTGCCTTCAATGACTTGAAATTGAACTCTGCACAGGAGAGAAGAATATGTCTTGTTTCTGTATAGAGAACCAGGGAGGAAGAGATTGACTTTGCCACCTTTGTAACTGATAATAACTTGCATTTTAGTCCCTGCTCCCCAGCCCCACTTTTTTCCTTTTCTGTTATTCCTAAAATGTAGAGAATTGGAGATCGATCCACAGATTTTCAGTTCATCTTTGGCAGTAGCATGGTTTGTAACTTTTTTCAGTCCTGGGAGAGGCAGTGGTGAGGGCACAGAGATAGCGTAGCACATTGTCTTTGAACCTTAATGGGAATTACTTCTTTTCAGGGAAATATAGGGATGGCCAATTTTGTCTATACATTTTAAGATTGTTCTTAGAGAGTTTATGAGAAGCTTGAATTTCTTTCAGTAATCCTAAAAACTGTTATAAAGAACTTCTTATTTATCAGAAGAAATATACCTTATTGGGAAAAAGTAAAATATATCAATTAAAAACTTAAAAGTACTCATCATGCACTGATAGCTGCTCTTAATGTTTTCCTTCTAGTGCCCCCCCGCCCAGCACCAGTGTTTATGGATGTAGCAAAATTGGAATTACGGTTTTTAAAAAAATAGTATCATGAGCATTTTTCCTTGCCATTTCGTATTCTTTGCAGATATGATGTTTATAGTAATATATTTCATGCTGTCGAGGTATATTATAATTTACTTAACTAATCTGTTGGACTTGCCACTTTGCTTTCAGGAAATGTGTGTAATGATAGCATTAAGTGGCTTCAGAAGTTACTTTTTTAAAAGCCTTAAGTTACAAAATATTGTAACTGGGCATTATGAATACCAAACTCTTATTTTTGCAATGCAGTTAATCTGAAATAAGCATTTTATGTTGCATTGCAGTATAAAATGGTTGTTGGGATGCAACATGTGATTTTCAAATAATGTCAGAGTTGCATATTTCATGTATTAGTTTTTAGTGATTTAACATACTTAATTGAAACTTTTCATTCTATTCTAGGCTGTTTGGTTGTATGCTATTAATATGTGTGCGATGTTATGAGGGACACACTAAAGCTTCAAATTCATTCCTTCAAGTTATCTCAGTAGTTGCAAAGAATATAAAAATAAAAGTAACAATAGAAATATAAACATACCAAGAAGACTAAAGACTGGTGCTGAAGAGGGTGCTTTTGGCCGAGGAGGCTATGGAATGTTTCAGGAGAGGAGGTAAAATTTCACTTGGCTCTTAAAGGACAGGTAGGATTGAAGTGGAGAACAGATAAGGGAGTGGTGTTCTAGATACAGGGAACAGTGTTCTTGAATGTGGGAACATTCTGAGTAGGGAGGCAAATAATTCTCTATTAGAGAGAGCTTTTTATACCTTTGGTCTTAGCTTTTTCCTTTTTCTGCCTCCATATGTCTGTTTTGAGTCCAGGTTTTCTTATCTCTATCCTGTACAGGCATTATATTATAGAGTGATGTATTAATGTGGTAGATCGCTATGATTGCTGCTGTCCTTCTCTTCCCTTCATTTTCAGATGTTCTTTTTTCTTGACTTTGACTCTCTTTAGGTTTTTGGAGAAGAGGGGTATCTTACTGCCTAACTTTTTATTTTAACTATTGTTTATCTGTATGCTTAATTTGGCTTTTTATTTTTTTTGTTTTCCTAGTGCATTTGGATTTTACTTAGCTTTTATTATGAAGCCATGTGTTTCAGTTTTTTTCTGTATGTGTAGGTGATTGTATGGGCTTATGAATTGATCAGGAGCATGGAGGAAGAGGTACATCTGGATTAGTGAGTGTGTGAATTCTTGAGCTGATGGGCCTAAGCTCTAAAGGATAGATGAGTTGTCAGCATATTCTGGTCTAGACAGTATGGCATAGTTTTTACCAGTATGCCTTCTTTTCCCCGTCTTGCCAGTTTGCTTTTTACTCTAATGGCTTGAAAAAGTATAGGTTAGGTTGGAAGTGAGAGAACAAAAATCTGCTAATTTAACTCTGAACAAGGAAGGCTTCAGGCTGATGTTTGAAAAGTGTGTTCCATGGAATACTGGTCTCCTGAGGTAGTCTGAGAAAAGAAGGGTTCTGTAGTCCAGAAAGTTCTGCATACTCCTTTTGCGAATTCAGGATGTGTTGCCATATTAAGTCTCCAGGATTTGCAGTCAAGAAAGTTAACTTGGTTTAACTGAGCATTTTCTGAAATTACTTGTTTAAGGAAATATGTTTTTTCTTCCTTTTATTCTTGGTACTAGTTCTGAGGATATGTTACGGGAAATTTTAGGGGATTGTTAAAGACCTGTGGATCCTTGGGTGGAGGCAGGTTTAAACAATAATTGAGAATCTTAATTTTGAATGAGAATGCTGGCTCAAGTCAAATCAAAGTACCCCTTGGAAAAAAAAAAAAAAGTTATATTATTCCACTTAGGTTGGGCTTCAGGTTTCAATTGAAAGGAAGCAAGAAAACTGTCCTTGTCTGGCTTTCATTAAATAACAATTCAGCCAAATGATTTCACTAATGAATTTTGTTTAACTCAAATGCATTTGTTATTTAAATAAAAATTAAGATGTGCTGTTTTTTAAAAATATAACTCTCTAAATGAAAAAATTAACATAGAATCCTGCCAGCTTAAACATCAAACTGAAACTTACTTTAAAATAGGTATATACAGAGAAATATGCTCATGTTGTAACTCATGCCTGGTTTACATTTAAATTTTTTTAAATTTGGGAATGACTGAATTGTGAGGTGAAGAGGAATTAGTAAATTTTGGAAAGAAAAATACTTATCTTTGTTAGGTAACTTAAACAAACATTAAGATGCAATTTTGTGAGATCTGTCAGTAACACCGGTTGAGTTTTTTCTATGATCTTAGATTTTAATCTATTAATAGAATATATTATCTCCCCTCATTCAGTTATATCACAAAGTTTTGGTGACCTTTGTAGCCTTTATAAAAGGGAAGTCTAAGGGTGGATAGTAGAATAGCATTTTATTTGAAAGGCCCTAAAGATTTTTGTAAAAAAAAAAAAAAAAAATTCTTATTAGAAAAAAAAACCCTGTAATTCTGCAATTTTAAAGCAGGTGTTTATTTTAGAGATCATAGACCCATTCTTCATTATATATGTAAATGCTGTTCCTTTACAAAGGATATGAATAAATTTTATAGTTTAGAAACTGCTGGTTTCAGGCATGTTAGGTAATTTGGCTCTTGGGACAGAAATATATTTAAGTTACATTATTAACAAGTAAGAGTACCTTTGAGCCTGATCCCCTCTAAGCAGAATAATGTTATGACTGATAATTGTGTAATGTGGCTACCTTCTGATGTGAATAGTCTTAATTAATTTAATTCTGTTTTGCTAGAAGTATCTACCCTCAGCGTATTTTAAACTCTTCCCCCAAATAAGAATACAATCAAGCATTTAATGCACAGTCATATTATCATTAAATTGATGTTAAACCAAAGACAAACAAACGTTCTCTTAGGTAGTGTCCATTAGCATTTTCCAGCAGGGTGAATCTAGGTCTAGGAACAATTCACTGAATATTTGCCTAAGTGTTTCACTGTCCATGTTTTACACAATATAAATAATTTAAAATCCTTTAAAAAAAAAAAAAAAGAGATGGGGTTTCACCCTGTCTAGGCTAGAGTGCAGTGGTGCTATCATAGCTCACTGCATCCTCTAACTCCTGGGCTCAAGTGATCCTCCTGACTCAGCCTCCAGAAAGGTAGGACTGCAGGGGTGAGCCACCATGCCTGGATAATTAAAACAAAATTTTTTTTTGGTAAGAGACAGGGTCTCACGATATTGACCAGCCTGGTCTTAAACTTAAGGCCTCAAGTGATCCTCCCATGTCAAGTGTCAGCCAGTAATTTAAAATGTTTTGTTAAGACTAGTCTCTTGAGGCAGGGTGCAGTGGCTCACGCCTGTAATCCCAGCACTTCGGGAGGCCGAGGTGGGCGGATCACAAGGTCAGGAGATCGAGACCATCCTGGCTAACACAGTGAAACCCCGTCTCTACTAAAAATACAAAAAAAAAAAAAATTAGTTGGGCGAGGTGGCGGGCGCCTGTAGTCCCAGCTACTCGGGAGGCTGAGGCAGGAGAATGGCGTGAACCCCGGGGGGCGGAGCCTGCAGTGAGCTGAGATCGCGCTACTGCACTCTAGCCTGGGCGACAACGAGACTCTGTCTCAAAAAAAAAAAAAAAAAAAAAAAAAAAGAGTAGTCTCTTTATTTCCCCAGTTCCTTATAAATCTGAGTCATTTGCTTTGGAATAATGTGATAAAAGTCTAAGATAAAGGATTGCTAGACTAATATTTAGACATGTTTGTGTTGATGTTCTGTACAGGTTGTAGTTTTATAGGCTAGAATAGACTAAATTTTAAAGGGTGATTAGTTAAGAATAGACTAAATTTTAAAGGGTAATCTGAAAAGACTTTATATTGTTCTTTTGTGAATGTTGAGTAAAAGAAAATAACCCAACAGGGTAGTGAGTAGAGAGATAAATGAATCCCTTAAGAGAATGATAGTAATAAAGGCAGGTGGAAGTAAGATCAGAGTTAGAAAATCTTAGATTTGTTTTAGGTTATAGGAAAATTGATTTATTTTACATGTTGGTAAAAGGCACAAGAGGCTTATTTTTACATTTTACTTTCATCAAAGTGAAACTTTTCCATGTGATTTTTAAATTGGAACACATTAACTGAATGGCATAGGATATATCACAGTGATGTTGTTTAGGTACATGGTAACTGCAGATAGGTCTCAAGTTGACCACGTTTGAATGTTACATTATTACTTTGTGGATATTTAAAGACAGATGGCTTGAAGCCTGAGAAGGGGGAAAGAGTGAAAGTATAGGAGCAAGTGGTGGTAATTTAAGAAGATCCTCAAGTAGAAGTCTGATTTTGTGATTTCAGAGTCTCTTTGATTGTTAATGTTACTATTATTAAATAACAGGTACGTATATCCTAACAGTATAAATATGAACCAGAAAAATAGTATAAGAATGAACCACAGGCCGGGCACGGTGGCTCATGCCTGTAATCCCAGCATTTTGGGAGAACAAGGTGGGCAGATCACGAGGTCAGGAGTTTGAGGCCAGCCTGGCCAACATAGTGAAATCCCGTCTCTACAAAAAATACAAAAATTAGCCGGCTGTGGTGGCACGCGCCTGTAGTCCCAGCTACGGAGGAGGCTGAGGCGGGAGAATCACTTGAACCTGGGAGGCGAGGTTGCAGTGAGCTGAGACCACGCCATTGCACTCCAGCCTGGGCAACAGTGAGACTCCTCTAAAAAAAAAAAAAAAAAAAAAAAAAGAACCACAAAAGGTAGCGTGTCTTGCACTTTTAAAATGCTACCTATAAGGATAAATATTTTGTTATGAACTCAAAATATGTACATATACATTTGTATAACCCAACAATTGAAAGTTTCATGAAATAATACTTGTCTGTACTACCTATGATGCAGTATACTATTTTTCTATTCTATTTCATTTTTAAAAAGGTTGGTTGTGATTGATAATACTGATTTAGTGGCTTGTGTGCTGTGCAGTCTTAGCAAAACTGATGTTGACTCCTGCTGTAATTTAGTTTTCAAAAAAAAATTTTTTTTTAATCCAGGTCTTTGCTGGGTGCTGGGGGGATACAAAGATGGACAAGACATAGTCTAGTGCTCAAGGAGCCACACAGTGGCATGGAGAGTAATGAAAATAGAAGCTGCAATGCTGTAGCTGCTCTAACAGAGGCATGCCCAGCCTGAGATGGAAGGGGCCACATCATTTCCTAGCAGCAAGATGGCAGTTTCTTCTAGGTTCACAGATTGCTGCATATAATCTGATAATCCCTCTTATGACGGGCTTACCTTGATGGGAAAGTTAGTTTTTTACCTAGATTTTATAAAAACTAAATATCAAGTTTACTTGAAAATAAGATATTTTTGAACTTTTAGCTTACTGGCCAAGTTTGTTAAAAAATAAATATTAATCTCGGCACTTTGGGAGGCTGAGGCGGGCGGATCATGAGGTCAGGAGATCGAGACCATCCTGGCTAACACAGTGAAACCCCGTCTCTACTAAAAATACAAAAAATTAGCCGGGCATGGTGGCGGGCGCCGGTAGTCCCAGCTACTCAGGAGGTTGAGGCAGGAAAATGGTGTGAACCCGGGAGGTGGAGCTTACAGTGAGCCAAGATCGTGCCACTGCACTCCAGCCTGGGCAACAGTGTGAGACTCTCAAAAAAAAAAAAAAAATAAAATAAAATAAATGTTAATTATATAGATAATCTTTTAAAAAATTAAATTTTACAAATGAGTAATATTTTCCTAAATATGTCATAGGAACTAGCTTTAATATTATTGTTGGAGAAATACTTCTTTCCTGACTTTTTCCCCCCTCGGTATTGTGACTTATTAAGAAAGGTAAAGTCAGGTAGAAGTTTAATATGAAAATATATTTGATTATGTGTACAGATGGTAAATTAAACTGTAAAATAAACCATTAACTTTTTAATAATGGAATAAAAGATGGATACTTAATTATCTAACACTTAAAAATGATTTTTTTTTTTAAATTGCAACCTGTGTATATTCTGTATATTGACTTTTTATCTCACGGTGAATTCACAGTAATACTGAATCTAGAAGTTAATAGTTGCATATTATCCAAAAAACATAAAGCATGACATTTCTATAGAATTTAGTTTCTGTAAGTTACGCAATTGTTACAGGTTTTTCCTGTGAAGGGTAGGCTACTACATCAGGTTGAAGAAGCTAATGTCGGAGTGAATGTGGTGGTTGCCTTAGAATGATTTTGCCGGTAGCAGTGAAAAATGTTTTCCTTATAGTTCTTGTGCAGCAGGCCATGGAGTAAAGCACATTTTTATAATAAAGGTGATGAATTTAATCGCAAACTGGCAGCCAAATGGAAATTGCAGACCTTGATACTGGGAGAAAATTGCCTATAAAGCAACTCTTGAGAGAACAGGCTTTAAATTTATCCACCCATTTTGACATTGAGGAGAACATTGGAATCATAGGATATTTTGCTTGGCCTGCTTAGTTCAGATGAATGACACTTGAGTATTCCATTTAAGTGTTAGAGATGGTTTAAAGTTAAGTTTTATACATTAAAGCCTTTAGCACATGCATTTTTGTATTTATAAAGTATTTAAAATTTTGCTGGTTTTTAACATTTTAGTAAGTGATATGCCTAATGAAATCCATTTGCCACGTTTCTAGTCATATGCTGTGTATTTCATGTTTCTGCTGTATATATGAGGAACTGCAATCTTAAAGGATATAGAATATTGTGGGCCTATGATTAACACACTATTGACAGAATGTTTTTCATATAAATGATCAGTCTTTACTATTTTCTATTGTATTTAAGCCATTTATATTATAATATTTAAACACAGAATGGTAGAAAATTTCTATTATGGGAAAATCTGGGTTTTTGTCTTTTTTTGCTCTAAGTGACTAATGTTTGTAATTTCTTAGGAATAACCAAACCCTTGATTCAGTACACACTATTTAAAGTGTTTAATCCAGAATTTAGCTGCATTGTAGTGTGTATTTTGAGATGCCTGTTCTGTCCCACAGTATACATGCTTGTTAACAGATAGCTAATGTCCAAGTTCAGAGAATTATTTGTGGCTATTGGAAACATTTACCCATCCAAGCAAGGTAAATGTTTAAAATGTAAAAATGCTGATGTAAAATATAAAAATAACATTTCTCATTATTCTTATTGAAACTACTGGGGTTTAATGGGAAAGAAGTGTTAACTTCTAGAAGATTATTAGATTTTACTTCCATCCACAACTCTGATTCTTTTGACTATACTTTTGGGCAGCATGGTACATTACGTAAGAAGGGTATAGCTGTGGTAGATCTTTGTTCTCTTTAGGTGTAGAATTGGAGAGGTTTTAGTTTAAAGCAAGTGTGAGAGCTTAATATTTTGATGGAGAAAGCAAGAAAAATGTTTTGCAAATCTCTATTCAGGGAACAACTTATTAAGGTGGTCATGAGACTGAAGGTATGAAAAGGAAGAAAGGGCCAGATGCGGTGGCTCACACCTGTAATCCCAGCACTTTGGGAGGCCAAGGTGGGCGGATCACTTGAGGCCAGGAGTTCAAGACCAGCCAGGCCAACATGGTGAAACTCCATCTCTACTAAAACTACAAAAATTAGCTGGGCCTGGTGGTGTGTGCCTGCAGCAGGAGAATCTTTTGAACCTGAGTGGCCGAGGTTGCAGTGAGCTAAGATCACGCCATTGCTTTCAAGCCTGGGCAACAGAGCCAGACTCCGTCTCCATTTAAAAAAAAAAAAAAAAAAAAGGAAGAAGAAATAGAAGTATTCCTTTTCTTGCTAAAGCAAGAACCAATAAATTGTTATCTTTTTCATTGAAAGTAGTTCCATCTAAATTACTTTAAGAGCCTGACTTTTTGGAGAATGATTACATTCATAGGAGAAGAGCATGTAATGTTGAAGATACATTTCAATGTTTAGCCATCTCTTAAATTTCCCTGGAGAGGAGAGTTCAAAATAAATCAACTCTTTAATTCCCTTATCGGTGACATAGATGCTTGGTCATTTGTTTTATTTAGCTGAAGGAAGCTGTGGCAAGTTGAGAATTCAGAGGTAAAGCCTTTGTGAGAGAGATGTAGTTTAATTACTTTAACTCTAGTTCTCCTGATCCAGGAAAGCTTTATTTTTACTTTCAGATGAAAACTAAAATTTGTTGCAGTTTAACGTGTAACATGAAGCTAGAATAAGGTATATACATTAGCTATATATGTATATAATTTAAATGATATAAGTGATGTATGTATACATATAGTACTTATATTAAAATTTTACTGTTTTTCTGTAATAGGTTATAAATTTAGTGTATCGATTATCGAAGTATAATTAGCTGAATATAATTATTTGTTTATGAGATGATACTAAATTCAGTTCCCATAGATACTGGTGGTGATTTACTTTTTAAAAAGAGTTTTTCTTGTTACGTGCTTAAATCCACACCCAAAATGTAGCCATAATTGAGTTCAAGATTGTTTATGCCACAGTCTGAAAAACACCTTGAAGTAATTGAGATTTTTGAGTGATTGTGAATGGATTTTAGAATCATGTGTTGAACAGTGACACCACTAAATTAGCCATAGTAATGTTACTGTTTCATATTGACAGTTTCAGATGTGATGCTTTTCAGTTTTTTGTTTTTGTTTAGATAACTATTTTAGGGTTTGAGTTATAGTTATGCAAATTTACATTACAGTAATGCAAATATACCTTCCAAATTTATGTCAGTATGTATTAGAAGCTAAAATGCCCTCCCCTCCCATCTCTGTTTCCCTCAAATTATTCATTTGAGGTTAATTTTAAACTCCGGAAAAGTGGTTAAGCCAAAAAAGGTCAGATCCTGGAAGAAAAAGCTCTGACCTTTTAAAAAGAGTGTTGGAAAAGTATTTGACGGTCATTTTCATAAGCTAAATGTACTGTGAGATTTGTGTTTGAGTAGCTTTTAAGGTTTTCTGGATTATGTGGTTGAATTTTAAGGAAGAACTTAGTAAAAATGAGTTGGGAAAGTTAAGCTGTTACATTCTACCTCCTTTTACTATGTATAGTAAATCTACATGTGAGAAGTCATTTGCAAACAGCATTTGTTAGGTGTCTTTTCTAAGTATTTTTTATGCCTACAAAGTCTGGGAAAAGATCATTTTCAGATTTCAGATAAATAATTATCAGATCAGTAGATACTATCTTTCAGATCTGTCAGAATACAGTATTTCCAGAATATATAATTTTACATCATAGTCATCATTTATAATGATATTGATGACCAGTACTATTATTATTTTAAAGTGAAAGATATATATACATACACATACACATAAAGTCATGCATTGCTTAAAGACAGTGATTCTGATAAATGCATCATTATGCTATTTCCTTCTTTTGCGAACATCATAGGGTGTACTTGCATAAATCTAGATGGTATAGCCTACTACACACCTCAGCTATATGGTATAGCCTTTTTTTGTTCCTAGGCTGCAAACCTGTACAGCATGCTACTGTACTGAATACTGTAGGCAGTTATAACACAGTGGTATTTGTGTAAACATAGAAACATTCTAAACATAGAAAAGGTACAGTAAAAATATGATATAAAAGATAAAAAATGGTATACCTATATAAAGCACTTACCATAAATGGGACTTGCAGGACTGGAAGTTGCTCTGGGTGAGTCAGTGAGTGGTGAGTGAATGTGTGAAAGTCCTAGGATACTACTTTGGACTTAATAACCATTTTGTTCTTAGGCTGCACTGAATTTATAAAAGATACTTTTCTTCAGTAATAAATTAACATACTATAACTTTATAAACTTCTAAATTTTTTAAGCCTTTGACTACAATTACAGCTTAAAATACAAATACATTATACAGCTGTACAAAAATATTTTCTTTATGTTCTTATTCTATAAGCTCTTTTCTGTTTTTGAATTTTGCTATTTAATTTTTACTTCTGAGACCTTTTTGTTGAAGACAAACACACACATTAACCTAGGCCTACACGGGGTCCAGATCATCAGTTTCATCTTCTTTCACCTCCACAGCTTGGCCCACTGCCAGGTCCTCACGGGCAAGGGCTGTATTGCTTACCAGTGTGTCTCCAGCACAGTGTCTGATACCATAGAAAGATAGGAACTATTGCATTAATAGCAGCAGATTCTTGAGCATGTATTACATGCCAGACACCTACAAATATTTGTTGTTCAAGTGGAAGAATTTATTCTATCAAACTCAGAATTTTCGCTCTAGAATAATCCTTTGTGTGTGAGTTTTTTTTTTTTTTTTTTTGGATGGAGTCTCACTCTGTTGCCCAGGCTGGATTGCAGTGGCACGATCTCGGCTCACTGCAACCTCCGCCTCCTGGTTTCAGGTGATTCTCCTGCCTCAGTCTCCCGAGTAGCTGGGATTACAGGTGCCCGCCACCACGCCCAGCTAATTTTTTTTTTGTATTCTTAGTAGAGATGGGGTTTCACCATGTTGACCAGGCTGTTCTCAAACTGCTGACCTCAGGTGATCCACCTATCTCGGCCTCCCAAAGTGTTGAGATTACAGGCATGAGCCACCGCGTCCTGAATCCTTTTTTTTTTTTTTTTTTTTTTTTTTTGAAACAGTGTCTCACTCTGTTGCCCAGGCTGGAGTACAGTGGCTTGGCTCACTGCAACCTCCATCTCCAGGGTGCAAGCAATTCTCATGTCTCAGCCTCCCTAGTAGCAGGTATTAAAAGTGTGTGCCACCAAGCCCAGCTAATTTGTGTATTTTTAATAAAGATGGGGTTTTGCCATGTTGACCAGGCTGATCTCAAACTCCTGACCTCAAGTGATCTGCCTGCCTTGGCCTCCCAAAATGCTGGAATTACAGATGTGAGCTACTGCGCCTGGCCTAGAATAATCTTAGAAGTTCTCATGGATGAGTAAATATGGATGGTGAAAAGCTTAAATGAGAATGTCTCGTCTGATTTTCATTCCACTTTTAATTTGAATATACCATTTCCTTTCCCCCCTCATTGTATATGTCTCTACTTTTTTGTTCTTTTCTTCATTCATAGTTCTAATTTCTACTCACTGCCCCATCTTTTCCCTCTTCTCTATCTAGCTCTTACCATCTGTCATCACTGCTTTTCCCACTATCATAATCACTCACTCTAGCAGCAACCAAATTTAACTTTGGGGATGGAGCAATAGTGCTGGAGAGGCCAAATGGTATGAGTAAAAGAATACAGCTTTTGGAGTCAGAGCTAGATTTTCATCTTTATGTGGTCTTTGGTGAAAGTACTTAATCCCCAAATCTCTCTTTCCTAACTATGAAATGAAGGTGAAAATGTTACTTATCTGTAAGGGAATCTACCTGATAATACTGGAATAAAATGCTGACTTCCACCACAGAGTTCTTGGGGAGGCTTTTTATGTGGAAAGACATTAGACTTCGTTACTCTGAATTCTGGATTTGTATCTCCTAGCCATATAGACTGAATGACCTTAGAATCCAACATTAATGCTTTTTAATATTGGCATAACTTCCTTAGTTTAAGTTATATGATGAGATGTAGAAACTCAATAAAAGGTAAAATTATTCTTTGTGTTGTGAAGTATGTTTAGAGGTTTCTGTTAAGAGGTCATATTTTGCTACTCTGCTTCAACTATAGTTTTTGTTCATTTAGTTTGTTATAGAACTGGGACCATGTCTGTATTTGCACATGACTATATTCCTACGGCCTTGGCCAGTGCCTGGTACATAGTAGGTGTAAAATACATAGTTGTTGAATACATATATGAAAAAATCATTATATTGCATCATTGATAAGACAGTTTTTTTTTTTTTTTTTTTTTTTAAAACAGATGATACTTTATTCAGGTCAGTTCAGTTTTGTTAAGTTTTTACTTTTAGGAAATTAAAAAGCTTTTATTTTATTATGTTCTGAATATATTTTTACTAAATATACTTTGAGTACAGGGTTAATCAGGACTGTGCAGGCTGTGAGTATAGGGTTTATGATAAAGCTGAGTAGGAGTGAATGATTGCAGTCCTTTCGTGCAACCCTGGCAGGAGCAGCCTTTTCCTTATTGGCTCGGTTTTTTTCTTAAAGCCAAGACTAGTCGTATATTTAGATGCCTGTATATTTTATTTTCTCATCTGATATAAGATACACTGGAAGAATTTAGCGTTGATGTAATAAACATATGTTATTAGCAAAGTGTTCTAAACTTCTCAAGTCCAGAATAAAGAGACCAAGCCATTTGCAGAAGAGCACTGTGCATTTATATTACTTTAAAGGGAAGAGGAGTAAGCTAGCTAGAATTGTCAAGCAGATACCATATTGATGCTTGAGTGAAGTTACAAGAAATGTTTTTGTAGCTTTGCATGTTTTTGTGCTAATAGTCCTAATATTTGTTCAAAAGGTGTTTTTTCTCCAAGGATGTAGACGTTACAAATATAGCAAAAGGCAAAAACAAAGCTATCTGCCCTCTCAGTTAACATTCTAATGTCAACAGGCAATAATCAATAAACAAGTACAGTAACGTATTAGGAAATATGAATTATAGAAATAAATTGAAGAGTAAAGGGGATCTGGAGTGTTCCTATGGATTGAGGCAAGTTGCCATTTAAAAATAGGAAGATCAAGGTTGGACTCCTTGAAAAACTGGAGCAGAAATCTGAAGGAGGTGTTAGGGTGAGCCATACTGCTCTCTGGGGAATAGCTTTCCAAGGCAGGGAAAGAGTTAGTGCAAAACCTTGAGGGCAGGACTAGCAGTTCCTTGTGTGGACTGTAGCCAGGGACGGAGGTTAGGTTGGTTAAGGAGACTAGGTCAGAAGAGCAAAAAAGGTGAGGGCAAGGGGAGCCTGTGTGGATGCTGTAGGCTATTGTTTATCTTTGTAAGGACCTGGGATTTTATACCAACTGAGATGGGAAATCATAAGAGCGGTGGTTCTGGGCATCCTTTTAGGGAATCTGTGAAATCAGACTATCTTTGTGATAATAAGGTGTTATTTGCCATTTTCACCACCATTTACATACGGATGTACAGTGGAGTTTTCCAGAGGCTGCGTGCTATGTGATGTTGCAACAGATTAAATTCAAGAGAAGAGAGAATCCAGCTGTCTTTATTAAAACAGACGTTTAAAAGATTGCAAAAGTATAAAACTGACTTTTTCAGTAATTTGTTTAGTTGGAAAATAGGTTATTTTCTGTAAAATGTGCATTTTTGGTTAATACGTAGTAAGTTTACTAGTATTTTAAAATGAATAAAAATAATTTAAGCATTTTTAGTTTTAATTTCTAGTATGGTAAGTTTTATTAGATATAACTTTCGTGAACAGGGATCTCTTTGGGCTCCTCCAATTAATTTTTAGAGAGTGGAGTCCTGAAACCAAAAAGTTTGAGCAGAGGGGTGACATCTCACTTGGATTTCAGCAGGCTAACTCCAAAGAATAAAGAATAGACTGACCAAGGTAGTGGTGGAAGCAGGTGTAGACCAGTTAGGTTAAGATTAGGTAGGAAATGATTGTGGTTAGAGCTGTAATGTTAGGGCTTGTGGTGGTGAAGTGAAATTGGGGATATAGTCTGAAAGTTGAGTACACAGTATTTGCTAGTGGATGGAATATGAAGTGTGAGAATGGACTTGACATTGTGACATTGTCCGAGATCAGGAGGAACAAATTTTGGGGAAGGCTTAGGAGTTTGGTCTTGAATGTATCAAATAGGTTGAGAAGGGAGTTGGTGATAGGATTTCAGTGTGGAGGGTTGGTCTGGAATGTCCATTACCAGGGCTTTTGTTGGATTGTATCAGTAATATATATATTTTTAAATATAGTATTTAGCTTCTATTCTAATCAGTTATACTTTTATAATCTCAGCACAGAGTGCTGTATTCTGCATTGAAAAACTGATTAAATTTGCTTTCCAAGAATGTGATTATATGATAGAATGTACACTTGAAGAGGCAGTAAGAAAGTAATAAATGTAGATTTGCGGGTAGCATGACATGACTTAGATTTTCTGAATCTTTGTAAAGTAAACCAACTGGTTTAATTAAAGGAGATCATATTGCTTACCATATTAAAATAATGTTTTCAATACCAATTACTTTGACATTTGAAGGCACTGTGTAATATGTTGCTCTTGTTACAGACCAAGATATTTTTGCTGAAGTTTTATTTTTCTAATTCAATGTCAGTGCTTGTTGTAGGTCCTTTTGGAATATTGTGTATAGTAGATTGTTTCTTAAGTCTTTAAAAAAACTCTTCACCGGGTACGGTGGCTCATGCCTGTAATCCCAGCACTTTGGGAGGCCAAGGCGGGTGAATTACGAGGTCAGGAGTTCAAGACCAGCATGGCCAAGATGGTGAAACCCTGTCTCTACTAAAAATACAAAATTAGTTGGCGTGGTGGCGAGTGCCTGTATTCCCAGCTACTTGGGAGACTGAGGCAGATAATGGCTTGAATCTGGGAGGCAGAGGTTGCAGTGAGCCAAGATTGCGCCACTGCACTCCAGCCTGGGCAACAGTGCGAGACTCCGTCTCAAAATAACAACAACAACTCCTCTTGGCTTTTTCATCGTATGAGAGAATTCCCTTGCAACACCTGTGAATGTCTTTTGACATGTATTTTCTTTTCTAAAAATGTCATGAAGTGACAGACATGTATTTGCTTTGTTTATGGAATTAAGGTGATACTGAGGTAAACCTATGCTACATGATTATAAACCTTAGGTTCTTTGTGTATTGCACTTAGGTGAAATTTTGAATACAATCGAAAAGGTTAATTAAAAATCAAATAAATTATTACCTAGGAAAAAGCAATTTACTCCTACCTCCTACACAGACGTAACTCCTTCAGAATTTTTGGGGCATCTGTTTCATTTTCACTCTGATTTACCAAATTCCTTTTGAAGTCCTAAGGGATTTGGAGCTTCAAGAGGGCGAAATACGTAGGTACAGACCTTTCCCCACTTCTTCAAGAACAAGTGTAGAGGAATCTCATTACATGAGGATTTGGTGTTTTACGAGGATGTAATTTAAAGTAAATTCTGGTGGCCAGTAGTAGTTTAAGACATTTTAGATTATGTAGTTCTGGCAGGAGTAGGATTGTCTGGCCTGGAGTTCTCAACCAGTCATTGAGTATATACAGCCCTTGCCTGTGGGGGTCAGTACAGAAGGAGTGCAAAATGGAATTCTCTGTAAGAAGACAAGGAGATGCATTTTAGGGCAGATAGAAGCCATAAATGTGATGTGGTCTAACGTGCTCATTTTGCAGATGAAGAAAATGAGACCCAGAAGGTTCAGTTCGAAGGCACACATCTCAGCTAAATCATGCCGGGGAAGCAGGAGTAAAATCCAGGTTGTGTAAACTCAAGGCCAGTGCTTTTTGCCTTACCACATGTATTAGGAAGATAGGCTTTTTATAGGAAGGTCATTGTTTTGGATTGTAATCTTTCTCCACCTTCTTTAAGGAAGGTTCAAAGTGTGTGTGTGTTCTTTTAAAGCAGTGTATTAAAGAAAATCTAATTAAAATTTACAGATAAAGTTTACAAAGCTTTTGCAAGGAAAGTCATCTGTAGTTGAGGTTAACATTAGATCTTGTATCTGTGGATATTTGTTTTGGAGAAGAATAATGAATATATTAAGCACTTATATTTAACCTGTATTTTGGATGATTGGTAATGATTGCTTATTTGAAGAAAGCAAATATGTATAATTAAAAATTTTAACAACATTAAACTGTAGAAGATAACTATTTTGAGTGATTTTTTTCCCTCAGTTTTCTTTTTTTTCACAGCTTTCATACTTTGTCACAATTATTTCCCCCTTCCCTCATTAGAATAAATAACCCCAAAGTCCATAGCAAACACTTTTTAGTTATTATTGTTATTTTTGAGACAGGGTCCTGCTCTGTCACCCAGGCGAGTGCAGTGGAGTGATCATGGACCACTGCAGACTCTACTTCCTGGGCTCAAGCGATCTTCCCACCTCAGTCTTGAGTAGCTGGGACTACAGGCGCACCACCACACCTGGTTAATTTTTGTAGTGATGGGGTTTACCATGTTGCCCAGGCTCACTTTTTAATTTTTAATTCTTTATTTTGAAATAAATTTAGACTTACATAACAGTGGAAAAAAATAATATGGATGTTAACTCATCTAATCATAGTATAGTTATGGGAAGCAGGAAATGAGTATTGATACAGTGCTGTCACTCATCTGCAAATCTTACTCAAATTTTACCTGTTTTCCTACTCAGTTGGTTTTTCTGGTCCAGGATTCCACATTGTATTTAGTAGTGATGTCTGTTTCGTTTCCTCTAATCTGTGGCCATTTCACATTCTTTCATGACCTTGACACTTTTGAAGAATGCTAGTTATTTTATAAAAATGTTCTTGAATTTGGGTTTGTTTGATGTATTCTCATGATTATAATGAGGACCATTTTTGGCAAAACAATCAGACACAAGCGCTGTTGTGCTCATCGCAGTGGATCGTGCTGTGGAGTATATGTCTTTTTTTTTTTTTTTTTTTTAAGATGGAGTCTTGCTCTGTCGCCCAGGCTGGAGTGCAGGGGCGCGATCTTGGCTCACTCTAGGCTCCGCCTTCTGGGTTCATGCCGTTCTCCTGCCTCAGCCTCCTGAGTAGCTGGGACTACAGGCGCCTGCCACCACGCCTAGCTAATTTTTTGTATTTTTAGTAGAGACGGGGTTTCACTGTGTTAGCTAGGATGGTTTCGATCTCCTGACCTCGTGATCCATCCACCTCGGCCTCCCGAAGTGCTGGGATTACAGGCGTGAGCCACCGCGCCCAGCCGTTGTGGGGTATATGTCTTAATACTGGTGATATTAACTTTGATTAGTTGGTTAAGGCGATGTCTGTCAGATTTCTCCACTGTAGTTTCTCCTTTTTCCTTAGTAATTAATAAATGCCTTACAGGGGAGATACTCGGAAACCGTACAGCTATCCTTTCATATTTTTGCTCACTAATTTAGCATTCATTGAATGATTTTTGTTTGCATTGATTGTTACTAATTAAAATTATTTAAGGAAGATCTGTCCCCTTTCCCCCTTGTATTCATTTATTCAGTTATTTATATCTTTTCTTACGGGTTGTAATTCATTACTATCACTATATAAGTAAAAACTTTTAAGAAAAGTTTCTGAAAAGTTAATACCTTGAGATAATTCAAAATTCAGAGACTCGTAAGAGTACATTTTCTTCTATCTCTGTTATCTTGGGTACCCGTTTCCATTGCCAAGAGTTTATTCTTTCAGAAATATTAAAGGATTGGGAAAAGAGTTAATAATAATTGCTGGATTCTCAGGTATTTCTTTTTACCTGGATTCTGATATCGAATTAGCTTGCTGTTGCATCTTCTTCGGATATTCATTAAAATGTTTCTTAACTAGTTCGCCATTAGATTTAAATTTACATTTTAATACAGTGACTATTATATATAGATGGGGACTGGCTTCCCCTGAGTATCCTAAGAAACGACATGACCAGAAGACCACATTTTCTATTAAATGAATAATAGTTAAATATTAACATGTAAAACTAAAGAGGTTTAAAAGTAAACTCTTTTTGGTAAGTTGAAACAAAAGTCAGTTTAAATGAGAAAGGCTGCCTATCCAATTAAGTAACTGGTTTTTCAAAAGTGAATGAAGGCCCTCCCCACCAAGTCCCCCGCTCTGTTCTGTTCTTTTCAGTGACCTGTTTTACTTTCTGTGCCTACCGGCAGTATCTGTTTATTCATTCAGGATGTCACTTTAGGAACCTAGACCTGGAGTTCATCCACAGAACTGTGTTCTGTTAAAATGGAGTGAAAGAAAAGCTAAAAAGACTTTTTTTCACACACTATTAAAACAGCGAACATACTGGTCTACACTTATTATAGTACAGCCAGCAGTACATCAAAAGGTGGCTTGTTCCATTTTATTTCCATTCTCTAATTACTGTTTCTTAAAATGAATTTTAAGAGTTTCTTATGCCAGGAAATCCTCTATGAAACTCTTAAGTAAAGCTGGTCAGACTAGCTGTGACTTGGTCCAGTTTCTTTTATTTTTTTTATTTACCTTTTCTTTATTTTTATTGATAACATATTTTACATATTTATGAGGTACACGTGATTTTTTTTTTTTTTTTTTTTGCTACATACATAGAGTGTGTAATGATTAAGTCAGAGTGAGGTCTCCATCACATTGAGTATTTATTATTTCTGTGTGTTGGGGATAAGTCAAGTTCTCTCTTCTAGCTACTTTGAAATATACAATGTATTAGTTAACTAGTTGCTCTAATCTGCTGTTGAACAGTAGAATTCATACCTTTATCTAATTATATGTTTGTACCTATTAACATACTTCTGTTCATCTCTTCTCCTACTCATCCATCCTTCCCAGCCTCTGGTATCTATAATTCTACTCTGCCTTTATGAGCTAACTTTTGTAGCTTCCCTGTATGTATGATTGTGAACATAACGATATTTGTTAATTCTTTAATCACTGAGCATTAGTTGTTTTTTCTTTTTATTTTGGGGGGACAGTAAAAAGGGTATTTTAATATGTCCTCTTTCAGATTCTGGTGAAGACCAGTTGAGTCACGTAAAAAATAAGTAGATCCCTTTATTTTTAGAGTTGGGAGGCAATGAGTTATAACATCTTTATTATGCTACTGTTTTTATATAGGCAGTCCAATGCTTGCAGTGTTTTGATGTAAGCTTTCTGCTTTCTACTCTCCTAATAGGTGATTATTGTAAGAAAAATTTATATAATAACATGAAAACTAAATAGTCCTTGTAAATTCATCTCCCAGAGATTATTACTGTTAATAGCTGTATCTTTTTTGACTTCGTTGTGTCTACCAAAAAAATATATACTTAAGTATAAATTTGATCATATAGTAGAGGTTCTTTTCTATAACCCTAGGAACGTGTGCAACTTACTATTAGGTACTTCTGTAATACAGAACTGCTGCTGAGAACAATCAGGGAAATCGAATTAACATTGTTACAAGGTTTTTGCTGTTTCGTATTTTTGCATGTGAAATTTATCGCCAATTGTGGACAATTGTTAGTTTTGGTAGTACAAAGAGGAGTTATGATTAATTCAATTTTGTAGTTTTTGTTTTTGGACTTAGGATTGTGAAGTACAGAGTACAATTTAACCCCTGGAATAAGGTTCCATCTAGAGAATTACTGATAGCTTGGGTTTTTTTTTTTTTTTTTTTTTTTTTTTGCCAGTTTGAAAGGAATTGCTTTGAAATTAAATCAGATTTATTTGGTTGTTAGAGTAAGCAAACATATTTCACTTAATAGTCTGTACTCTAGGCCAGGTGCAGTGGCTCACGCCTGTAATTCCAGCACTTTGTGAGGCTGAGGCAGGTGGATCACCTGAGGTCAGGAGTTCGAGACCAGCCTGGCTGACATGGTGAAACCCCATGTCTACTAAAAAAAAAAAAAAAAAAAAAAAAAATACAAAAATTAGCTGACTGTGGTGGCGGGCACCTGTAATCCCAGCTGCTCGGGGAGGCTGACACAGGAGAATCCCTTGAACCCAGGAGGCGGAGGTTGCAGTGAGCTAAGATTGTGCCATTGCACTCCAGCCTTGGTGAAAAGAGTGAAACTCCATCTCAAAAATAAATAAATAAATAATACATACTCTAGTAACTTGCTTTTTAATCTAGTTGCTCTCTGTACCTTGTGAACTTGGCCTCTTAAAAAGAGCACAGTGAAGTTAAATTCCATGGGTTGTTCTCAGCTCAAAAATAACTTTAAAACTTTCTCTGTATTTAGTCAAGCCTTAATTAAAGTTTATTTCTTTTTACAGAAGAGATTGTTGTTAACCCTAAATTCATAAAGTTACGTACCAGCCACCTCTTTATGAAGTGGCAGTTCTTCAGTTTTAAATAGATTACTAATATTATTGTTTTAAGATTTAATAAGTATTATCTAAATAAAAACGAGTAATTTGTTATTAAAACCTAAAATAACTAAATCTTAACTTTGCTGTTTGTGTTAGTGTGCTACTTTAATGTCTAGCAAGAGGTAGGGATTGCAGACAGTGTGGAAATACTGGAGCCTATTTAAGCTTCAGATGAAAGCAGTCATTTTAACTTACCTCATAAAATGTATTTTATGTATATCAGATTATGTATGTGTTTATATATAGTTGTCATTTTACTGACAACTAAGATTTTCCATAAGTTAATGGAAAATGTTAAAAAGCACAGTATGGTCAAACGACACAGTGACCTTTTCATTCCTTTATTAGCTCCTGCTCTGGTACAATGATAAGGCAGATTTTGTTGATGGATTCAAATGTAATGTACAAAGAAACAGCAGGTAGATACCCAGTGAAAAAATATATGTGTCTATAACATCAGCATTGCAGATTGAGCAATTGAATCAGCTACCACAACACTAAGTATAAGATGCATTTTATGTGAGTTTTTCTTCAGTGTTTTAAAACTGTTTTGTTTTTACAAATCCTGAAAGTAATTCTTTGATGCATTTTGGTTTTGAATTTTACTTTTCATTAATATTCTGTTGCTTATGATTGAGTTAGTAAATAGTTTTCATGTTTCATTTCCTAATTTTGATTTTCTTAGTTTAAATTTGTTGAAAAATTTCTAAACCAGAAAGTAATGTAGAGCTGTATATTGATTCTTTGGCTTTCCAGCATTGCAGTATTGATTTTATACACAGCCTTAGCTATATGTATTTATATATGTTGGGAAATGACTGCTCAATGCTGTAATTTAGATTTCTCACCCCATTTTTTTTTTATTCTCTTAACAGTTTTTCCTGTTGTCCTTAATTCCAGTGTTCTAGTTTTCCAGAGTGATTGATCTGTTAAGTCCAATAATTCATATATATGTAATTGGATTTAACATATATATGTGTGACATATATGTATAACATATATATATAACTATATATATGTGTGTATTTTTTTTTTGAGATGGAGTCTCACCCTGTCACCCAGACTGTAGTGCAGTGGCACGATCTCAGCTTACTGCAGCCTCCATCTCCTGAGTTTAAGCAATTCTCCTGACTCAGCCTCCCGAGTAGGTGGGATGACAGGTGCCCGCCACTACACCTGGCTTATTTTTGTATTTTTACTAGAGATGGGGTTTTGCCATGTTGGCCAGGCTGATCTTGAACTCCTGACTTCAAGTGATCTGCCCACCTCGGCCTCCCAAATTGCTGAGATTACAGGGGTGATCCACCACGCCCGGCCCAGTAATTCAGATATTAAAAGGATGTGTACAAAAGTAGCAGAGTGCACGTACAATAATTTGGATACAATAAAAGAGTAGTGGTAATGGAAAAGCCAAAGACAAACATGAGCTGAGGCTGTTGAAACATAAGAATGACTTTAAAACCTTTTAGTGAAATCCATAGTTGGGTGAATTAAGGGGAAAGAAAAAGGAATAAAGGTCACATAAAACAGAACTGTGCAGTGACATCGGAGCAGAATTAACTGACAGTTGAGCCTTAGTTTGGAAAAGAAAAGAAATCAAGATAATTAAAGCAGAGAAGTGTGACGAGGCAGTAAGTAGTAACAGGTTTTCAGGCCTAAACAAAAAATAGTTTTCAGCATAGTGAAATTCGAAAAAAAAAAAAAAAAAAAGTAAATTCAAAAAATTGTAGAAAATGGGAGGAGCCTAAATGCTGTAAAGGCAAATACTCCCCAAAGCTGAAAAATGTGTATTCTAAACTTGATGGCATAATCTGTAGATTCCTAAACAGATTATTTCCTATTTAAACTGGTGGCTCCAGAAGGAGGTTCTGGTCCCATTGTAGCTTGGGATTTCATCAAGTAGCAGATAAAGATGTGCCTGTATTTTGGGATCTGGGCCAAAGAAATCTGTGCTCTATAAACTTGCAGTGGGATTCTTGACTCAGAGACTATTCATCCTTAAAGAATATCAGCTGACAGATTAATATCAGTCTGATGAAGGGGTATGTGTAGCAGAAAATAACCAGGAAAAAAATTGAAATCTTCTGTTGGTGTCTGAACAAACAGTTGTGGAATTATGGAATGGTAGAGATTTGTCTTAACACCATTAGCAAAATATCAGCAGTGTGCTGTGTTTGCTAAGGAAGTAAAGATATTCTTAAACATCATCAACTCTTAAACAGTGATTATGGACGGGGCAGGGTTTGGGACTAGAAGTTGATAGCCTCAGTTGGCTTACCCATTGATCATTATGGAATGTTGTGTACAGTATAGGGTTTTGCATATTAAAAGGGACCTAGACAAATCAGAGTGCATCTAAACAAGTGGGAGGGTATAAAACCATGTCATTGGTTTAGGGAAGAGGACACTTAGATATTTTAGAATTTTTCAAATGTTTGTGGGGCTGCTGAGTGGTGGCCAATGGTAGAAATTTTAGGAGAGCAGATTTTGGTTTATTAAAACAAATTTATAATATTTAAGATCTTTAGAGATGTCTAAAAATATTGGGGATATTTAGATAGAAAGTACATGCCTGAGGTTCATGTTGGGAGAGTTTTTGTACTACGTGTGATTAAGCAAACGGTTTTGAACTTTTAGTTCTCTACAACAACTGCTGCAGGTTGATGAAGGTAGTGCGGTTGGTGGTGGGGCATTTGAGTGTTGTAATGTTTGATACAGCAAAACAGTGTGTACAACATATTAGTTATGAAGCATTCCTATGTTTCATGAGAACACCTGTGAAGCTATTACTTACAAAAGGACTAAAGCATTTCCCAAACCCATACTCTTGCATGTTTCCATAGTAGTTTGGCTATAATTGTATCCTCCTGCTAGGATAACATTCTCAGAAGCTGTGATTGCCACGACTTACAAATGGAAAGTTTTAAAGGCAAAACTTTTAAAAACAGGATTATGGAGAAAAAGAATAAATGAGGCTCTTGCATACCAAGATCGGAAACCAGTGGATTCAGTTCATTCGTTGAGTAAGTATATGAAGCACAGACACAGAGAGGTTGTAAGAAAGAGACTTGTCTAAAATCACAGTTACTGTTAGAACTGGAATCAGAACTTGTTCTGACTCAAGTGTTCTGAATAACACAGGAAGTGCTGATGATTTTCTGCTTTTTTCCCCCTGTTTATAAAGGTAGTACATAGTTGGCCAAACTCAACAGCGAATAAGATTGTAAAGTCCTTGAGGACCGGAACTATGTCTTAGTCACCTTTTCATTCACATCATTACTGTCTTATACATTAATTTGTGTTCTGTTATGAAATTGAGTGATATATCTTAGAGACTGAAAAAAAATCATGGTAGAAAGACTTCTTATCTGTCTTCCTTATTAGAATAAGTTCTTTGAGAGCTGGAACCATAACTTGTTTAACTTTAATGCTCCAGAAACCTAGCTGTTTCTTGCCTTTGTTTAGCCCCACCAAGTATTTATTGAGGGCCAGCTGTGTTCCAGGCACTGTTCAAGGACCTGCGGACACACTGGGTAACAGAATCTCATGGAACTTTGTGTTATTAATCAAGGAATCACATAGGTAGTTATAAAAATACAACTTAAGTGGTAAATGGATTGTATCATCTAACCAGATAGATGCTTATATATGAGGACTGTTGGTTTTATACATTTTATTTTTATTTATTTATTTTTTAGACAGTTTTTTGCTCTTGTTGCCCAGGCTGGAGTGCAATGGCACCATCTCGGCTCACTGAAACCTCCGCCTCCTGAGTGCAAGCGATTCTCCTGCCTCAGCCTCCTGAGTAGCTGGGATTACAGGTGTCTGCCACTATGCTCAGCTAATTTTTGTATTTTTAGTAGAGACGGGGTTTCACTATGTTGGCTAGGCTGGTTTTGAACTTCTGACCTCAAGTGATCTGCCTGCCTTGGCCTCCCAAAGTGCTGGGATTACAGGCATGAGCCACTGTGCCCGGCACGTTTATTTAATTTTTTAATCTAGTCATTTTATCTGAATTTTCCGATAACTTGCAATAGATTCTTTTTGTTTTTTTTTTTTCCTAAGTTTGATAAATTTGTTTACCTGGAAAATCAGTATTTTTTCTTCCCTAGATTTATTATATTACTATGGTTACTTATAATAGTAGATTTTTCAATAATGAACTATTCTTGCACTCAGGGTATAAATTCTACTATGTCTTAGTGCATTTTTCTTTTTCTATTTATTTCAGATGTTTTCATCTGTATTTTTAAGCAAATTTTATCTATAGTTTTCTTTCCTGCTGTTATTCTTAGGCTTTGATATTGGTGTGGTGCTAACTATATAGTAAGAATAGGTAGTTTCTGAAGAAGATATTTAAATGATAATTATACAGAAAGTGCTTTTTTAGTCCAGAGACCTGGCTAAAGGATATATGTGTGATTTTAATTAGATTAAATTTTTCTAATGCCCCTTGGTTAATTACTTGTTGTAATTATGTAAATGATGTAAGTGAGCATGTGTTTAAATTATTACTTGGTTGTTGAAAACTTGAGAATGCTGTCATATGCTAATTTAAGATAAACACCAATTTGATACTGGACATTATTAGGAAAGATTTAATTATGAAGCTAGAAGTATAAAAAGAACCTTAGGAAATAATAAAATTCTGCCCTTATCATGTAGTCAAATCCAAGGTAATCTCTAGATTTTTGTTGATTTTATTTGCTATTCAGAGAAAAGCATTTGGTAAGCTTTGACAAGCAAATTGTTATTTAAGAGATAAAATTTGTAATATGAATATTGGTATCACTGAAGCAGAAAATGTATTACAGTGCCTTTTTTAATTGGTTGAGATTTTATAACTGGGTAAGAGTACCTTTGATCCTGCCTTTTGGCTGTGTTGGATTTTATTTAACCAAAACTGATTTAAATAACTAGTTAGAAAAATTAAAGAGTGCCTTCGTATTTGGTAGTTCCTAAGGAACTATCAATAGATTGAACTTCCCCGTGTTTGGAAAGCATACAAAATACATTTAAAAAATACATTTTATTTTTAAATACTAATGGATGCAAGCCTTTCTCCCAGGGAGGACACAGTCTATAGGATAGAGAGACATTACATCTGCATCTGGCTAACCTTAATAATGACAACCCTTATTAGGCAATATGTTCCAATGGACAGGAACCTGTCTTCTGGTGCATACTAGAAGCTTAATAATTTTTGAAAAGATCCATTTTCTTTATGGGACTTGGCTCATTAAAATAGAATTCTCCTACTTTAAAAAAAATGTATGTGTATATCCAAGAACAGCAATACAGGTCTTTAAAAACAAGTCATTGATTTTAGGTATCGCTACTTCCTTTTTTATATTTAATATTTCAGTCATTAACCCAGTGTAGTTTGAGCTGTTACCATCTTTCCCTTGAAACTTCTCTGATCACCAGTGGCTTAGTGGTCAAATCCAAGGTACCATCTTTTGCTGTTTATCTTACATTCTTTTGGAGTATTCGATACTGTTGATCACCCTGTCCTTGAATCTGTCATTTCTTAGCTTCTATAACACCTCTCTTCTCTAGTTCTCCTGCCTACCTCCATTTCTTCTTGGTTTGGATCTTTTTTTCCTTACCCCTTCCTTTTTCTCAAGTGCATTCTGTCCTTCTTTCTCCTGTTACTTGCTCTAAGACATCTCTTCTGATAGCTTTAACCATTAAATTTGTATATGAAACTCAGACTTCTGCTGAACTTGCCGTCTGTTGTCTTTTGAACATCTCTGTTTGGATATTCCAAAGATACCTAAAAATAATCGAAGTGGTCCAGTTTAAATATCCTTCAGACAAATTAGTTCTGAAGTACAAAAGAGGCTTTGGGTATTAGTTTTGTCTGACAGGCATTCTTATAGGTGTTTACTGAAGCTATCATTTGGAATGACTGGCCTCGTTTAGACTTGGAAAAATTAGATAAACTAAGAAGTCCATATTATACCAGTTAGGAAGGAGCTCGGGCTTTGAAGTTAATTTAATAAGATATGTTACTTGATTCGTATAAAAATTGGTTTGCGGTAGAAATTAATTAAGGCTATAGGCGTGTTAAACATGGGCTTAATCCAGAGAATGATGGAATAGGCCAGGAGCTCTTTATTCGAGTTTTAATGCTTTATCAATGAAACCCTCCCCTGCCCTCTCTTTTTTCCTCTGGACTAGCAAGAATATTTTTTTTGTCTAACACATTTAAAATTTTTACTTTTAACAGAAATTAGCAGAGTACGGAAAGACATGTACAATGACACATTAAATGGCAGTACAGAGAAAAGGAGTGCAGAATTGCCCGATGCTGTGGGACCTATTGTTCAGTTACAAGAGAAACTTTATGTGCCTGTAAAAGAATACCCAGATGTAAGTATATTTTGTTGTTTTATTCAATTTTGTTCTGCTTCACATATTTTGGGAAGAGATATATTTGGTGGTAAATACTTAAGCATTATTAACCACTTTAAAAAAAATGCAGTCATCAACTGAAGTGTGAATAATTTGGCATGGATAATTTTAAAAAATTCTTTCTAAATATGTTTCCATTTGATTGCTGCTATGTTACTTTGGAAATGCACATGGTATAGACTCTTGGGTTTCAAAACCAGATGAGGAATTGTGGAAAGCACTTTGGCCTGTCACAGAGCACCAAGCACAACTTTGCTCGTCTTTAATCTGACCTTCAAGAAGCCACAGCTTGGGCCACAGCATTCTTTCTGTAAAATGAAGGTGTTGGACTATAAGGTTCCTTTCAGCTCTAAAATTTTATTGAAACCACTGATTGTAGTCTGATTTTTCCCCCATCTTAGTCCATTGTTGAACTATTCTCTATAAGCATCTTGTTGTGAATAGCCTCCTTGTCCTATATCTGTTAATTTCTAAATAAATCCAGATTCTTTGCTTTTTGTTACAAAGCCCTGTATGATACGGTCCATTCTATTTCTCTGGCCTCATCTTAAATGATTTTCCCTCTTCTTTACCACATTGTAGTCACATTGGCCCTCTTTTGGCTTTTAGAACAAGTCAAGTCTATTCCCAGTCTTAGGGACCTTAATTTTAGTTGTGCTCTGATCTCTACTGGATGGCTGCTTCTTGTCATTAAGAATTTAGCTCAAATGTCACTTCAGAGAGGCTTCCCCTGACCTTTTTATTTAAAAGCCATCTATCTAGCTACTCACTGTTTCACATTGTCTTTTTTTTCTTTGCAATAGTACTTATAATCGGGCATTTTTCTGGTTTATTTTCTCTCTCTCTGTCTCCCCGGAAGAATATAAGGTGTACATAAAATAAGAACCTTGTCTTTGTTATTCACTGCTGTATCCCTCATAATATTGGCACATAATAGGTAACAATACTTGTCGAACAAACCAAGAAAATATGATGGCTTTTTGCTAAGTTTCAGAGGACTTTTATGAAAGCAGATGAAAAAAGGAGTTATTGTAATGTCAAAAATATGATGTTGTGCTCTATGATTCATTAGTTATATGGACAGAATACTAGTCTGTAGATGAGAAATGTCTTAAGTTGAATTAATAGGAAAAAGCTTTGATATTTTAGTTACATTACAATTTGCAAAAATTGATCTGATACTTTTTTTTAAAGGTTATATACATTTACTCTGGTTTTATAGGTATTTTTGGTTGCAAATACACAAATAGTCTTGGATAATGTAGGAAAAGAGGAGTTGGTTGGAAGATTATTGAGTAACACAGAGGATTAAAGGAATAGCTGGAAAACAAAGTGCCATGTTAGGCTAGGAATCAGGGCATCTGAGAACTTGAGCAGCAGGAGTTTGTGGAGCTTCTCGGTTGAGAGCCTTGCTGACATAACTTGGCATTGGTGCCTCCCAGACTTTATCTTTAAAATTCAGATTCTTAGAAGAGTGAATGTGTTTTGGGCCTTTCTGACTGGGGAAGTGAGGTTACCTACCATTACCTAGACAGGACCACTGTGAGCCTACCCTAAGTATTGGGATTATTCCTAGAGATGAGAAATTGTGATTTGGGCAGCTGTTCCAATTGGGGTCTACTGCTGTTAGGTTTTTCACTATCCTGGAAAGGATAGCAACTGTCTGTTTTGCTTATTTAAACGTTAAGGGATAATGTTTCTGCAGTGGGCATTAACATAGAATATGTAAGACTATAAGACCTTGATAGAGAATATAATGTTAATCTGTCTGGTTCCATCTCTTAAAAGAAATCCCATTTAAGGAAGGGGTATTTATGCATTCTTTAAAAGACATGGGCTTCATATAGTCTTCTAAGTCAGGACTTGAGTCTAGAGGGCACCTGTTCACTATATTCTTTCCTTCCTCCTCCAGTTGTGACTTCTTGCCACGGTGAACTACTATTGCCGACAGTTGTGTTGGAGCGTGGCATTTGTCTTGATCGGTGATTCTCAAAACACAGTCCTTGGACCATAGTATCTACGCTTTCTGGGAACTGTAAATGTTCAAGCCCCTTTCTAGACTTATTGAATTAGAAACTCTGGGGTAAGGGCGAGGCCTAGCAGTCTGCCTGTTAAGCCCTGTAGATAATTCCGATGCATGCTGAAGTATGAGAATCACTCCTCTAATTTTTTTTTTTTTTGGAGAGGGGACAGGGTCAGCCAGGCTGACAGGTAGGTGATCATGTACCGGTCATTTTGCCAGCCATCGTTTCAGGAGGCCTGAAACGGTAAGTGGTGAAGTGATGAATTAAACAGTGTCACTGGTCTCGTGGAGTGGACATTTCAGTGGCAAAGGCAAACAGTACACAAATGAATCTATAGCTGTAATCAGTGTTATGGAGAAACATAAAGTGGGGTAGACAGATGAATAGTGACTGTGTATGGAAGAAGGTATTCATTTTTAAGGGTAATCAGGGAAGAAATCTCTTACAATATGATGGGAATGGAGAGACAGGAACAGAATGATGGGAGGAAGGCATGAAAACCATCTGGGAGAAAAACATTCCAGGCAGAGTGAACAGCAAGTACCGCTGACTCAGGCAGGAATGTGCCTGGGAAGTGTTGTAAGATATGAGGTTAGAGAGTTAGCACAGGGGCAGTGTCATGCTGTGGTCAAAAGTAGGAACTCAGATTCAGACTTCTAGCTAGTTTTGCTGCTTGTTTTTGTGACTTTGGTACTACACTTGACCTTAACCAAAAGGCCAGGAAGTGATGATGTTTTGTGACTTTAATTAAGCAAGTTACTTTTCATTTCTGGTGTTCAGTTTTCTCATTTCTGTAATGGAGATATTAAACCTCTGACAAGATTATGAAGACTAAAGAGTTAATATGAGTGAAGCAGTTGGAAAACGTCTTTATGCTATATGTCACAAGAATGTAAGCTCTATGAGGGCAGAAATCTTTTCGTCTTTCAGTGCCATATTTCCAGTGCTTACAATAGTGTCTGGTAAATGGTGTATGCACAGTAAGTATTTGTTGCGCATATTTGTATGAAACTCATTCTTACAAATATTTTTAAACTTTTCTTTTTCTTTAAACCTGTTGTCTTTTGCATTTGCACATAGCACCTTACTTACAGAAGTCAGTGTTAAGTTAGAGATGTGTTTTGGACTTAGCAGTGCAGAGCTCTGAAACTGATAGGAGAAGAAAGTCTCAGACTCAAGGTCTGAGAAATGAAGCAGTGCTATAGTCTGTAGCCCTTTGCAACGTTTTTGAAGTTTGGCCTCATGATGTGAGAATGAGAGGCTAATATGAATAGGCCACTGAAAATGTATTAAAATTTTTACAGAATTAATATTTACTAATAAAGCAGACTTCTACTGCATCTCTACTGTGTACGAAGCATGTCCTGGGTAAGAATATTTAATTCTTTTGAAAAAACTCTTTGATATAGTAAAGACAGTGTTTTTTAGTCAAATAGGCCTAGGTTTTGAATTCTGGCCTATCCTCTTATTGGCTGTATTTGTCAACAGTTGCCACAATAATGCTCCATGATAAAACACTCTAAAACTGGGTGGCTTAAAAAAATAATCATTTATTTCTGTGCTCATGGGTCTGTATGTTGGCTGAGGGTCTACTGATTAAGGTGGAACCTAGCTTGATTGAGGCTAACTGTAGGTTGGTTTAGATCTTCTCCGTTTATGTTCCTGCTGGGCCCAGCCTAAAGCAGTGGCTGCTTAGGGCATGCTCTTATGGCAGGCCACTGGAATGCAAGATCTAAGCCAAACTGCATAAGCATGTATAAGGCCCCTGCTCTTGTTGCTTTCCGTTAGCCCAGTGATTCTCAGCTGGTGGCAGTTTTACCTGTGGGGACATTTGGCAATGGCTAGAGATACATCTGGTGTCTAAACTTGGGAGAGGGAGTACTATTGGCATCTAGTGGGTAGAGTCCAGGGATACTGTGAAACATCCTGTAATGCACAGGGCAGTCAGCCTCCGTGCACCTCCAGCCCCCCAACAAAGAATTATCTGGCCCCAAATGTCAGTAGTGCTGAGGTTGAGAAACCTTGCATTAGTGTTATCAAGTCACTTCATTTACAGTGAGAAGGGGACTGAAATAAATATTTGCCGAAAAATAATTGAGATGATCACATTGGCTTTGAGCATACGCTTGCTTTTTAGAATCTGTTTGTCTATGAAGTTATAAGGTTCACTTCATAGGATTGTTTGGAGGAGTAAAGGTAACAAATGTGTGACACCTGATAGAGCAGGCACTCTATGGTTTTTGTGATTACACATAAGAAAAATAATCCTGTTCTTGAAGGAGTTCAGTCTTGTATGAAGGATACAAGATTAAATTATTTAAGACTTTAAGTTTCTCATGCATTCATAAAACTACAAACATGAAAGAACATTGAAGTTATATTTAGACCATCAAATTGTTATTTGGCTGGTCAGGTTTTCTTGTTTGAATCCATGGAGATGTGTTATGAATGATTATGAATAGAGTTAACTGATTTATATAAGTAAAAAGTGTTATATTTTGAATAAGTCAGTAATAATTTTGTCTTTAAATTTGCCTGGTTATCAATTTCAAGTTGTTAGAAATTGTTCTATAGGATCTGCCAGAGTAGTAGACTTGATAAATATTGGCAAGGTCTAGCTGTTGATGATACTAGTCGTCCTGTTAAATACGTGAACAGATTAGATTGGTAAACTGCTTCCTTTGGACATGATTTGATGATTAAATTGTAGTGAGACTTCTTGGAGTTTTACGTGAATATAATTCTGATTATCTGATGTTTTTAAAATGGGCTTTAATTTTGAATAATAGCTTTGAAAGGCATCTCTTGGGTCTAGGCCATCATGAATACCCATATTGTCAAAGGTTTTGTAAGACAGACAAATGTCTTTTCAAGGATTGTGTTTTCAGCCTGTAAGATCCCAGCCTGGTTGCTATAGTTAGTAGTTTAGATTCAAATGTTATTCACAGTACACTCCACTGTCTCTCTTATAATAATACATGTTGATGATGGAACATGAGTTGTAAGTTCTCTTTCTGTTTCATTTTCCTGGGTTTGCAAATCAGCTTAAGCTAGTCATAGCTTCTGAGTTCGTTAGCGTAGGGTTGTTATTTGTCAGCAGACTTGAGAAGTTGGTGTCAAATTGGTTGTTGAGCTGGCATTTGTTTTAGAGGGATTATGGGGAGAGGCGCCAATTCAGTAAGTTATCTTTCCTTAAAGTCTTTGTTCCTTTGACCATTGTGGCCTTCTTATTGTTGAAGGATTAATCAAGAACCTCAGGAGTCTTGATGTACACTACTTTCACTCTCATTCTTCTGAATAACAAATGATATTAAATCAAAATTTAATGATATTCAAAGTCTCCTTTTTCAATACCCAGGTTAACACTTGATTTTTGCCTGAACGTGATCATAATTTTGTGAGTGAAAATAATAATGCCTTAAAAATACGATCTGCACATCTCTCTTTGATAGTTTGTACAGAAATCTATTTAAAGGTAGTTCTTCTCATAAGGTTAGTATATATTTTTATTCAGTGGAGTTGTGAAGTGATTCAGATTACATATTAAAGTTTTAATTTAGCAGTGTGATTTGATAATATAGGGCATATCTTTACGTTTTAGGTAGGGAAACTTATTGTTGATGTATAAGTTCAACTAGATCAGTTTAGTAAAAGCCAATTTATGACTCTTTGTTTTGTTTTGAAGTTTCTTCTTTATTTCACTCTGTAAGGGTATATTTAGGGCCTGTTGTGTACCTAATATTTCACAGGCTTTTTATGGTTTGGGATATACCAAATTTCTTAGGATGTTAGTAAATAATTACAGAAAGGGTTACAGGACAGTCTGAAAACAATACATTTTGTTTAGCTGATATTTTTCCAATGTTTAACGTTTCTTTAAATAATAAGGCTTCTCTGAGTTTTAAAAATTCAGGCACTTTCTTTTGTAAATAATATGTTTTAATATTTGATCGGAACTAGTGCTTAGAAGAACAAAATAAAAGATGGGGTTGTTAGGGAAGAATTATTCAGATTAGACAGAGACGTTTATCTATGGTTTATCTAAAAAGAGTTTAATATTAGGATCTACTCTGTTAAAATTACTGCTACAAAGGACTTATGGATAATTTGATATCTACTCATAGGTATTCAATCTCCGTATCTCTAAGATTCTTGCTGAAATAGCCAAAGTATGTAATATGGAAATCGAGAAATCTGCTTCTCAGTGCTATCCATATTCCAGGAACATTGAGCTGTTTCTGATAAAGATTAAAGGAAAGCTCAAGGTGATGATCTACTTTCAGCCCAATTTGAGAGAGCAGTGTCTCCGGGAGTAAAATGGCTAATAACAGAATCTTCCTCATCCTAACCCCTCAGAATTGTCACACATGAAATGGGCTATGAAGCAGTCAAAGGTTATACTGCTTGAACTCTTCCACTCATTTCAGTTCCTCTTTATAACTAGGTGACCTAAATTTATTTTGTAAGTTAATGAGACTGTGTTTTCTTTTGATTTCAATTTGGGCAGAAAAGTACCTTAGTTTTTGAGATCACATGCCTTTACTTTAGGGATGTTGAGGTTGAGTTTTTCAGCTAGTAGCTTTTGAGCTAAATTCAGTTAATCATTTCACTGGGAAAAAATACACATATATTTCAGTAATTTTTGTTTTGTTTTATCTTAGAGACAAGATTTCATTGTGTTGCCCAGGCTGGTCTTGAAACTCCTGGGCTCAAACAATCTTCCTGCCTCAGCCTCCCAAAGTGCTGGGATTACAGGCGGGAGCCACCGCGCCCAGCCAGAAAACATTTTATGTCTTAATAAACCCAGGATTTACAACAAGGTAGCTTACAAATAAATTGAGGATTTCTTGAAATCTTGTTTTGTCTGCCATACAACACTGCTTTTCCCAAGTCCAAAATCAGTGTCATCAGTAAGCAGCCTATCATAAACTTGAGCATCTCCTTGTTTCATATTGGTATAATATTTTCTTTATTATTTGGTAAGGAATTGATTGACTTTGAAAACTTCTATGCTGTATTGTTTGGAGTTACAGAACAATGGTTGTTTTGATTAGTTTCTTTCCTTTGTACTTTTAAGATTGTGTATAAATTTGCCATGTTAAGGGCAGATTAAAACAAACCTCTTAAAATTTGAAAAGTAATTAGAACTTGAACACTAAAAAGGAATATGTGAATATAAAACAGCAAAATTTTGGTATCACTTCTTCATCCTGGAAATGTTTGTGTGTGGTCTGTGGTACGTAACAGGGCACAGGAATATGAAAAGACATAATTACTCTCATGGTACTGATATAGCCACAATCCAGGTATGGAATAATGAGAGCTTGAACTCAGGCAATGGCAGTTGAAATGAAGAGCACAGATTAAATAGGGAGAATCTTAAGATTTCTTTATCTTTTACATGTGAAGGCTAAGAATGAGGGAAGGGCCTTGCTGGTATTGCCATTCATTGAGAATAAAGATGTATGTGATGATTGTTAAAGTGGTGACAATCAGTAAAAGATATGAAAATATTGAGAAGCCCGAGATGTGATTATCTGAAATGATATAGTAATGATATGTTTGGGATATATGTGGGTGGGGAAGAAATGATAAAAACACAACTGGACTAATTCTGAAAGTAAACTTGGGATTTGAATAGAGTTTCTGTAAACTGAGTACTAAACATTTTGAAAGATTAACAATAATGAGAAAACTAACCATGAGTTTTTGTTGTTATCAGGGTATATGTTAAGGTCTTTAGAAGAGAGGCATTATACTAAAGTGTCTGAACTCTAGAATCAATCTAGGTGTTCTAGGATTTGGGCTACTGATGTAACCTCGCATGTATTAGATGTAGGTGGTAGTGGTAAGCACTGTGCAGTGGTGTTTTGAGGATTTAGTGACCTAATGCATGTAAAATACCCAGCCCAGAAGTTGGCTCATACTTGAACACTCAAAACATACTGCAGCATACTCAACACCTAAGAAATGTTGAATAACGTAGTCCTTGCACTCGTGATACTTCCATTTGACACCAGCAGCAAAGGGGAAAAATTAATAACCAGTTATAAACAACATTTGAAATCTGTGGTATGCAAATTTGGATATCCTAAATTATGGTGTATCATTCTTTGAGTACCAATATAACTGGATAATAAGCTGAAACCATTCAAAACAAATTCAAGTGAGGAAGATAGATTATCACTCCAGATGCTAAGTAACAATTAGAAAAAAGATTATTTAACCAATTAATAAAAATACGAAGGCAGTAAAGGTCAACAAGTGTTTTATGACAAGAGCAGAAGACACGCAGAAGACAGTGTCTGTGAGAGTATGAGATCCAATGCACAAGGCCTTTTAAAAGATCCCAAACTACTTTTCAAACCTTTATTTTTGCTGCTACCCGTGTTTTCCAGCCACCTAAGCAATTCACTCTTCTGTTAAAATGGCAGGTACTTTTAGTTTTTCTTCCCTGTAACACCTCTTTTCTTATTTCTTCCTTCCCACCAAACATGCCCAGCTCCTCCTCATCCCACAATATTGAGCTCTAGTGCTCCTTTTGCTATTTGTGTGTGCTTTGACTCCTACAGACAGTTGTTTCCCCTTAGAGCACTTTGTACCCACCTCTTAAGCTCTTATCACATGGTATGTAGTGATCTGCATGATTCTTGTAGGTCATTCCCTGAAGTCAGGAACTCGCTCTTAACTTTTATTTTTTAAAAATCTATGATACCTCGCACAATACATAGCCCATAGAAGAAACTATGTAGTGAAATTACATAGTGATTTTTCATTCTCACAGTAAAAATTTCCTGGGATTTTTTTTTTAATGGGTGGGAAACTACCTGGAAATAGTGGATGCCAGAGGCTTGAACAGAAGGAATGAAATAATAAAGATCAGAGCAGAAATAAATGAAATAGAGAACAGGAATACAACAGAAAAGGTCAGCAAAACTGAGAGTTGGTTTTTGAAAAGGTAAACAAAATTGACAGACCTTTAGTTGGACTAACCAAGAGAAAAAAAAGTCAAAATAAATGAAGGAGGAGTCAATACAACTGATACCATAGAAATAATAAGATCATAAAATACTACTCTGAGTAAATATATGCCAAAAAATTGAACAAACCAGAAGAAATGGATAAATTCCTAAAACATACAACCTATCAAGACCACATCATGAAGGAACAGAAAGTCTGAACAGACCCATAATGAGTGAGGAGATTGAATCATTAAGTGAAAACCTCCCAACAAATAAAAGCCCAAGAGCAGACGGCTTCATGGGCAAATTCCTCTGAACATCTAAAGACGAATTACCACCAACCCTTCTCAAACTTCCAAAACACTGAGCAGAAGAGAACACTTCCCAGATTCATTTATGAGGCTAGCATTACCCTTAACCAAAGCCAGATAAGAACATTATAAGAAAATAAAGTTACAGGCCAATATCCTTGATGAACAGATGCAAAAATCCTCAACAAAATACTAGCAAACTGAATTGAATAACACATTAAAAGGAGCGTACACCATGATCAAGTGAGATTTTTCCTCTGAATGTAAAAATGGTTCAACGTATGCAAATCATTAACTGAGCTACACCAAATTAACAGAATGAAAGATAAAAACCATAAGATCATCTTAAAAGATGCAAAAAAGGCATTTGACAAAATGTAACATCCTTTCACGATGAAAATTCTCAACAAATAAGGTGTAGAAGCAATATGCCTCAACATAATAAAGGCTATGTGTGACAAGCCCACAGCTAATATCATACTTAATGGTGAAAAACTGAAAACTTTTCCTCTAAGATCGGGAAGAAGACCCTTGCCACTTCCATTAAATACGGTAAGTTCTAGCCAGAACAGTTGGCCAAGAAAAAGAAATAAAGGCATCCGGGAGTGGTGGCTCATGGCTCTGATTCCCAGCACTTTGGGAGGCTGAGGTGGGCGGATCAGTTAAGGTCAAGAGTGGAGACCAGCCTGGCCAACATGAAACCCTGTCTGTACTAAAAAATACAAAAATTCGCTGGGCATGGTGATACATGCCTATAATCCCAGCTTACTCGGGAGGCTGAGGCAGGAGAATCACTTGAGCCCAAGAGGTTGAGGTTGCAGTGAGCTGAGATTGCACCATTGCACTCCAGCCTGGGCAGCAGAGCAAGGCTGTCTCCCTCAAAAAAAAAAAAAAATAAATAAAAAAAAATAAAAAAAAGTGAAAGACACCTAAATCATAAAGGAAGAAATAAAATTATCTCTGCAATGGCATAATCTTGTATGTAAGAAAAACCCAAGACTTCATCAAGAAATTTGTTCATTTAGTCAAGTTCTGGGATACAAAAATCAACATACAAAAATCAGTTTTCTGTCTATACACTAACAACAAACTATTCAAAAAAGAGATTAAGAGGTCAGGTATGGTGGTTAACACGTGTAATCCCAGAACTTTGGGAGGCCGAAGCGGGCGGATCACCTGAGGTCAGGAGTTCGAGACCAGCCTGGCCAACATGGTGAAACCCTGTCTCTACAAAAAATACAAAAAAAATCAACTGGGTGTGGTGGCGCAGGCTGTAATCCTAGCTACTTGGAAACCTGAGGCAGGAGAATTGCTTGAGCCTGGGAGAGACGGAGGGTGCAGTGAGCTGAGATCACGTCGCTGTACTCCAGCCTGGGTGACAAGAGCGGAACTCCATCTCCAAAAAAAAAAAAAAAAAAAAAAAAAAACAATCTCATTTACAATAGCATCAGAGAGAATAATATAATTAGAAATAATACCCAGGAGGTAAAAGATGCCGGCTCGCTGAAAACTATAACACTGATCAAATAAATTAAAGATGCAAATAAATGGAAAAATATTCCATGTTCTTAGATTGGAAGATTATTGTTAAAATTTCCATACTTTTCAAAGCAATCTATAGATTCAATACAATTCCTGTCAAAATTCCAATGGCATTTTTCATAGAAATAGGAAAAAAGAATCCTGAAATTCATGTGGAACCACAGAAAGCACCTAATAGCCAAAGCAATCTTGAGAAAGAACAAAGCTGAAGACATTGCAGTTCCTGATTTCAAATTATATTAAAACAATTTGCGTCCGGCATAAAAACAGACCAATGAAACAGAACAGAATCTCAGAAATAAACCTATGAATATAGAGTCAACTAATCTTTGGCAAGGGTACCAGGACTACACAATGGAGAAAGAATCGTCTCTTCAACAGTTGGTGCTGGGAAAACTGGATATTCACATTCCAAAGATGAAAGTGGACCCTTATCTTACACCATACATAAAAATTTAGTCAAAATGGATTAAAGACCTAAATGAATTCCCCGAAACTGTAAAACATGTAGGAAAAAACACTGAATTATAAAGGTATTTGATACTGGTCTTGGTAATGATTTTGCTAGATATTACACCCAAAAAACACAAGCAACAAAAGCAAAAATAGGACCACATCAAGTTAACATGCTTCTGCACAGCAAAGAAACAACAAAATGAAAAGGCAACCTACAGAATGAGAGGAAATATCTGCAAACCTTATATCTGCTAAGAGTTTAATATCCAAAAGATAACAGAATATTAACTCAGCCCAAAACAACAAAACAGCAAAAAAAAAAAAAAAAAATCACATCACCCAATTTAAAAATAGGCAAATAACTTTTAGTGATTTTTTCAAAAGAAAATATACAGATGTCCAAAAGGCTTATGAAAAGGTGCTTGACGTCACACACACATGCACACACACGTGCATGTATATGCATGGGCACAGTAGCTGTGTGGGTGATGAATGTGTTAATTAGCTTGATTGTGGTAACCATTTCACAATGTATACCTGTATTAAATCATCATAAGTTAAACCTTGTTATATCTCAGTAAAGCTGGAGGGAGGGATTCAGTCACTAGATTGTAAGTTGTATGCAGCACAGGAACTCATATGTTTAGAAATTTCTCATATAATAAGCCTGACTGGCTGTTCTCAGGATAAATCCCAAAGGACAAAGTCAGTAATAAAAAACAAAATTTATTATTTCCACTTTCTATTTCAACATGGAAGTATGCAGCTTTAAATTTTTGTTTTTACATAGCCTTGTAAGAAATCTTTCTTACACAGCACTTGTACATAACATGTGCCATGTGTGCCATGAACAAAAATGTTTATAAAGGCCTAATATGTGAAAGGTTTTGCCAAATGTTTCCTGTAATGTTAATTATATTTTATAAATTAGCTATTTCTCCAGGAGATATATTTAGCCACTTATTTATAAGAATTAATATGAAGGTAACAAGGCATAAGATGCTCGTTTTCCCTCAAAATACAAGACATTTCGGTATATAGTCCGCAACTTATAATGGTCTGACTTAGGATTGTTTACAATGGTTCGAAAGTGATATGTTTTCAGTACGCTTCTCAATTTATGATGGGGCCATCTCCAGATAAAACCATTGGAATTGAAAATATCATAAATTTTAAACTGCAGTTTCAACTCGGTGGGTTTATTGGACTTAACTTCATTGTAAGTCAAGGATCATCTGTATTCATTTTGTATTTTTAATTAAAAACAGTCGTGCTGTTAATATATAGACACAACTCTTCTCTCATCTTACATACTTGTATAAGATAGGCCCACTAGTGTTGACTAGATTGGGTGTGGTCCGTTTTTTGTCTTCTGCTAAGTGAAAGACTTTAAAAAATATACATATACACTTCTGTGAATGTATTTGTTTCATACCCACTGTGTTGCTTATATGATATAATGGAAGATTTGTAAGGCATCTAACTAAAATCACCCTAAAAATAACTAGACACAATATTTAAAAACAGATTATCAATCTGTTATGCAAAAAGCAATCCAAAAAATTGCATTTTTTAAATGAAGACTTGGTCTCTCTCCTCACCCCCAAGTTTTAGGCAGAGATTACGCTTTATCACTTCTTAGAAGTGTTTCACTTGAGGTGCTTTTGGAAATCCATTTTTTATTATCTATTTTGATAATGTGTCACAGGAGTTTATCTTTAATTATGGAATTTTAAAAAGGTTAACGGAAGGGTTTTCTATAATGCTTTACATTTTGTCATTGGGAAAAATCTATCATTTCCATTTAAAATGAAGTGTGAGCAGCAATGAACAGCATTAGAAATAATTGTTGTTAAACCTCTTCCTTGTAAATTAACATGCCACTTGGCAGAAATATAATTGATGAGCCACAGAGAAGGTCTGTATTTAAACAGTAGGGTTAATGAATATCTTTTTTCCCCCTTTTTCTTTCCCTTCTTTTGGCCTTTAAAGTTGCACTTAGCTCAGGCTGTTTGAAATGATTTTCTTTGAAAGTGTTGTGACATTGTTTTAATTGAATGAAGCTGCAGAACTGGCGTGATAAATCAACACAGAATGAATTTTAATACAAGGCAAACGATATTAACTTGGAAATTGGTTGCAGTAGACAAAGCAGCTGCTATGATTAGTTTTTTTTTTTTTTCATTCTCTACTTACGACGTTTTGAGAAGGATGACCTTGACAGTTTCAGCTGTACTAGAGTCCTGATGGCTTGCACCTTAACATCCTTGAGCTGTTTGTGGGTTCTTGGGGCAATAGTGATTGTTTCATTTTTTAAGGTTAGTAAAATTTTGTCACAGATTTAATGTGATTTTAACTGTATTACAAACATTTTTAATTTAGTAAATAATAATTGTGAGGATTAATTAGCTGTGGTAGAAGCCCTTTTCTATGTAATCTTGATGTGGTTCCAGCCAAGGAGGGTTAATACATGAAAAGGGTGGGGTACGCCAAACAAGGCTCTATATGTGGTGACAGAGTGTAGGGCAGCTGGTTTCACAAAGGGTACGGGTCAAAACCAATTACATATTAGTTATTTGTACTAAAGTATCTCTGTTCATAATGTGTTTTTCCCGACATTTTTGGGCCATATATGAAGTATATAATGTGTATCTAGTTTGTGACAATTTGGAAAAAGATCTGCATAGAGTACAACTATTATTGAAGAGTAGCTGGCAAGGTTACTTATTTAAAGAAATAGCCAAGGTAACAAATGTAGTAGAGGCATTTTCACAGATTTCTTGAGAGCAGAGTTTCCTTATTCTCAGTCCTTCACATTTACTTCACTGCTTGCCACATAATAAGCCTTAAGTAAATGTTTTGTTGAATTGAATTTGAAAATGAAAGGCTGTTCTCTATTTTACTGAAAAACAGTGGGTGAGTGATAGGATGTAAAGATTATTATCTCTGTCCAGGTTGTTTGGAGGAGCAGGGAAGTGAAATTTAATGTAATCTGTGACTTACATGAACTGGTTAAGTGATGATGTTGTAGAAAAAAGTAGGAAGAGCTTATTGGAGATTAACATAAGGCCAGGCATGTTGATAGATTTTCTGTTATGTTTCTTTTTTCTTTTATTCAGATCTTCATTTCAACACATTGTTACACCATACTACCTTATGTCAATTCTAGACCTCTTTAGATTAAAAAGCAACTGTGCAAAAAGTGCCAGTAGACTTGTTTGTTAAGGACTGACAGGGTAATGCAGACCAGCTGAGCAATTCCAGGAAAATAGGATACAATAGGAAAAAAAATAACTGAACACATCAGGGACCCAGCAAGGTTGTGAAGAACTACTAGTTCATGGTCTTCAGGAGGTGAGATGATCAAGGATATAACCCTGTTTTGGGGGATCTCTTTTTCTGCTGAGCATGTTTGCAGAATCTGGAGAGGACAGACGAAAGGCTGAGCTTTGGGGGACAGCGTTTGGAGTCTATAATTTGTCTATGTGAACCTCCCTTGCCATGCCCAGCCTAGTCTTTGCTTGGGGTAGGGACACTGATGGATATGTACTTTAGGAGTAAGAATGTAGGAGGTTGCAGGTCCTCACAGAGACAGTATCTCAGCTCAAAATTGTCTGTCTCAGTAAGTGAAATTGCATTGATCCTGGGTTGCTAGTAATAGTAGGTGCCTGGCAGAAGCTGATATGTATCTTCCCTGGAGGAAGATACTATTGTCTTTGGCCTTATATTATTTTTATAAGCTATTTAGTAGGTGTATTTTCTAACACACACTAGAAAATAAGCACACAAGGAGACAAGATGACATTAACAAAAATCTGAAGAAAGTCTGAAAAACAATAGAAACAAATCCACAGATACTCTAGATTTTAGAATTTCAGACCCAGACTTTATAAGATCTGTAAGTTTTCAGTGTAGAAGAAGACAGAAGAAAAGGAAGAGAAATGGAAGCTATAAAAGAAAAACTAAGCCAGAAAATTATTTACCTACTATTAACTCAACAGGTGGATTTAACAGAAGATTAGAAGCATTTGAAGAGAGAATTAGTAAACTGGCAGATAGCTCAGAAGAAAATTTTCAGCATGGAGATGCAGAGGGATGGAAAAAAGTAGAAGGGAATGTGAAAAGTAAAAGGAATATAGTGAGAAAATTTAATATATGTAGTCGTAGTATTAGAAGAAGAGGAGAGGTGGAATGGGACAGAAGCAGAGTTTGAGGGAAGTGTGTTTCAGAACTATAAAACCAAAGAAAGAAATAAAGTCACATTGTGAAATTGTGGTTTTCTTTATATTTATCATACTTACTGATAAACATGATAAAGGAAACTACACCTCAGCATGTGATAATAAAACTACTGTAAAGTAATGATGAGAAAATCTTAAAGCAGCTAGAAGAGAGAAAAGATCACCTTCAAAGGAGCAGCGGGAAGACTCAGTTCACTTCCATTAGTAACAGTGGAATGAATCCGGGAGATGGTGTATAAAGAATCTTTAAGATGCCCTTCAAAAATAAGACATTTTCAGATAAGGAAAAATGGAGAGAGTTCATTACTAGAAGACGTTCACTAAAGGAAATGCTGAAGGTTGTTTTTCAGGCAGAAGAGTGATGACTGAAAAGTTGAAGATGCATAAAGGAATAAAGAGCAACAAAAATGATAAAATTGTTGATAAACTTAAATGCTTATTTGTACAAAGTGAAAATAATGGCCTGTTGAGTTTAAAATACATAGAATTTGAAAAACAAAGGCATATAAACTGGATTGAGGATAAATATTACACTTTCTGAGGTCCTTGTATTTGTATGGGAAAAGGGTAAAAGTATAAATGAACATTAATGTTGATAAGTCAAGGAAGCATGTTGTAAATACTAGGGTGAACAAGCATATAACTTCCAAACTATAGAAGAAGAGAACGAAGAAAATATGTTCATATGCAACCCTCCCTCCGCCCACATCCAGGAAAAAGAGGCAAGAAAGAAAAGAAAGTAAGTAGAGGACATAGAAAACACTTAGTAAAAAGATTTAGTAAACCATGTAGTATAAATTGGCTGTTCCTGTTAAAATTCAATGAAGAAGCAACTCATTTAGATGATTTTTACAGGAGTCCTGTTTAAAATAAGGATAACAAAAGTTTGAAAGTAATAGGATCAAGAAAAGACACATAAGAAAAATTAATAAAAAATTCTATCTATATTAGTATCAGTGTAAGCTTAATGGCAAAAGGCATCTCTAGAGATAAAGAAGGCCACTTCATAATGACAGGAAGATATACACTTGACCCTTAAACAATATGGGGCTGAGGGGCACTGACCCCCTTTGCAGCAAAAAATGCACGTATAACTTTTAACTACCTCCAAACGTAACTACTGATAGCCTGCTGTCGACTGGAAGCCTTACCGATAACATAAACAGTCAATCAACACATTTTGTATGTTACATGTATTAACACTGTATTCTTACAATAAAATAAGCCACAGAGAAGAAAATGTTTTTAGGAAATCATAAGGAAGAAAAAATATACTTATTATTCATTAAGTGGAAGTAGGTCACCATAAAGGTCTTCATCCTGGTGGTCTTTACATTGAGTAGGCTGAGGAAGAGGAGGAAGATTCAGGTTTGGTCTTACTGTCTCAAGGGTGGCAGAGGCAGAAGAGGTGATGGAGGTGGGAGGGGTGTCATACTTGGTGTAATATTTATGGAAAAAAAATAGACCCACATAGTTCAGACCTCTTGTTTAAGGGTTGGTTGTAATTGCCTTTATACATAATACAGCAAAAATATAAGTAAAAGGTGAAGCAGATAAAATTTAATCACACCAGACTTTGCATTCTTTTTAAGCACCTATGGAATATTTACAAAAACTGACCATATGCTATGCTGAAAAGCAAGTTTGAACAAATATTAAGGATGGCTATTACATATAATATGTTTGCTGATTACACTGTAAGAAGCTAGAAACAAAACTATAGGAAATTATTATATGTTGAAATGAGAATAATATATTTAAATATTTAGTAGATGTCAAATTACCTTGACTTTGAAAATGAAACTGCTCCCTATCTGAATTTGTGGGATACAACTAAAACCAGTTTAGAGGTATATGTAAAGCTTTAGATGTATTTGTTAGAAGGAATACAATAAGCAAAATATTCATTTCAAAAAATTGGAAAAAACAGATTAAACGAAGGAAGTAGAAGGAAGGAAATAATTAAATGAAGAGTAGAAATCAATTAAAGACAAACACAAAATGAAGTAATTCAATATATCCGCTAGCTAGCTCTGTATTATAATAAATTACTCCAAAAACTTAAGTAAACCACTTGTTGAGCTCCTGAGTCCTCCTTCCAGTCAGCTGTAAGGTCAGCCAGGTGGTTCTACTTCTGGGAGTTGCGTGGTTGCAGATATTGATGATGACTGGGTCACTGTCTTTCATTCCCCAACAAGTTTTAGTCCAAGCTTGTTTACATGGGGGAAAGGGGCTCTAAGAGAGTAGAACCACGTAAGACTAACACTGAGGCATATCATTCTCACCACTACATTGTATTGGCCAAAGCAAGTCACAATGCTAGCCTAGATTCAGGAGGTGGGAGGAGGTGCAGATACCCTTTGCAGATGGCATGGACACAATGAGGGGCAGAGAATTATGGTCATTTTTGAAATCAGTCTACCTCAGTCAACAAAAGCAGCTTCTTTTAAAACACTTTTGAAGACTGATCAAGAAAAAGGTAGATACAGGTAACCAGTCAAGAATAAAAAAATGGGACATCATTTCAGATCTTATTGGTATTAAAAATAATTAAATTAGACATCTATTTTAAATCAACAAATTTGAAAATTTAGACAAAGTGGACACAACTTAAAAATTGACATACGAAGGAGTGGAAAATCTGAATCCATAATTTAAAACCTTCTATAGAGAAATCTCCAGGCTCAGGTAGCTTCACCAGTGAATTTTATTCATTATTTAAGGAAGAAATAACAGCCATATACAAGCTTATCTGGAGAGTGGAAAAAGGAGGAATACATTCCAACATGTTTTGCGACCAGAATAACCTTGATACCAAAACCTGAGACGTGTATTATAAGAAAGAAAAATTGTGGGCTAGTTCTGTTTATGAATGGACATTTCTTTAAAAAAAAAAAAAAAAATCACCAGAATGCCAGGAAACAATTTGCTCAAGTTGAATTTGCTTTAGATTGGTTTAACGTTTGACAATTAGTTGAAATCCGCTGCAATAACAGAATTAAGGAGAAATGTTGTTTTAATAGATAGTGAAAAATGATAAATTTAGATATCCACTTGTAGTTGAAAACTCTTAGCAAACTAAGAAATAGAAGGGAATTTTAATGTGATAAACTGTATCTTCAAAAAGTTTAAGATTACTTTAAACTTTATGGTGAACTGTTGAAACCTTTATTCTTGAAATTTGCAACAAGTCAAGGATGATACACTTTTATTTGGCTTTGAACTCAAGGTATGCTGACCAGTACTGTAAGGATAGCAAGAAAAAGAAATAAAAATATATGATAGGAAAGGAAAATAAATAGAGAACTGTCATTATTTGCAGGTGATGTGATTGTTTAGCGTCCAAAAGAATCTACAAAAGATTTATGAGAGTCAGTAATGAAGAAATGCTGGTTATAAGGTTGATAGAAAAAAACCCAATTATATGTTCATATATCAGAAACAGAAAATGAAAACTTAAAATTATGATATACAGTAGCAGAAAAAGCCCTGTAAATTTGTAGGAATGAATCTAACAACAACAAAAGTAAAAACAGGTAAAGGCACAATCAAAAAAGCTCTATATTTTTGAGGCTGGACATGGTGTCTCCAGCCTGTAATCCTAGCTGTTTGGGAGGCTTAGGCACTGGGGTGGAGTCGGGGTGAGGATGGCTTGAGTCCAGGAATTTTGAGATCAGCCTGGGCAACATAGTGAGACCTGATGTCTACAAAAAAGTTAAAAAAAAACAAAAACAAAAACAAAAAACAGGCATGGTGAGGCTGAGGTGGGAGGATTGCTTGAGGCCAAGAATTCAAGGCTACAGTGCGCTACGATTGTGCCACTTGCACTTTAGCCTAAACAAAAATAAACTTGATGTTATTGAGAGAGATGAGAGATAACTTAACCAAATGGAGAAATTTTACCATGTTTATGGTTTTTGAAGAGTCTGTATTATAATGTGATCTCAGTGAAAATTCTTGCAAGTATTATTTTAGAAATTGACCGACTTACTCTAAAATATGTGGAAATGTAAAGGGCCAGGAATAGCTGAGACACTCTTGAGGAAGAGCAAGAGGGAAGAACTTGGTGTACCATATAATTTACCATAATTAATACAGTATGATATTAAAGCAAAGATAAATAAATGGAATAGACTAGAGCGCTCCAAAACAGACCTAAGTACTGTCAGCTGTTTGTATCCTCAGGTTCCACATCTGTGGATTCAACCAACCTAGGATCAAAACTTTTAGGGGAAATATTTCAAATGGTTGCATTTGTACTGAAATATACAAATTTTTTCTTGTCATTATTTCCTAAGCAATGCAGCATAACAGTGATTTACACAGTATTTACATTGTATTAGGTATTTTAAGTAATCTAAAGATGATATACATTATATTGGAGGTTGTGCATAGGTTATGTGCAAATATGACACCGTTTTATATAAGGGACTTGAGCATCTGTGAATTTTGGCGTTTGTGTGGGGACCTGTAACCAATTCTCCCCACCCCAGATACCAAGGGATGATTGTGTAGTTAAATATTTATGACAGTGATGACACTGTGGAGCAATTGGAAAAGAGTAGTCTTTTCAATAACATTTCTATTCAGTAACATTCGTATATTTAATAACATTTGGATATTCATGTGAGAGAAAAAAAGAAAATTATCTCATACACAGACATCAATTCCTGGTACACTGTAGATGTAAATTCGAAAGACTTAACAATAAAGCTACTAGAAGATAACACCAGAGGGTATCTTGGTGACCTTAGGGTGGGGAGAGACTTCTTTTAAACAGGACACAGAAAACACTAACCATGAAGATAAGGTTGAAAATTTGAACTATGTTAAAATTAAAAACTTTCAGTCATCATAAGACATCATTAAAGAGGGAGAAGACGAGCCACAGGATGGGAAAAATACTTGTCAATTGTGTAACCACAAAGTAGAAATCAATAAGGAAAAGGTAACACAATAGAAAAATACAGGAAACTTCAAATGTCCTCCAAAAAATGCATATCCAAATGGCCAACAAATGTGAAAAAATGCTTAGCTTCATTAGTAGTCACAGGAATGCTAATTGAAACATTTAATACATACACTAGAATGGTTAAAATATAAAAACACTCATAATAAATATTGGAGAGGAAGTGGATCAAAATAAATTTTTATACTATACGGAGGGATAAAAATATGTACAACCATTTTAGAAAATAATGTAACACTATGTACTAAAAGGTTTTTTTTGTTTTTTTTTTTAATCATCTCCTTTGTCCTGTAGTCTTTTTTTTTTTCTCAAGGGTCAGTCTCTTGTCCTGCTTCTTTATCTTGTCCTGTCTCTCTCATGATAGAGCCCTTCCTGAACCTTTGGTGAACATTGTTTAAGTGTGAAACAATGAAAATTTGAATTAGGAGCTTGTGTTCATGAACAGAGCTGTCCACTGCCAACCTTAATTTGGGGTGACCACCTACAGTGCCAGTCTTTGAGATGGAAAGCATGTAATGGAACACAGAATACTTTTCATGGGTTATTTCAATTTTTCTAGAGAAATAACTAGCCCATTACCTACAGGTCAGAAGCCTGGCCTTTCGTGTTCTGTGGGCAGTGATGGTCGCTTGTTCTATGTATTAGTTCCACCTTTTCATTCTTGTTTTCTGCAAAACTCAGTGTCTGAGTGTCCAATCTCTCTGGAGTTCTGTAGGGCAAATTTGCTGCTGATCACATCTTCTAGAAATGACATTCCAAGCTTAATTAAGAGTAAGAGCCTGAGGTTTTAAGCAAAGGATTTGTATTAGACTTGGTAGGCTCTTGTGAACTATATGGCACACTTTTTACTGGACCTTGTGTATGTATTGTGCTATACACATACATATCTGTGCATGCCATCATCACTATAGCTCTATCAGATAGTATTATCCCCATTCTGTAATTGAGGCTTATTTGATGTGATTTTCAGATTCCTATTTTTTTTTTTTTTTTTTGGAGACAGATTCTCACTTTATTGCCCAGGCTGTAGTGCAGAGGCATGATTTCAGCTCACGGCAACCTCTACCTCCTGGGTTGAAGTGATTCTCATGCCTCGGCCACCCAATTAGCTGGAATTATAAGCGTGCACCACCATGCCCCGCTAATTTTTGTATTTTTAGTAGAGATGGGGTTTCACCATGTTGGCCAGGCTGGTCTTGAACGCCTGACCTCAAGTGATCCACTCCGCCTCAGCCTCCCAAAGTGTTGGGATTACAGGTGTGAGCCACTGCGCCTGGCCAATTATCAGATTCCTAATTACTATTTTCATATTTGGGCTTGGATACCAGCTAGAATCTGTGTGCTTTCAGAGTTTAAGCACGTAACCGTAGTATACTACTTGAGTTTATTTAAATTGGAGATGTGGGAAGGTTAAGTTGATGAGTTTCTAAATTGGAAGTACTTTGTTAAAATGGATCATGGTAGGGGTTTAGGTTGGGTAAAGAGGTAAAATTACTATATGCTGAAGCACTGGGCAAAGATAAGGGACTTTATTTGAATATAAAGAGCTATTAGCAGATTTCAGAATCTAGGATCTTGAAGAGCTAAATTAAGTGCTTATAGATGAGTCTGTGAGTCTCAACAGAGGGTGAAATAAGATTATGAAAATCCCCTCGGAGACTTTCTTCGAATGATATAGGCATACTACCTACCACCTTTCGTTTGAGAATCACTTTTCTAAGGTGTGGCAATGCAGAATAAGAGCCAGTGGAGTACAGATGATACCAGAAGTACCCAGTCTTAAGCCCTGATGGCAGTGGATTTTCTAGCATGTTACTTTTATGTAATGATATACTAACAGTTGGATAAATGCAAGAAAAAAGTAGGAGACCATATGCATAAGAATCAGTACCTATTTGATTGAATAAGTAAATGAAAACCACCTGTGGAATTTTGTGGAACTGATAGCAAACTCTTACATTTTGGCCTTTTATGCAGATGACATGCAAATGAGGAAAATTTGCTTTTCATTATTTAGCCCATTTTTCCTATTGGCCTTAAAGAAATAACTTGTATATATGAATACCAGGAATTTCTGTTGAGCGATGGTAATTTTTTATTTTTTTATTGTACAATTTTTTATTTATACAATTATTGATATCCCTGTCCTATTTAGTGATATTCAGAGTTTAGGTTTCTTATAAGTTAAAGGTAGAAAGGAATATGTACTCTTAAGACACATTTAGCATAGCCAACGCATAATTTTCGTAACATGTTTCTGAACAGTTGCTTTGGAGAAAGTATAATTTTTCTTAGGTAAACAAAAGAGGACTTTCCACCAAGGATTTTGGTAGAAAGGGCAGTCCCTAACAATTTCTTCAACACTGTCATTACAAAGAGACAGTTGGACATTTTGTGGAAGGGACTTGTATTCTTGGCTGGCATCTGATATTTTGTCAAACTCTTTAATACTCTCTGTTTTAGGTTATTTGTTGATGGACAGTTGTATCTGTTCTAGCTGTATGCTGTTCCCAGTTCATAGTTTGTGTTAATATTTGTGAAAATATAATGCTAAATGATGAGCTATTGTAATTAGACCTGAGACTTAGCAAGAAATTCATAAGGGCTCTAGATTTTATTTCAACTTAGTATTAAAAAGACATTTAACTTCAGTAAGTAAATGTAGATATACTTCATATTTTAAGAGCTGTAAGTTCCAGCAAGTGAATAATGTATGGTGACCCTTTTTTTTTTTTTTTTTTCCAGTTTAATTTTGTTGGGAGAATCCTTGGACCTAGAGGACTTACAGCCAAACAACTTGAAGCAGAAACCGGATGTAAAATCATGGTCCGAGGCAAAGGCTCAATGAGGGATAAAAAAAAGGTAAGCCCTTGAAAACGGTCTAAGTCTTCATGTGAGTAACTTACTATACTTTTACATTTTAATAAGAAAATTTCCAGATTTTTTTATGCTTAAAACACTATATTCCAGGCCCAGCATGGTGGCTCACGCCTGTAATCCCAGCACTTTGGGAGGCCGAGGCAGGCAGATCGTCTGAGGTCAGGAGTTCGAGACCAGCCTAGCCAACATGGTGAAACCCTGTCTTTACTAAAAAAATACAAAAATCAGCCGGGTGTGGTGGCGGGCGCCTGTAATCCCAGCTACTCAGGAGGCTGAGGCAGGAGAATCACTTGAACCCGGGAGGTGGAGATTGCAGATCATGCCACTGCACTCCAGCCTGGGCAACAGGAGGAAAATTCCGTCTCAAAAACGAACAAACAGAAAAACCCACTATATTCCACGTCAGGAACTTTTAAACTTTTTAAAGGTGTTGTCATGATTTTCCCTTGTTTTTCTTTTTTGTTTCTTTGTTATTTTTGAGACAGAGTCTCACTCTGTCATCCAGGCTGGAGTGCAGTGGTACAATCTCGGCTCACTGCAGCCTCCGCTTCCTGTGTTCAAGTGATTCTCCTGCCTCAGTCCCCTGAGTAGCTGGGATTACAGGTGCATGCCACCATGCCCAGCTAATTTTTGTATTTTTAGTAGAGATGGGGTTTCACCATGTTGGTCAGTCTGGTCTCCAACTCCTGACCTCTTGATCCATCTACCTCAGCCTCCCAAACGGCTGGGATTATAGGCGTGAGCCACCACGCCTGGCGATTTTCCCTTGTTAATTATCATTTTTTACTTAGCAAATTAAAATATCAGTTCATCATGTTACCTTCCTTTGTTATTTACTTTTGGGAAGCTGCCAGTTTGGAATTAGTCAGACTGTAATATGTGTAAAAGTATATAAAAGTTTTGAAAAATCTGAAATATTTCTTTTGATGAAATTTAAATAAGAATGGTCAAATAACTTTGGATGTATGTCAGATCACTGGGAGAGTTACAAGAGAGTTAGAAGACAGAAATCTATTAAAAGGAAGGCTGTCACTAGCCACATGAGATACACTTTGGGTTTCATCAACATTTTCTGTTGATTTTACATTTTAAAGTATATTGTTTCTGTTTCTGTGGGTTTTTTTCTCCTGCCATTTCTTCTTTTGCTGGTTTAATTAGTAAAGACCCAACTATCTAAATATTATTGTTAGGAAGATTTTATTTACCTAGTTTGTCTTATCCAGCAATACTGTGAGGCAGGATAGTTTTGAATTTCTATTCTTGTAAAAATTGGTGGATTTAAAAAAATAGATTTTGATGGCCAGAGATTAAAAGTGTTTTAGGAAGGTTTGGTCTGTCTGTCTGTCTGGTCTGTCTCTCTCTCTCTCTGTGTCTCTCTGTCTCTCTTTCTCTCTCTCTCTTTTTCTTTCTTCCTTCCTTTCTTCATTTCTTTCCATTGACTTGAAGGGGCTATCTAGGAATAATGTGTGGTTAGCTGTGTTAGACCAGTACACTGAATCGCTTTGTGGAACTTACGGAATGAACACCAAACCCACAGGGTATCTGATAAACTTGTTTTCTGAGCCCTCCACCTCATGTCTTTTAAGCCCTCACGTAAGCTGACTGGATCTCATTCATTTTTGCTCCTCATCAATGATTTAGTAGCCAAGAAATCTGGGCAAAAAGTTCTCATAATATTGATTATTTAAAAATCTTATTATAATATATTCTTTGTCAGCTGTGTTTAAAGATATGTTCATGGGAGTCTGTGAGTTCTCCTTGAGCAATTTTAGATGTATTAAATTTTTTTATTAGAATCTTAAAAAAAGTGCATATTTTGAATCAGTTGAGTGATAATCTTTTCAAATGAATGTTGCCACAAAGTTTTGGTTCTCATGTTTGGACTTAGGATTATGTGGGCATTAAGTAATACTAGTTTAATTGCCTATGGACAATGAATGAAGTCTTGACAACTGACAGATATATAAATCTGTACAAAAAGATTAATATATATTCATCAGTTAAGCTATTCTGTCAGCCAGTTAACAAAACCCCTTTTTCCCTGCTTCTGAGTTTCTGTGAATTCTGCAGTAATGGCCCCCCACTCACCTTGGTTACTCTTTCAAGCCCTCACAGACAAAGAGCATTAGAGCTTGTACCTGTGTGATTATACTGTTGCACTCTTATAAATGTTTGTAATAAAAGTAAAGTCAGAGTGGAATGCTTGGCCATTTGGTAAAGAACATGAAAAGAGATGGAAACAAAAAGAAGTATTGATGTAAGTAATAAAGATAGCTCATTGAGAAGTATTTCAGGAGTTTAAGAGGAAAAGCCATTTGCTTTAAACTTTTCTACAGAGTTGTCCATATATATATAGACATGTGTATATATATGTGTGTGTGTATATATATAGTGTGTGTATATATATGTGTGTGTGTGTGTGTGTATACTGATTGCCTGTTTTACTTTTAACAAAAAATGCTATGATGGGAATGGTGTGTGCTGGTCTGAATCCTTCCCTACACTGGTAAACTCAGTGAGAGCCTACCATGGCTATTTTATGGAGTATTAATTTCCTTGGTGTTTGGTGAGTACCTGGCACAGAGTGCAGGCACTTGAAAAAATACCTGTGAAAGGAGACTAGTTCAGGTAATGAAAGGCTTAGGTGTACCTTCTCTCATGTTCCCCGAAAACGTTGGTTAAATAAAGAAAATTGTAAATGCTATGTACTTCTAATGCTTTGGGGAATATAGTACTATATTATTCTAAGCTACTGGTTTTAAGCAAGTAAGTTAATATGCCACTTTAATTTTCATTTTCTTGGATTGTTATTATTTCAGCATTATTGATGGGCTCAACAGCATTGATTTAGTGCATAAATACCCAGTGGAATGGTACTAGTTAAGATCATGGAACCAGGGCTTGAAAACTATTATGAACTTCTCGTCTGTACCGGCTGTTTTGTAAATGAAGAGACCAAAGCCTTGGGGAGGTTGAGTAATTTGCCAAAGGTCACACGCCAAAATGTGGCAGTCAAATTTGAAACTAGGCTGGGCACAGTGGCTCACACCTGTAATCTCAGCACTGTGGAGGCTGAGGCAGGAGGATCCCAGGAGTTGAAGACCAACCTGGACAACATAGTGAGACCCCCATCTCTACAATAAAACTTAAAAAATAATTAGCCAGATGTGGTGGTGTGCACCTGTAGTCCCAGCTGCTAGGTAGGCTGAGGAGGGAGGATGCTTGAGCCCAGGAGTTGAGGCAACAGTGAGCTATGATTGTGTGCCACTGCACTCCAGCTTGGGTGACAGAACGAGACTCTGTCTCAGGGGGAAAAAAAAAAAAAAAGAAACTGAAGTCTGAGTTCTATTCTGTGGTACATTATTTTCTAATTATAAATCATTTCTTTTTTTTTTTTTTTTTTTTTTTTTTTTGAGACGGAGTCTTGCTCTGTCGCCCAGGCTGGAGTGCAGTGGCGCGATCTCGGCTCACTGCAACCTCCGCCTCCCGGGTTCACGCCATTCTCCTGCCTCAGCCTCTCCGAGTAGCTGGGACTACAGGCGCCCGCCACCACGCCCGGCTAATTTTTTGTATTTTTGGTAGAGACGGGGTTTCACCGTGGTCTCGATCTCCTGACCTCGTGATCTGCCCGCCTCGGCCTCCCAAAGTGCTGGGATTACAAGCGTGAGCCACCGCGCCCGGCCCTATAAATCATTTCTGAGAGTGATAACTTCAGACATATTAGAACAACTTGAATATTGAGTATTAGAAACTTTGACTACCATTTCACACACCACTCAGTATACTTGTGACCCCAGATGTTGTGAGGGTTTCTCCTCACAAACCAAACAAATCTCCAGGAAACACCATCTGGATGTCCTCTAATTCAGTTCAAAACTGGGAATAATGTCACATACCACAGGTTGAGGGCTCAGTCCCCTAAGACTGTCTCCACTTCAGATACCAGTTGCAAGCCCCAGTGATGACCTGTGCTTTTGACTGACCAGCTATAAATGTGTTTTTTTGCAAGTCCCTCATCGAGTTCAATTAATTTGCTAGAGTAGTTCACAGAACTCAGGGAAGCACTTTACTTATTTATTATAAAGGATATTACAAAGGATACCGATGAACAGCAGATGGAAAAGATGCATAGGGTAAGACATGTGGGAAGGGGCTCAGAGCTCCCATCCCTTCTCCAGTGTGCCACCCTCTGGGTGCCTCCATGTGTTCAGCTATTTGGAATCTCTCCAAACCCCGTCCTTCTGTTTTTTTATGGAGGTTTCATTATGTAGGCATGACTGATGTTCATCATTGACCATTGGTGATCGACTCAACATTCAGCCTCTCTCCCTTCCTTAGAGGTTGGGGAATGAGGCTGAAAGTCTCAGCCCTCTATTTACTTGGTTAGGGTTTCTCTGGCAATCAGCCTTGATCTTGAGACTATTCCAGGGCCCCCACCATTTGTCACTTCATTATACAGAAAGACACAAACAGGTTCCAGACTACCACAATAAGGGAACATTGCAATAAAGCTAGTCACACATTTTTTTAGTTTCCTAGTGCATATGAAAGTTATGTTTATACTATACTATAGTCTATTAAGTTTGTAACAGTATTATGTCTAAAAAATATACATACCTTAGTTTAAAAATACTTTATTGCTGAAAAACGCCAATGATCATCTGAGCCTTCAGGGAGTTTTAATCTTTTGCTGGTGAAAGGCCTTGCCTGGATGTTGATGGCATGTTAATGGCTGCTGACTGATCAGGGTGGTGGTTGCCAATGGTTGGGGTGACTGACGATTGCTTAAAATAAGAACAACGAAATTTGCCTCATGGATTTGTTCTTCCTTTCACAAAGATGTCTCTGTAGCATGCAGTGCTCTTTGATAGCATTTTACCCACAGAACTTTTGCTGTTGCTTTATAAACTAAGTTTATGTAATATTCTAAATTTTTTATTGTCATTTCAACAGTGTTCACAGTATCTTCACTACAAATACATTTCATCTCAAGAAATCACTTTCTCTGCTCATGCATAAGAAGCAACTCCTGATCAAGTTTGATCATGCAGTTGCAGCAATTCAGTCACATCTTCAGGCTACACTTCTAATTCTAGTTATCTTGCTCTTTCTACCACATCTGCAGTTTCTTCCTCCATCATACTCCTGAGCCCCTCAGAGTCATCCTTGAGGGTTGGAATTAACTTTTTCCAGACTCCTGCTAATGTTGATATTTTGACCTCTCTCCATGAATCATGAATGTTCTTAATGGGATTGAGAATGGTGATTCCTTTCCAGGAGGTTTTCAGTATACTTTGCCCAGATTTATCAGAGGAATCACTATCTGTGGCAGGTATAGGCCTATGAAAGACATTTCTTAAATAATGAGGCTTGAAAGTCTAAATTACTCCTTGATCCATGGGCTACAAAATGAATGTTGTGTTAGCAGTTGTGAAAACAACATTCATCTCCTTGTAAATCTCTACCAGAGAGTTTGGGTTACCAAGTGGATTGACAATGAGCAGTAGTATTTGGAAAGGAATCTCTTTTTCTGAGCAATATATCTCAACAGTAGGCTTAAAATATTCAATAAACCTTTCTCTGCTGACATCCAGGCTTTGTTGTTCAATTGTAGAGCACAGGCAGGGTACATTAGGCTTTTTTTTTGTTGTTGTTAAAGACAGAGTCTCACTTTACCGCCCAGGCTGGTGTGTAGTGGTGCGATCTCAGGTCACTGCAACTTGCGCCTTCTGGGTTCGAGCGATCATGCCTCAGCCTGCTGAGTAGCTGGGGTTACAGGTGTGCACCACCACACCCAGCTAATTTTTTTGTATTTTTAGTAGAGATGAGGTTTTGCCGTGTTGGCCAGGCTAGTCTCGAACTCCTGGTCTCAAGTGATCTGCGCATCTTGGCCTTCCAAAGTGCTAGGATTACAGGTGTGAGCCACTGCACCTGTCCCATTTAGCATCATTTTTAAGGGCCCTAGTATTTTTGGATGGTAAATCAGCATTGGCTTCAACATAAAGTCACCAGTTGCATTAGTCCCTAACAAGAGAATCAGCCTGTCTTTGGAAGGTTTGAAGCCAGGCATTGACTTCTCTCTAGCTATGAAAGTTTTAGATGTCATCTTCTTCCAGTAGCAGTCCAGACACACACAGTACTTGTCATTTAAGTTCACTGTCTTATATGGGCATGGTTTGGTGAACCCCAGAACAATTACAGTAGTAATTTCAAAGATTACTGTCTACAGGTCACCATGGCAGACATAATAATAATAGTAATGTAAAAGTTTGAAATATTGTGAGAATTACCAAAATGTGGCTTGGAGACATGAATTGAGCACATGCTGTCGGAAAAATGGTGCCACAAGATTTGTTTGATGCAGGGTTGCCATCAGCCTTCAATTTGTAAAAATGCAGTATATGTGAAGTACAATAAAAGGAAGTATGCCTGTATTACTTGGGAGATTCAGGGATTTTAGGAGATTTGTGCCAGGAAACAAAGACCAAATATATTTATTTTATCATAAATCACAATATCATACTATCATTCCTTTGATTTTTCAGGAATTCTCCCTAGAGGATTTAATCCCATGTCTTAATGGAAATCTATATACTTGAGCAGATTACAAATGCTAGAGGAGTAATTTTGATGAGATTGGGTGCATTCAGTGTGGTGTGGTGTAGACTAGAGGATTAATTTTAGGAGAAGAAAGTAATTATGGTGTTTCACTTGAGGTTGCAGAGGCCGTATCTAGGGCTGTGAAAGAAATGTATTCATGCTAGGAGGCATGGTCCACGTTTAGAAACAGGTGAGAGTCAGCTGGTTCTAATGTAGCAAATGAGAACATGTAAGCCATTAAAACAGAACAGTGTTTTGCACGTAATTAGGTGCTTGGCAGATTGTTGTGGAGTGACAAGTAGTACATTGAAGTTCACCCTTTGGGTATATATATGCATGGTCATTGTAGGGGACACCATTTGTGGATTTGTCTTATCCGTCTGCAATTTGTCACCTCTTCTGAGATCTCCCTTCTCATAAACAAGAGGAGAATAAGTAGCCATGCTTGTGGGTTCCTCCTTCTCACCTCCTTTTTCTCTCCCAGTGTGTTGATGGGTGAAATATATGCAGTTTATCAAAGCCGTGTCAGATGTTGCATCATCTGGAAATGTGCAAAGACTCAGCAATTCCAGTTCGAGTTCTTTGCTCAAAATGAAGGGATGTGCACTCTTCTTCTAGCCATTCCAGGGCTGCTAATAACAGTGGGTAGAGCAGGGGTGTCCAATCGTTTGGCTTCCCTGGACCACATTGGAAGATGACAAATTGTCATGGGCCACACATAAAATACACTAACAATAGCTGATGAGCTAAAAACAAACAAAGAAACGAAAACTTCATAATGTTTTAAGAAAGTTTATGAATTTGTGTGAGGCCACATTCAAAACCTTCCTGGGCCGCATGTGGCCTATGGACCGGGGGTTGGACGAGCTTGGGCTAGATGGAATCAGCCACTTTTACTATCTGTGCTGCATCATGTTCAGACCATGGGACAACCTTGGAAAAGAGTTACACTCTTCTAACAAATGGAGGCCTAAAGAAGTAAAGTAACCCACCCAGTTCCTCATTTCTACCTAGAGTACACAAAATAGAAACTTCTGTCTCTCACTGGATATTCAAATTCAGTTGTACAAATCATTCTTGTCAGAATGTGGGCTTTGAAATAAATTGGTAATAGTTTTTAACTTAATATTTGTTTCCCAAATGTGTTTGGCCAGTCTCTCCTTTTTTTAAAGATGTCCCTATAACTCCTTGAAGAACTACAGTGTTTTGTGGAACATGACTTATGAAATGTTAATAGAGTCATATTGTATAATTGCAGACATAGGTGGAATTCTTGAATTTTGTTTTGCAGGACTTGTTTAGGTAGAGCATTTAATAACTTTTACGTGATACTTTACATATACATTACAAATTGTTAAGTATCTCTTATAACAGAGATTTCTTAGCTCTATTTGTTATGCTTAAAATATATTTTAATTGGTCAATATGTTATATTTTTAGAAAAGTGAGAAAGTTCTAGAGGGTTTCAAGAAAAAGGCTCCTGACATTCCATTAGTTTAGACACTATCCTTGTTTATAGTTTGGTATGTCTTGTAGATTGTTCTTCATGCAGTTATATATATGTGCATGTATGGTATATTAAGTGGATCATATTATATTTGCTGCTTTATAATCAGCATTTTTTTCCTGCAACTCTGTATCCTGTCCTATGTCAGTTCACCAAATAATAGAGCTTTATGCCTAAGACTGTGCTAGGTGATAGGAAAGTACACTTAAAGGACATTTCAAGGCAGCATTCATAATGATATGCAAAAATAAATTTCTTGAATTTTTGGGTGGGGGAACTTACAAGATTTTATTTTTTATGAAATATGTTACTGCTGTGTCAACACTTTGAAAGAGATAAATTAATTCAGTCTTGTGATTGATACACCAGAGTGGCTTTGGCAGTTGGTGGCATGACAACAAGTACAAGTAGGGTTCCAAACAGCCCGTTTTATGGATCTTGTCGAATACTTAGCTCTCTGACAAGCTCTAGCATGGATTTTTTTTTTTTTTTAAGTTTTCATTATGCAAAATTTTAAGCAATGGAAAGACAAGTAGTGTAGTGAACTCTAATTTACCCATCACCCGGGGTCAGCATTGCCTCTCTCCTTTCAAGAGGGAACTCTCTCATTCCCCATTGCCTCGCTCCACCTTTTGCCTCCCAGATTATTTTAGAAGCAAATTCAGACATATAATTTCAACTGTAAATATTTTATTAGCTATCTCTAAAATAGAAGAACTCTAATGATAACGTGTTTGTGTTTTAATCTCTAGAAAATTATTTATCATCAAATATGTAGTCAGTGTTAATAGTTTCTCTGGTGTCTCATAAATATGCTTTTAAAATAATTTGTTTTAATGGGCATACAAATGAGGGTCATCTACATTGTAATTGATAGATCTCTTAAGCCACTTCCCAAACCTCCATTTCTCTCTCTTGGCTTCACTGGGTGATTTGTCTTGAATTCCCGTGGATTTTGCTGGTGGCATTTTCATGGTGGTGTTTAACATTTATCTCTGTTCCCCATATTTCTTGTAAATTGGTAGTGACAAAGGTTTAATTAGATTCAGCTCTCCCACCTTATCTTCCTCATTTCTGTTCTTTTTTGAAAGAATATTTCATAACTAGTGTTGTGATGGTAGTACATAAAGTCTCATTTCCTCTCTGTGATTTTAGCAATCATTGTTGATTGTTTTCTAGGTCCTTTTTTTCAGTGGGAGTTGCAGAATAGCTATGTTCTATCTCTTCATTCTTATTAGCTAGATACAGTTTTTATCAGAAAGGCGGAATAAATGTTTAATTCTTTATTTGCTAGTTTTTAAATAGTGAATTGATTCCCAGGAATCCTCCAGACTGAAAGAATGAGTGTTCCCCACCCACCCCCTTGGGTAGCACTACGAATGCATTTAAACAGTTTTATGTGTTTCCGTTCATTGAAGATATTATTTTTAACTGGCGCTCAAGTTGTTTGGCCATTGGAGGGACTTCTTCACATTGACTTCTAAATCTTTTCAACATAGTCCTAGTAGATGGGAATAGTAACTTTGCCTTCTAGTGCAGTGTGATACGATAGTCTGCACTCTTGTAAGAATTCTTCCTCAGACTTGGAATCAGCCAATTTTTTAGGGAAGCTTTGTTAACAAACAACAGTGACAAAAAAAAAAAAAAAGAGAGAGAGAGAGAAATAGTGCAGAGATTATAGTCTGGGCTCTAGTGATGCTCATTATTGTAGGCTTTTCAGAGCTGTGAAATACGAATATTTTCACAAGCTCATTCTCATTAAATTTAGGACTGTAATGTTTTTATTTAATCTTGTATCTGTATCTTCTTTTCTCACTGAAAATTCTGGTTCCTAATGACACAAAATAATGTTTCATTTGCTTTATTTCAAAAAAGGAATACAAAGCAGTCTCAGAGTAACTATAAACACTACTACCAATGATACAGTTGGTGACAATTTTACACTGAGCTCTTGCTATTTTGAGGGTATATCCACTAGATACAAGTTACCATCTTTTAAAGCAGTTGGAATAATTTTTACTATGTAACAGTTATGCTAGTATATAGATCCATGGTTAGGTTCATTTGTTGCACTGGATTTTCTAGTTGTGGAAATTGCATAAAATATTTTCCTGTTTTCTACCTTAAAATGTTTACATCGTTCCAAAGCAAAATATACAAAGCAGAGAATTTTTATAAAGTATGGCTTTTATCTCAGGCCCATTTATTTACCTAGTCCTCCCTTTCTGTTTGGGTAGATTTTTTATTTTTAGTTTTTGGTTTATCCTTCCATTTCTTTTTTTTTTTTTTAAAAACATAATCAGTTATGTAACAGTTGTTTTGTGTGTGTATGTGTGTATAATTTCTCACTCCTTTCATAGATTATTATACTCTCAGCACTTTTTAATACCTTTATTATTTATTTTCACTTAACAGTATATTGTGGTCATTTAATGGGAGTATATAAAGAACAGCCTTTATTCCTTTTTTTGCCGTTATAAATAGGAATAGTGCTGTGTTGAAAAGTGTTTCTTGAAGTTGCTAGTTTATGTTTGGATAGAATTGTAGAAGCAGGATTGTGTGTGGTTTTATTAGTTAGTGCTAAATTCCTCCGTCTTAGGGTGGTGGTTTGCATTACCATTGGCAGTATATGAGAGTAGCAGTTTCCCCACAGCTTCACAAAACTTTGCTCTGTTGTGCAGGAGATTGAGCATCTGTTAAAGGCACTTTCAAAGAAGTTATGCTGTGTGTGTGTGTGTGTGTGTGTGTTGTGTGTAAAAGTCATTACTGTTATGAACACTGTTACCATCTTCAGTTTCCCAACTATTGTTTGTAGTGCATTTTTTAATATTCTGACTGAAGCAGTTTATAAATAATGGTTAGACTTATTTGAAATGGTACCATTAAAACATGTCTTAAGGCACATCGTAATTGTAATAACTTCTGGCTGGGCTTAAGAAACTACTTACTACTTAAATGTTTTTCAGTGGAAATATGCTTTGATTTTTTCTATAAGCTTACAAGCTTTTCTCAGCTAGGGTTCCTCATCTGAACCACAGAACATAGGAATTATTTCATTTTATTAAAGATGACTCATCAAGAGAACCATTATAGTTACACAGGAGAGAAGTTAACCACATATAATTTTTATGTCTTGGGCTGGGCATTGAAATTTGATTCTCATGTGGAATTCTTAGTTGAGAAAGGTGTACCGTGTGAGAAATGTTCTTTTTTCTCGCATTTTATATTACTGCCTCACCATCAAACCATATATATCTCTCCCTCTTCCTTCAGCCTCCCTTACTGGTACCATTTGACGAGATGATTAGGGAGTAGGAACTGTTACAGATCTTTTGTTAAAGGGTTAATCTTGCAAATTGCATACTTATCAACTTTCATGAATCCAACTGAATATTAGAATTCGCTATGAAAACAGATGAGTTGCTTTAGAAAAGTGGCAATGAAATGTATACTCTTGTATAACCTGGTTTAGAGGGAACCTTATTAAGTCATCGAGTCTAAACCATATTTGTGATACTTAATTCCGTGATATTTCAGTAAGTAGTACTACAAATGACTGTTAGTTTTCATTACCTTCTGCCATAGTTAATTTAATACAGTCTGAGGCAGCAGTTATGTTTTTGAATGCCTGTGATTTTTTGCCCTCAAGGAACTTTCACCCCTGGGAGACTGATACATTGACAGTGAACTAATGCAACGGAGATGATACATACATTGTGCCACAGGAAGTTAAGAAGTAGTGTGTTCTTTGAAGGTTGAAGGTTTTTTAAGGAAGCTGGAGAAGATTGAAGTAGGAGGTTCACCAGGCAAATAAGTAAAATGGTATTCTAGACATCAGAAATAGAATCAACCAGGGTATGTTGCTATGTGGATGCTTGGTGTGTCTCAGTGGAAGGTATGGGGCACAGTGGAGTGTTGGTATTGGAGATGAGGCTGAGGTCTGAGGATAAAGGACCATGAACCTTATATCCAAGTTTATTTCATTTTGAAAGCAGTGCATTGACACTCTTCTCTTTTAAAGATGAGAAGTTATATGACATATTAATTGTTTTGGAAAGGTAACTTGGCAGTAGTGGAAGAGATGGACAGAAGTGGGAAGTGACTAAAGGCAGAAGACAAATGATCAAGTCTCAGACAACTCTGCCTAGAAAGTTCTTTCTTGTGTTAGGGTAAAATCTTTGAAACTTCAGTCCTCTGATCTTAATCTACTTTGAATTCAAAACAAATATAATCTCTTAAACTTTAGAGACTTTGACATATTTAATGACAGTGCTTGTCTTAAAGGTGTTCTGCCCTAGGTAAAAGTTTATTGCCTAGTAGCCTTAGTTCTCTTTTTTGTTAAGATGTCATGTGATATGGTGTTGAATTCAACTTCAAAAGTGGTAGATTGGTTTGTTTTTAAAGAGAAAAGAAGGCCCACCATTCTTTTCAGTGCTTTTCAAACTGTCTGTGGTAAGAGACCCACTAAAAAAATTCAATCCATTATATCTTTTGGTGAAATACAATAAAATTAGTTATCAGAGAAGTGGCATTTTAAAAAGACATATATTTAACCCCATTTAAAACTTTCTTTTATCAAGAGACATAAAATTATCCTGTCAGAATGCTCAAAGAGTGTCTGAACAGGCTTGATTTCTATACTTGTAGGCTGCACTTCCGGCCGCACTGGTTTAAATGCCAACTGTGACGTGATATGTTTGTTTCAGGATTGTAAACTAGCTCTCTGGTGTCCCTCCTCCTCTACTTTTGTTATTCTCACCCCCTCATTATTTTTTATTTTTTATTTTTTTGCTCTGTGTTTATAAAATAAAATTCATTTTAGATTATTGACTAGATTATTTTTAAATTTGATTTCTGGTTACATGTTCATTAAGGACTCAAATGGCTTAGCTTTAAGATATAAGAGTACAAAATGGTGCAATAAAAATTAAATGTTTATTTCCGGTTTGATAATAATACAATTATAGAGTGGAGTCACTACTTTTTGCCCATTGTTGAGAAAGATTGGGAAGACTTGAAATAAAAAATTTATTTGAAAATACACTTATTAAAATCTGTGAGACACCCTTTGAGAGGTAAAAAGATGGACCCAATGAGAATAGACCTTTGTTTTTATTAGTAAAGTAATACTTTAACCTGTAAAACTTCATGTCATTACTCAGCCATAGATCTAACTCCAGGATGAGTTAATTGTCCATGTCTAATGAAATGAGACGTGAGTCTCAGTGAAAAGGGAGAGTCCATTTTATCACTAGATGCTCTTAATGAGCCTTTTAAAATTAAGTCTTAATTGGATTGCAGTCAATTTCGTTAAGGAATATTTGAGCATCTTGTAGTTGTGTCTTATGTAACAAATTTTCTTTTTAGAGGATTCAGCTCTCTGTTGACAGAATGAGTAGTGGAATGTTGCTGATGTGTATTTATGCTGCAGCAATTGATTTTTTCAAAACCCATTAACCTTAGTTGAAAATGCTTTTTCAGTCATATTAACAACAAATTATTAGGCAGTTTCATAAGCCTAGGGAGCCATCCTATTCTGTCCTACTAGTTTTAGTTTTCTGTTTATTTCTTCAGTTATGAGAGAGCACTATTAAATTATTTTGTTGTTCTTTAGATTTTAAAACATGTAATTGTTAACTCTTGATTTTAAATACATATAAATTTTTTTTTTTTTTTTTTTTCTGAGACGGAGTCTTGCTTTGTCGCCCAGGCTGGAGTGCAGTGGCGCGATCTCTGCTCACTGCAAGCTCTGCCTCCCAGGTTCACGCCATTCTCCTGCCTCAGACTCCCGAGTAGCTGGGACTACAGGCGCCCGCCACTATGCCCGGCTAATTTTTTGTATTAAATACATGTAATTTTTAGTTTGGTGTTTTTAAATCACAGGTGGTTATAGGACACAATTTGTGGGGCTGTGTTTAATGTTTAACAACAATTGTGAATCTCAGATTATTGAAATTATTCTTCATTTTGTGAATTGTTACATGTTTAATTATTTTTAAAAACAGTAATAGGAATTATAGCAGATAGGGAAGAATGTTTTTAAAAAGGTCTGCTTTTTTTAACAAGATTTTTGGTGAATTAAAATAACTATAAGTTAGTCTAAATATAGAGGACTAGTCACTTCAAATAGAAAAAAATTTTCTTTAATGTGAAGGAAATTTTTAGTAATTTTATCTTTGTAACTAATAAGATTAATGTTTGAATAATAATTTGTGTTATCTCAGTAGTGAGATTATTGAATAATAAGAAACAAGTGAGTAAACGGATGTCTATATGGATGCTTCAGGATGTGTAATGTGATCAGGTGTTACAACAGCACATTGTTTAGAACGTTTAAGATTTAAGACGAGTAAGTACTTTAAAAGGAGTCAAAAGAAGTGAAAGCAAATACTGAAGCTCATCTTTTATAGCATAAAAATGAATTTTTTCTTAATTATGAAAGCCTTTCACATTTAGTGTAGAAAAAATTTAGACAATTCTAGTATTTTAAAAATCTAATCTTCCCCATTTAGCGTCATTACTTATGTGTTAATACATATTTTGAGACACTATGTATTTGTGACCTGATATATTTTGTTTAAGTATATTATGTACTAAAAACGCATCTACAATACTGTTTTTTTTTTTTTGAGATGGAGTTTTGCTCTTGTCACTCAGGCTGGAGGGCAATGGGCGATCTCAGCCCACTGCAACCTTCACCTCCTGGGTTCAAGCAATTCTCCTGCCTCAGCCTCCTGAGTAGCTGGCATTACAGGCGCGTGCCACCACTCCCAACTAATTTTTTGTATTTTTGATAGAGACGGGGTTTTAATGTTGGTCAGGCTGTTCTTGAACTCCTGAACTCAGGTGATCACCGCCTCGGCCTCCCAAAGTGCTGGAATTACAGGCATGAGCCACCGCGCCTGGCCTACAATACTTTTTAATGGTTATAAGTAGCATTTAATTGTACATACGTGTATTGAGGTATATTGTTTATTGAAGTTTTAAAATAATTGTTTTTACTATGAAAATGCTGTGAAGAATATCTGTACATTATCATTAAGATAAATGTGACTGGGCACTATGGCTCATGCTTGTAATTCCAGCACTATAGGTGGGATTCCACCACTGAGGTGGGAGGATCATTTAAGCTTAGGAGTTCGAGACCACCGTGGACCCTTCTCTAACTTAAAAGTACAACAAAAAAAGATAAATGTGTAGAATTGGTTGGTTGAAAATGCATTTCAAAATTGCCTTTCAACTTCACTGTTTGAAATTGTAAGCTCCCTCAGAAAATGAAAATGCTTATGTAATGAATCTTCTAAAAAATCACTTTTTTAAAGGGACAAAAATATAGTCAAAAATATAGACAAAAATATAACAGAAACATACTTCTGGTTAACAAGGTTAAAGCTTATCTATTTCACTTTTTTATTGCCTGACATTGCTGCCATCTCTAAACCCCCACTTTGTATTTTCTTTTAATCCTCATTTTGAAAAAATAAATTATCCATACAGAATAATTACAAGGCTAACAAAGTGAATTCCTGTATACCCTCAACCTAAATTTGCCATATACCTTGGCGCTCCATACTGCAGGCCCCACATCCTCCAATTCAGCCAACCACAGATCAAAAATATTCGGGGGAAAAATAATAAAAAATAATAATACAACAATAGAAAATAATACAAATAAAAAATATGGTACAATTATTCATGTAGTCTTTGCGTTGTATTCAGTATTTTAAGTAATCTAGTGATTATTTAAAGTATATGGAGGATGCGCCTGAGTTCTGTGCAAATACTGCACCTTCTTGTATCAGTGACTTGAGCACTGGTAGGGAGGCGGTCCTGGGACCAATCCCGCAGGGATACTAAGGGACAGCTGTATTAACGTTTTGTTCATTTGTGTGTACACACAGTGTTGATTTTTTATTTGGAAGTTCACCTACTTGCTGAAACTTATCTGTAACCCTCAAATCATTACTGGCGACACTTTCACGGTAATTCACAGACACGCACACAGTGGCAGTAAAAATCCGAGTCATCCAAATGCTCTTGTTTGATGTTGAGATAGAACAAGATGACACACCACCACCTTTTTACTTCAGTTCATATACTATTAAAAACAGTTCTTTTCATGGTCTGCTTAGTGTCACGTTTTGGGGTTTTTTTGTGTATTTTTTGTTGTTGTTGTTGTTGTTTTTGTGTTTTTTGACTGTTTATTATGATTTTGCTGTTTAAAATGTCCCTCAAGCATAGTGCTGAGGTAGTGTCTAGGATTTAGGATTCCTAACAGCAAGAAGACTGTGTGTGATGTGCCTTATGGAGAAAATACTTACGTTAGAGAAGCTTAGTTCAGGCATGAGTTAGTGCTGTTGGCTGTTGAATGTTAAAGAAATCTTAAGGTGTCTTTTTTTATTATTTATTTATTTATTTATTTTTTTGAGACAGATTCACACTCTGTCGTCCAGGCTGGAGTGCAGTGGCACGATCTTGGCTCACATTAACCTCTGCCTCCTGGCTTCAAGTGATTCCCCTGCCTCAGCCTCCCAGGTATCTGGGATTATAGGAGCGCATTAAAACACCTGGCTAATTTTTCTATTTTTAGTAGAGACAAGGTTTCACCATGTTGGCCACGCTGGTCTCGAACTCCTGACCTCAAGTGATCTGCCTGCCTCGGCCTCTCAAAGTGCTGGGATTACAGGCGTGAGCCACCGCGCCTGGCCTAAATAAGGTGTCTTTGAACAGAAACACATATAAAACTGAATTATGTATTGATGGTTGATGAAAATGTGACCAGAAGTTTGTGGGAACTAACCCTGTATTTCCTTGAGGAGCAGTATTGGCTAATTCAGTGTTCCTGGTGACTTTACCACAAATAATGAGAGTTGACTTGCATGTGTGTGTGAGCGCGCACGTGTGTCTCTATGTGTGTATATATATAAAATAATTATTACTGTTTGCTGAATCATTTGAGAGCAACTTGCAGACATTATGATCCTTCATCCCTGTCTTAGAGTGCATTTCCTATAACCAGGGACATTCTTTTACATAAAATTACTTTATCAAATTCTGAAAATTTAATATTATTACAATATTGTTATTTGATGGACATTCTAAATTCAAATTTTTCCAATTTTTCATTAGTTGTAAGTCCTTTCTGATTCAGAATCTAGTCCAGATCACAGATTACATTTATTCGCCCTGTCTCTTACAGTGTAATTTGGAACAGTTCCTTAGACTTTTCATTATCTTTTATAATTTGGGTGTGTCTTTTCTTCATGACTAGATTCAGGCCATGCATTTTTGGCAAGAATGTTTTAAAAAGTGATGTTGTGTCCTTCTCAGCCATCACATTAGCAGTTAGATGATGTTAATTTGTCTCATTTTTGATGTTGGTAACTGATCATTTGGTTAAAATAGTGTGTTATGTTTTGTCACTGTAAAGGTAACTTTTTCGCCTTTTAAATCATATCTGAGGAGAAATACTTTGAAACTTTGTAAATATTCTTTCCTAACAAATTTAGGATTGTAATGTCTCTTGTCCAATTTTCCAGTCATTCCCTTTACATTTGTTAACATTTAATTGTAATGAATATATTGCCTGTCATTTCTAATAGGTTAAGATCTCTTTCTGTATTACATGTATTCTTCCATATCCCATTCGTTTGTTGATTTTAGAGTCTCTCTCCTTGACTTTTACACTGCTTGATATCTTTACTTGGTTAGATGGTGATAGTAGTGGTTGTGGTGACAACAATAAGTTGATATTGTTAAGGGCTTCAAGACACTGAGCATTGATTTAGGCATTGTTATCAGTCCATGTGAATTAACCCATTTAATCCTCTGAAAGCCCTATGAGGCAGTTATTGTTCAAATTTTATAGATGGGGAAATGAAGCGTTAAGGAGGTAAAGTACCTTCTGTGGCTGGTGAGTTGCTTGGCTTCAAGATATGAACCCAGGCTGGCTTGAGTTTAACTACTACACTGTGCCTTTCCTCTAAGTAGTCTTCTGATTTCCTTATTTCCATTCTTCCGCCCTTTTCTCTTTTCAGCAACCAGAGTGAATTTAAAGAATAATCTTCTAGCATATTTTCATGTATTCAGTTAGAGTCAGGTCTTTACTGTGGCTAAAGGCCCTGCGTGGCCTTGTAGCTTGCTCCTCCCTAGACTTTTCTACTCTTTGCCTCCTCTTTGTGTATTCCTCGAACATACACATGGTCTCATCATAGGGCTTTGGTGTTGCTACTCCCTCTGCCTGGAATACTCTGCCCTTATGTATGTGTAAACTTGATTTATCCGTTTATTTCAGATCCTGTTGAATCTCACTTTTCAGAGAGACTTTCCATAACCACTTGGCCCCCATAGAGTAAACCTTCTTGCCCTTTTGCTTTCTTGTATTTTTCATCTTACCATCAACAGCCCTGACATGTTCTACATATATATTACTATCACCCTCACTTAAGGGAATATGTTCATTGAGAGCAGAATTGTCTCTTTTATTCATTGTTCTGTCCTCAGTAATAGAAGTGTACATACCTGCCATGTAGTTGGTACTCAGTAAATATGTGTTGAAGGAAGGAGTAGTTTGTCTTTTAATTTTGCTTATAATTATTTTGTGTAAAGACATTATTAACTGAATAATTTTAAAGTATATTTTATTGTGGTTTTATGGATTCTGTCTTTAGTGTCGTGCTTTAAGGCCTTTACCTTGTTCAGTAGTTTATATAGATATTTGCCATTTTGTGCCATCATTAGTTTTGTTCTAGCATTTGTTCAGTTAAATCTTAAATTCTTTTGGAAATTCATTCTCTAAGGGAAGACTGTAAATTTCGCTCTTTATCAATTGCTTTGCTTTTTAAAACAATTTTATTGACTTAAAATTTTTAAAATTGCTTTTAATATATAGTTTACTTTTTTCTGTATGTTAAAAATGAAAAATTCACACTTGAAATCCTTAATTCAGTAGCAAATTTTTTTTAACTTAACGAATTTTTTGGTGCAGTGTTTTAGTCTTTGGAGGAATTTGCTCTTACTGTATGAGTAAGAATTTACTCAGGCAATTAGTTTTATTTTATCTAGATGTGCTATATTTGTTACCTAATGACCTGGGAAAAAATAAGTAGATATTGTTTGTTAAAAAAAAAAAATCCATGTTTTTGTTAAAACCCCATTACCTTCGTATTTTGATAGCATGCTAAATTTTCTTCTCAGTATAGCTTTTTGGAAGAGCAACATTAAGTTTTGATTTGCCGAGGATAGTTTTAGCTATATTTATTGTCTAGTTGTAATTACTAATAGTATCTCCATTCACTTTCAGAACATTCTGGTTGGGATGCAGACTTATCTAGTCACCTTCAGATTTGGGTGGTGTTTTACTGTTTGTGACTTCTACAAAACGCTAGTGTCATTTTTAAATCTACTTTTGTTACTAGCCATCATGGGATTTGTTGAGGAGTGATACTGCGGCCTTATGAAGTTTTTGATATAAAATTAAAATACTACTTTCAAGATTTCTGTTACTGTATTGCTGTTAGAATAAGAACTAAATTTCGTATGATCTTTGAAGAAAATAAATTATGGAAAAATATGTAAATCAGCAGATCTTTTTGTTCTCCAGTAGTCTTATTTGCTTATAGGATTTAATTCATGTTCTTCATTAGTTTGCTCCTACCGCAGCCGTGGTAAAAAAAATGTGTATGTGGGAGGCAACCTCAACTCCTCTCTGCCCTCAGTCATTTAACAAATTTGCACAATTGTGCAGCTCAAGACTCTCTGGTGCTCTCACTGCTTCCCCACCACCATTGGCTGAATTTGTGTGGGCATTATTTTTCACCTCTACTTTCTGTAGTCATCTCTTTCTTACTCTCCTCCTAACCCCACCCCAAATAATTTGCACAATTTTAATGTATTTTTCAATTAGTTCCTTTTTTTTTTTGTTTCTACACAGGAAGGTTAGTATCTTATTGGTATATTTGTTTGTGAGTGTCCGTCTTTTTAGGTATGTGTAAGTTTGTAGTCCTCTGTACTGGGAAATAAAATAATGGTTTCTTCTCATTGCCAAGCAGTTAAATGACTTGTTTCCATTACCTGATTTATCTTTAGTCACTTTCAGTTCTTTAATTATTTAAGCTGTATAGATAATTTATAAAATAAACATAATTTCCCTTATCAGTTTTTGAACTATCCATTGGGTACAGGGCAGTTTTCTTTTACTTGTTGATACAAAACAGCCTAATAGTTTTGTATCAAGGCTGTTTTAACCACTTGTTCAGAACTTTGCATGTATCTTAAAACTTTAGTAGGAACTTGTAGCTATTTAGAAACATCTCAGACCACATTGCTTTAGAATTTAAAATTTTTTTTAAATGTAGTTTTTATAGCTCATTATAATTATCAACAGACGATAATGAAGTCACCATCGAGAACAGTGCATGAATTTATGTTTAGAGCATTATGCATGTATTAAACTAACTAGCGGAAGAGCCTTTAAATAAAAAGTACATTCTGTATACTTGACATGATGGCAGAAATCATTTGGCAGGAATTAAACATTGATTATTGTCCTAATCAGATCTCCGATAGAAATTTTTCAAAGCACAGCATTCTGCATGATCAAGGTTGAAGTGCATATAAATATTCTAGAATGATTTCAATGTCCTTTGTCACCAGTAATTAGCAGATTCCTTATGGGAATCTCTGGGACTAAGTTCAGGACACTTGCCATCCCTAACCTCTCTCACCTCAACTCAAGCCTTGAGCCCTGAGTTTGTTTAATTGAAACTGCTTTAAGCATATCCAAAAGGGTATTATGAGAAAGAGTATTATCATTTCCCAATAAACTAGTCTTAGCATTACTTGTATAAGTGAAATGTTTGGACCTGTGCTGTCAATTAGAGTACTGTATTAGTTCATTTGTTCTGCTCTAACAAAATACCTGAGATTGGGTAATTTATAAAGAGCAGAAATACATTTCTGACAGCCCTGGAGTCTGGGAAGTCCCAAGATGATGGTGTCACTGACAGGTCTTATCTGGTGAGAACTCAGCCTCCCATTGCACAATGGTGCCTTACTGCTGCATCCTCCAGAGGGAGGGAATTCTGTGTCCTTAAGGGACAGAAGGGACAGAGGGGCAAGGAAGGGACCAAACTGTCTCCATCAAGCCCTTTCTGTCAAAGCATTAATTCATACAAGAGGGCTCTGCTTCATGACCTGAACACTTCCCAAAAGGCCCTAGCTTCTAACACTGTTGCATTGGGGGTTAAGTTTCTAACACATGAATTTTCGGGGACACATTGAGACCATAGCAGGTCACCACTGGCAATATACAGATATTTAAATGAAAACTGAATAAAAGAAGAGTCACTCAGTCACATAGTGACATTGACATCCTCAATACTGATATGTGATTTTAGCTACCGTTTTGTACAGCACAGATAAAGACCATTCCCATTGTTAAAGAAAGTTTTATTGGACAATGTTGGTTTAGGCAGAGCACATTTATACAGAAAATTGGAAGAAATAAAAGTTTGGACAAGTAATTCCTGTTTGTAATTTTATGTTTTGAAATAATTTTAAACTTGCAGAATTATAAAAATAGTACAAAGCTCTCTTACACACCTTTCACCTCACTTAGCCATGTGTAGCATTTTACCATATGTGACTCTTGGTGTATTGGCCGCCATGTTTGTGTCCCTCATCCCCCTTCACTTTCAGGCCCTCCCACTCTTCCGTTTGTTCTTATGTCTGTCTCCCTCTTTCCCTCCTCTCCCCTTTTTAAGTTGGAGTAATTCCCCAGACTTAGTTTGTTTTTTTCCTCACATTGTTTTGAAGAATATTACACTAGTTTTTAGAAATAATTTTTTATGATTAAAAACTGATTCTAGATATTTGACAGGTTTGTACGTGTGTCTGCTGTTAGAATATAAAACTAGACTCTAAGCGTGCTCATTTTATTTTTCCATTGCCTTTGATATCACATGAATTTAGTTATACAGATGGAGCATCCGAAATGCTTGGGATCAGGAATGTTTCAGATTTTGGGTTTTTTTGGATTTTGGAATATTTGCACATATACAATCATATATCTTGGGGATGAGACCGAATACTAAACATGAAATTCATTCATGTGCACATAGCCTGAAGGTAGTTTCATACAGTATTTTAAATTTTGTGCATGAAACAAAGTTTGTGTATATTGAACTATCAAAGGGCAAGGGTGTCAGGTATGCGGTTTTACACTGTGGCATCATGTCAGTGCTCAAAATATGTCATTTTGGAGCGTTTTTTTTTTGGATTAAGGATGCTCAATCTGGGCTCAATTAGTCACTGGTTTCAACGTGTTTTCTCTTGCTGAAAAACTCTTGCAGTATTAAAAATAATTCAGGAATAGTGATGATTGAACTTGCTTGACTTTTATTCGTGTTTACTTACATATATGACATTTGTTGGACCAATTTGTAATATTTAGATAGGCCACTGATAAACCAAAGCTAATCTAGACACAGCAAGTGAGTTTTTTTGGCGATAAAGAGATGAAGATAGTCATTGACTCCTCACTTTTGAGGAGTTGTCCTTTGATGATATGATTAAATGAAAAAGAAGAACATTTTATCAAGTTGGCAAGGAAGACTAGGACACTTTGTGACATTTGATTACATATATGCTAAAATGTGAATTTGTTGCATTAGCATCACTGACAGTGTACGTTTAGTTTAACATTAAATGGCAAATAATTCAACAAAGTCCCTTGTCTCCCTCATACAATATTTCCAGTATCTTCTGTGTTGTCAATCCTGTCCTCGCCTTCTAAAAAATCAAGCTATCTTTATTCCTTTCACATGTTCTACCCACCCGCCACCCCCTAGACTATTCTTTCTTCTACTTTTCAAAGTTTGTTAAATAGTTTAGTAAGTATTTTTTATTTCCTACTCTGGACTAGACACAAAACTGGGAGGTTCTTGTTCTCATGGAGCATAATTTAGGAAGACAGAAGCTAAACAATTAAATGAACAAGGTAATTTCAGATAGGGATAAGTGCCATGAAAATTACAATAATGCCAGGCAGTATAAGTATGGGCTAAGTGGAAGGCCTTTAACTAGGAGGGCCAGTGAAGGACTCTGAGGAAGTTACATCTAAACAGAGACTCTAGTGGGTGGTTGACATGGGGAGGTCTGCAGACTGAATGTTTCTGGGTGAAGTTAGAGCAAAAGCAGTCAGTTGTGAATGTGATGGGACTGTCCAAGGAATAGCAAAGTCAGCATGGGTGGAAAGTGGGAAGAGAAGACGTTTATGTCCCTGTCCATATGCTTCTCTATAGGCTTGGTAAAATTTTATTGGAAGTACCAGGAAGTCAGTTGATGGTTTTAAGCAGAGGAGTGATGTGATATTTATTTTTAGCAAGAGTTGTCTTTACAATTAGAGACATGTATATGTGTAGGGAGTTGGGCAAGGGTTGAAGGAAGGGGATTCATTAGTTGGCTGTTGCAGTTGTTGAGGCAAGAGATGGTGGTGTGGACTAGGAATCGTCTTCACGTTCATTTTATTTCCATGCTGTTAGAATTCTTCAACATTTGCTAATCTTGGCTGAATTTCCAAAGCACTTGTTCTCTAAATATACAATGTAATGTTTACATTTATTGTTTGCTTTCATTTCCTTACCCAGGCTGTCTTCTTCAGGAGGGACTAATTTATATTTCCAATTTCCTCAATGAAGTGTGGACATAATTGGTGCCTACTAAAAAAATTATGTTCTTCTTACTACAGAATTTTACAGGAAATTTCTTACTTTCTGAAGTAGAGGAGCATCAAATAATGCAGACACTTACAAATTTAAATAAATAACTGAATAAAACTTAAATTACAGAATAGAGAAAAAACCAAATACTTTATGAATTAGTTGGAGTCGAAGTTAAGAAGGAAAGTTGAATGTAAAACCTAAAAGTAAAATTAATTGCTAAGCTAGAGACAATATGTGAGCATATTTTGCAAAGACTGTTGGTGGCCATATTAGGTTTTCAAGCCACGCCCACACACATAACTGACAATTTTTGATACTTATGAAGTACAAATTCTCCCCTCCAATGTATGCGTGATTCTCCACAGTAACACCCACATGTAGCTTCTGATATAAACTCATAAAGTAAGATGAAAATAGTTTCTCAGTCAAATGGTTGGAATATTTAGTAATACTTGGCAATATTTTTTATTTTCTTAATAATAGGTGTCATTTAATACAGTGACTTTTAAATTATATATTAAAAGAAATTTTTAAAAGTTTTATGGCAAGCTGTGAAATACTCAAATGGATAATGTGAATTAAGGCGTGTTCTTTGGCCACTCAAAGCGCTCCCCACCCAACAGTGGCATGGACTGCTCACTAGGTGGCCAAAAGAGATTTCATTTATGGGTGTGTTTTGAATGTTTTAACATTTGAAAAAAAAAAACCAAAAACCCAAAGCATTTGAGGCAGAGATTTCTTTAGACAATAGTTGTTTAATGAGCTGCTTGTATATACAAGAGAAGAGAATGGGCCTGATTGCTCACAATCTGATGTTTGAAAAGTATTTTTCTGGATCTTATGCATTTGCGTATCTAATTGCTATGTAATCAAAACTAAGTGAACTGTAGCTACTTGAAACTCTAAAATGAAAGGCAATCATCTTATGGGGAGGAGGGAGAACCCCATTCCATGCAAGTTAGCCTGAATATTAGCATTATAGTCTTCTTGTGTTTAATTATAGGTGTCTGACTGAGCAGTAAATTTATGCTTGTGTAATAAAGAAGTGAATGTGACCCTGAAACACCAGCTCAGCTTTGTTGTAACTGAGCACTGGCTTTGAGAGAAGTTAGCATCCACTGTGTATTTTGGTGATAAGGGATTGTGTCAGAATGGCTGTTAATTACGTACTTTGTGTGATACGGAAAGTAGTGGTTCTACACTTTCTTTCCACCAGTGACAGCACTCAGTTAAAACTTGTATTAAGCAGCTATAATGCCTTTATTTATCTGTTTGGAAGACATGAGGTGAAGAAAATTAACTTTATTTTTTCCAGCTGTTTGTTGGCAGCTTTGTTTTTGGTAAATCCTTTGAGGATAAAAAACTGTTTGTTATAAGATGTGTCCTGTATGCTTTCATAGGCTTTAAATATTTTATTTTTTGCTGCCTCACAAAAAGGTTATTAAGAGATATTTTATATTCTTGCCAGGCATGGTGCCTCACACCTGTAATCCCAGCACTTTGGGAGGTTGAGGTGGGTGGATCGCTTGAGCTCAGGAGTTCAAGACCAGACTGGGCAACACAGCGAAACCCCATCTCTACAAAAAATACAAAAATTAGCCAGGCATGGTGGTCTGTGCCTGTGTTCCCAGCTACTTGGGAGGCTGAGGTGGGAGGATCACTTGAGCTGGGGAGGTGGAGATTGCAATGAGCTGAGATTGCACCACTGCACTCCAGCCTGGGTTAAAGAGTGAGACCCTGTCTCAAAAAAAAAAAAAAAAAAAAAAAAAACTATATATATATTTTTTTATATATTCTTAATATTGGTTAAATGTCATTTAGAAGCCTTGTAGACTAGTTAAAGCTTTTTATATGTTAACCCATTTGAACCTAATGTTGAGTCAGTAAGCACTTCTTGATGATTTAAACTCTGAGAGAGCAAATTCAACCTGGACCAAAATTAAGATAAAGTGAACGTTTATCCCCCCCCCCAAAATTTCTGTGCTTCAAAAAGGGGCTCCATTGTAGGTTGAATCTAAGAGAAAAATACTGATTGTATTTATGGCGAACTTGAAATTTATATTGTCATTTTGAACTTATTTTATACACGAATTCTCTAATTTCCACAACTCTTTATTTATTTGGTGGTATGCCATGGTGTGTATTTGCTGCATTTTCTTCATCCACTTTACTGTTGATGGTCACCTTGGTGGTTCCGTGTCTTTGCTGTTGTCAGTAGTGCTGTGATGAACATGCAAGTTGTATGTGTCTTTTTGGTAGAGTGGTTTGTTTTCTTTTGGATGTATACCCAGTAAAAGGATTGCTGGGTCAAGTGGTAGTTCTGAGTTTTTTGAGAAATCTCCAAACTCTTTTCCACAGTGGCTGAACTAATTTACATTCCCACCAACAGTATATAAATGTTCTCTTTTCCTCGTAGCCACAACAGCATCTATGGTTTTTTTTGCCTTTTTCATAGTAGCCATTCTGACTTGTGTGAGATGGTATCTAATTGTGGTTTTGATATGCATTTCTCTGATGATAGTAATGTTGAGCATCTTTTCATGTTTGTTGGCTCCTTGTATGTTTTTTTTTGAGACGACACTTCTCAAAAGAAATGAGATGAAGCTGGTCTCGAACTCATGAGCTCAGGCAACCCACCTGCCTCTGCCTCCCAAAGTGCTAGGATTACAGGCGTGAACCACCACGCCTGGCTGTTAATTTTTGTATGTAGTAAAAGATATGGGTCTAATTTCATTCTTCTGCATGTGGCTAGCCAGCTCTCCCAGCACCATTAATTGAATATAGGGAGTCTTTTCCCCATTGCTTTGGCCCACTTTTTAATGGAGTTGTTTTTTGCTTGTTGAATTGTTTAAGTTCCTTATAGATTCCAGATATTAGACCCTTGTTGGATGCGTAGCTTGTGAATATTTTCTCCCATTCTGTAGGTTATCTGTTTACTGTCTTGATAGTTTCTTTTACTGTGCGGAAACTCTTTAGTTTAATTAAGTCCCACTCGTCAATTTTTGTTTTTGTTGCATTTGCTTTTGAGGGTTTAGTTATAAATTCTTTCCCAAGGCTGATGTCCAGAATGATGGTTCCTAGGTTTTCTTCTAGGATTCTTACAGTTTGAGGTCTTACATTTTAATCTTTAATCTGTCTTTTTTTTTAACTGTTATTTTTTGGAGACAGAGTCTCGCCCTGTCACTCAGGCTGGAATGCAGTGGCTCGATCTTGGCTCACTGCAACTTCCACCTCCTGGGTTCAAGCAATTCTCCTGGCTCAGCCTCCTGAGTACCTGGGACTACAGGTGGCCACCACCACACGCAGCTAATTTTTTTTTTTGTATGTTAGTAGGGATGGAGTTTTTCCATGTTGCCCAAGCTGGTCTCAAACTCGTGAGCTCAGGCAGTCTGCCAGCCTCTGCCTCCCAAAGTGCCAGGATTACAGGTGTTAGCCCCTGCCCCCAGTGGTTAATTTTTGTATATTGTGAAATTTGTGGGTCTAATTTCATTCTTCTGTGTGTGACTAGCCAGCTCTCCCAGCACCATTTATTGAATGGGGAGTCTTTTCCCCATTGCTTATTTCTGTCAAAATTCAGATGGCTGTAGATGTTCTGGTTCTCTATTCTGTTCCATTGGTCTTTATGTCTGTTTTTATACCAGTACCATAATGTTTTGGTTACTGTAGCCTTGTATTATAGTTTGAAGTTGGGTAATGTGATACCTCTAGGTTTGTTCCTTTTTCTTGGGATTGCTTTTCCTATTTGGGCTCTTTTTCGGTTACATGCAAATTTTAAAATAGTTTTTTCTAATTCTGTGATAAGTGATGTTGGTAGTTTGATAGAAATAGCGTTCAATCTGTAGATTACTTTGGGCAGTATGGTCCTTTTAATGATACTGATTTTTCCAGTCCATGAGCATGGGATGTTTTTTCGTTTGTTTGTGTCATCTCTGATTTCTTTTAGCAGTGTTTTGTTTTGTAGTTCTCCTTACAGAGATCTTTTAACTTCTTGGCTAGATGTATTTCTAGGTTTTGAGGGTGTGAGTGTGACTGTTGTAAATGGGATGCATTGGCTGTCAGCTTGAATGTTATAGGAATGCAACTGATTTTTGTACATTGGTTTTGATCCTGAAACTTTACTGTGAAGTCATTTATCAGTTCCAGGAGCCTTTTGGCAGTCTTTAGTGTTTTCTAGGTATCAGATCATATTGTTAGCAAAGAGAGATAGTTTGACTTCTTTTCCTATTTAGATGCTTTTTCTTTCTTTTACCTGGTTCATCTGGGTGGGACTTGCTCCTCTTCTGTTTAAAAATGTTTATTAGCTCTGAATCCAAGCATACTATTAAACCCATTTTAAAAACACTGCTTACATTTCTTTGCCTTCTGAAAACTATGTTTCCTAATGTTTTGAGGAAAAAATGGGTGCCCTGCATTCCAGCAGCTCCAGCTCCAGCTGTAGCTTAAAGGGCCCGAGGTACAGCTTGGCTGTTACTTCAGAGGACACAAGCCCCAAGCCTTGGGAGCTTCCACGTGGTGTTGGGCTTGCAGGTGCACAGAACACAAGAGTTGAGCTTTGAGAATCTTTGCCTAGATTTCAGAGAATGTATGGAAACGCCTGGATGTCCAGGCAGAAGTCTGCTGCAGGAGCGGACCCCTCATGGAGAACCTCTGCTAGGGCAGTGCAGAAGGGAAATGTGAGGTTGGAACCCCCACACAGAGTCCCCACTGGGTCATGGCCTGATGGAGCTATGAGAAGAGGACCACCATCCTCCAGACCCCAGAAAAGTAGATCCACCGACAGCTTGCACTATGTGCCTAGAAAAGCTGCAGGCACTCATTGTCAGCCCATGAAAGCAGCCAAGGGGGCTGAACCTTGCAGAGCCACAGGGACAGCGCTGCCCAGTGCTGTGGGAGCCCATCCCTTGCAACAACGTGTCCTGGATGTGAGACATGGAGTCAAAAGGAGATTTTGGGGCTTTAAGATCTAATGACTGCCTAGCCAGGTTTTGGACTTGCATAGGGCTTGTGGCCCCTTTGTTTTGGCAAATTTCTCCCATTTGGAATGGGAACATTTACCCAATGTCTGTATGCCCATTCTATCTTGGAAATAACTAACTTGTTTTTGATTCTACAGGCTCATGGGAGAAGGGATTTTCTTTGTCTCAGATGAGACTCAGACTTTGACTTTCACGTTAATGCTGGAATGAGTTAAGACTTTGGTGAAGTAACTGGTGGGATCTTATGGTTGGTTATGAAATGTGAAAAGGACATGAAATTTTGGAGGGGTCGGGGGTGGAATTACATTCATTGGCTCTGTGTCTTCACCCAAATCTATCTCATCTTGAATTGTAATTCCCATGTGTTGAGGGAGGGACCTGGTGGGAGGTGATTGGATCATCGGGGTGGTTTTCCCCATGCTGTTCTCATGATAGTGAGTGAGTTCTCACGAGATCTGGTGGTTTAAAAAGTGTTTGGGAGATGTGTTCCCACCCCACCCGCCTCCATCACCTTGTGAAGAAGGTGCCCTTTTCCCCTTCCACCATGATTGTAAGGTTTCTGAGGCCTCTCCAGCCATGCAGAACTGTGACTCAAACTACTTTTGTTTATAAATTACCCAGTCTCAGGTGGTATCTTTATAGCAGTGTGAGAGCTGACTAATAGAAGTATCAGAGAGATTTTCATTATTCTTGTGAGATTTTCCCAATTGAATTGACATTTCAGTTGTTGGTCTGTTGAATAATGAATGCACTATAAAAGTGGTTGTTAAAATAAAAATATATGATAAGGGATCAAGATCAGTCAGTAAAATCCATGTATGGGAGTTTTATGATTAAGAATATTTCTATATTTTATGCAGGACATCTGTAACCACAGGAAATTTCACTGTACAAATGAAGAAGAATACCCTTTTATATCACATGATTTGTGATCTCTGGAAAATCTCCCAAGCACCTGGTTTCTGGATTTTATTTAGATTTTTCAATGTATTTTCTAAGTCTTAGGCAATATTTTCAGAAAAGTTAGTTCTTTCCTGTTCCTTTGATCCTATAACATAACCACATCATTACTTAAGCACTTAGTCTGCTATAGTGGATTACAGAGTTCTTTAAGAGTGGTAACTCTTATCTTAACCACTATAATGTGCATAGTGCCTGGCACATCGTAGACACTTAGGAATGCTTACTATGACCCTTAGTATTGTATATTTGAGTTAATTGCTAGAATTTTTAACATCTCCTATTGAATTTATTAATACTATGTTCATACATAAGTACACCCCTTTCAGTGTTGTGTTTTAAGATTATATTACCCACTTCATTCCTTCCATCCCTCACTCTCACCCAACAATGGCAACTTTGGCTAACATGTTTGTGTATAGTAATCCTGTGGCCACAAGCACATAGCTGTAAGCAAGGACTGAACTAGAAGACCATCTTGATTCTGGGATGATTAAGGGAAAAATGGCTAGGAAATTGACTTTGAACATGAGTAATGGACATTGAAGCCAGTCTCACAAGAGTAAACTATGCTTTGGGTATGCTGTATCATCTGTGAATACAGCCTAAAAGTTATGCCCGTCACCTAGGAAACATTTCTGGTTGCAGGAGGACTGGAGATAATATTGTAACTAGAACTAGGGCGAAGCTGCCAAATGGCCTGAATACTGGATTATTGATATTTCCATGGAAGAATGGGCTTTGAACTGCCAAAATAAGAACTTGAGGGTTTCTGTTTCCAGTAATGAATGAGTAAATTTCTATCATACTTAATCCCCTGCAATAAGCAACTCTAAAATATGCATGATAAAAGCCAGCTACTCCAAGGAACTCTGTAGAATGGGTATAAGCAGAGTCTGAAATAGAGTTGGTCCTTGGAGGAAGGAAGTTAGTACACTGAATACTAGTTTTCCTGGCTTTTAGCCTGAGGCAAAGCGCATTAGGTGGCACTAATTCCAACCCAGAGAAATCTCTGCTGATGGAGAAAGGTAAAAAGAAGGGAAAGAAAAGAGAACAGGAATCCCCAAATTGTAGCTGACCCCAGGATTATACGTGCAAAGAAGGCATAAGCATCTCATCTAAAGATGTGAACTAAGACCAGAGTTGGCACCTGAGAAACAAAGTGTGCAGCCCTCAATTGAATCAAGATATTGCCTACTACAAAACAAAACAAAAACAAAACCAGAACCAGAAACAAAAGAAAAAAATCCGTCAAAATAATCTAGAATCAGCATACAGTTTAAAATTAAGCTCTGAAAGTAAATCATACTCTCAAAAGAAAATCAGCTGATACCAACCATTACATTTTGGAACTAAGAGATGTTTTGTTTTTGTTTTTTAAATAGCTGTTAACTATTCTCATAAGGACAAAATACAAAAAGACAATTCTTACAGAGAAATAGAAGCAATAAAAGGAACCAATGGAAAATTTAGAACTGAAAAATAGAATATCTGAAATAAAATTCACTAGATGACATAACTGCTGAGGAAAGAGTATGTGAATTTGAAGAAAGAGCAATAGAAATGTTCCATTGTAAAGAACAAAGAGAAAAAGAATTGAGAGGTAGAAATGGCATGTGAAGTAGTCTGACATATGTATAATTGGAGTCTCAGAAAAAGAGGGTAAATAAGACTGAAAAAAAATACTTGAAGAACTAATGGCTGAAAAAGCTCACAAATTTGATGAAAGATATAAATATACAAATTCAAGATGCTTAAGAAACAGCAAGTAGAATGAACACAAGGAAGCCTACACTGAGTTACATCAGAGAGTAAAACTGTGAAAAGCCAAAGATTAAAGAACCAATCATGAAAGCAGCAAGAAAAAATTACACATCATATATAGGGGAACAATGATATGATTAATTGCTCACTTCTTATCAGAACATGGTAGAGAGCCAGAAGAGAGTAAAATATCTTTTTTTCTTTTTCTTTTCTTTTTTTTTTTTTGATGGCATTTCACTCTTGTTGCCCAGACTGGAGTGCAGTGGTGCGATCTTGGCTTACTGCAAGCTCCACCTCCTGAGTTCAAGCAATTCTCCTGCCTCAGCCTCCCAAGTAGCTGGGATTACAGGTGTGCCACCACACTCAGCTAATTTCTGTATTTTAGTAGAAATGGGGTTTCACCATGTTGCCCAGGCTGGTTTCAAACTCCTGACCTTAGGTGATACACCTACCTTGGCCTCCCAGAGTGCTAGGATTATAGGCATGAACCACCGCGCTTGGGCACTTTTACCTTTTAAGAGATGTTTTGCTGGCCGGGCACGGTGGCTCACACCTGTAAACCCAGCACTTTGGGAGGCCGAGGTGGGTGAATCATCTGAGGTCAGGAGTTCAAGACCAGCCTGGCCAACATGGAGAAACCCCAACTCTACTAAAAATTGAAAAATTAGCCGGACGTGGTGGCGGGTGGCTGTAATCCTAGCTTCTCAGGAGGCTGAGCCACGAGAATCACTTGAATCCGGGAGGCGGAGCTGCAGTGAGCCAAGATTGTGCCACTGCACTCCAGCCTGGGTGACAGAGCGAGACTCTGTCTCAATCAGTCAATCAATCAATCAATGGTAAAAGTAAGAAATTGCCAACCCTGAATTCTATGACCAGTGAAAATGTCTTAAAAATAAAGGTGAAATAACAGAGCCCTCAGAAATAATGCTGCATATCTACAACTATCTGATCTTTGACAACCCTGACAGAAACAAGAAATGGGGAAAGGATTCCCTATTTAATAAATGGTGCTGGGAAAACTGGCTAGCCATATGTAGAAAGCTGAAACTGGATCCCTTTCTTACACCTTATACAAAAATTAATTCAAGATGGATTAAAGACTTACATGTTAGACCTAAAACCATAAAAACCCAAGAAGAAAACCTAGGCAATACCATTCAGGACATAGGCGTGGGCAAGGACTTCATGTCTAAAACACCAAAAGCAATGGCAACAAAAGCCAAAATTGACAAATGGGATCTAATTAAACTAAAGAGCTTCTGCACAGCAAAAGAAACTACCATCAGAGTGAACAGGCAACCTACAGAATGGGAGAAAATTTTTGCAACTTACTCATCTGACAAAGGGCTAATATCCAGAATCTACAATAAACTCAAACAAATTTACAAGGAAAAAAACCAACAACCCCATCAAAAAGTGGGCGAAGGACTTGAACAGACACTTCTCAAAAGAAGACATTTATGCAGCCAAAAAACACATGAAAAAATGCTCATCATCACTGGCCATCAGAGAAATGCAAATCAAAACCACAATGAGATACCATCTCACACCAGTTAGAATGGCCATCATTAAAAAGTCAGGAAACAACAGGTGCTGGAGAGGATGTGGAGAAATAGGAACACTTTTACACTGTTGGTGGGACTGTAAACTAGTTCAACCATTGTGGAAGTCAGTGTGTCGATTCCTCGGGGATCTAGAGCTAGGAATACCATTTGACCCAGCCATCCCATTACTGGGTATATACCCAAAGGACTATAAATCATGCTGCTATAAAGACACATGCACACGTATGTTTATTGCGGCACTATTCACAATAGCAAAGAGTTGGAACCAACCCAAATGTCCAACAACGATAGACTGGATTAAGAAAATGTGGCACATATATGCCATGGAATACTATGCAGCCATAAAAAATGATGAGTTCATGTCATTTGTAGGGACATGGATGAAACTGGAAAACATCATTCTCAGTAAACTATCACAAGGACAAAAATCCAAACACTGCATGTTCTCACTCATAGGTGGGAATTGAACAATGAGAACTCATGGACACAGGAAGGGGAACATCACACTCCAGGGACTGTTGTGGGGTGGGGGGAGGGGGGAGGGGCAGCATTAGGAGATATACCTAATGCTAAATGAGGAGTTAATGGGTGCAGCAAAACAACATGGCACATGGATACATATGTAACAAACCTGCACATTGTGCACATGTACCCTAAAACCTAAAGTATAATAATGAAAAAAAATAAATAAAATAAATAAAAAAATAAAAAATAAAGGTGAAATAAAGGCATTTTGAAATGAAAGATAACAGACAGAACTAATTGCCAGCAGATAAGCACACCAGGAAATGCTAAAGGGAATTTTACAGGCTAAAGAGAAATGAGAGCAGATGGAAAATTGATTACATAGAAATTTTTACCCTGATACTGGGAAATATCTTCATAAAGAGGAAAATAACCATTTTTTTTTGCTCTTTCCCGCTTCTTAATTTCTTTATATTACATATGACCATTTAATAAAGGGGGGAAAATAGTATTGTCCTGTGGAGTTTTTGACTCTTGTATGTGTACACGTGGACCTATATGGTTACAGGTTTCTACATATTATGTGAAACAGTATAATATTAATTGTAGGTAGGCCTTGAAAAGTTAAAGATTTGTATTGTATCCCCTATAGCAATAACTGAAAAAGCAATGCCAAAAGGTATATGTAAAGAGCCTTTAAATATAACTTAAAAACTGAAATGGAATTATAAAATATATTTAAATAATATATATATAGAGAGAGAGATATATTTTTCAAAGTCCAGAAGGGAAGCTAAGGAACAAAATACAGAGGCTACAAAAAGAAAAACAGTAGTAAAAATGGTAGATAAACACCTAATCATTCAAAAATTGCATTAAATAGAAATGGAAGAACCACTTCAATTGAATGACAGAGATTGTCAGATTGTCATCATGGATTAAAAATTAAAAGCAAGGCTGGCCGCAGTGGCTCATGCCTGTAATCCTAGCACTTTTGGAGGCCAAGACAGGCCAATTGCCCTGAGCTCAGGAGTTTGAAACCAGCCTGGGCAATATGTTGAAACCCTGTGTCTACTAAAAATACAAAAAGTTAGCTGGATGTGGTGGTGCGCATCTGTAATGCCAGCTACTCAGGAGGCTGAGGCAGGAGAATCGCTTGAACCTGGGAGGTTCAAGTGCCACTGCACTTCAGCCTGGGCAACAGAGCAAGACTCCATCTCAAAATAACAATAATAATAAGTAAACTAAAAAGCAAGCCAGGTGGGGTGGCTCACACCCATAATCCCAACACTTTGGAGGCCGAGGCAGGTGGATCACTTGAGGCCAGGAGTTTGAGACCAGCTTGGCAAACTTAGTGAAACCCTGCCTCTACTTAAAAAAATACAAAAATTATCCAGGCATGGTGGTGCATCCATATAACCCCAGCTACTTGGGAGGCTGAGGCAGGAGAATTGCTTCAACTCAGCAGGTGTAGGTTGCAGTGAGCCAAGATTGTGCCACTGCACTCCAGCCTGGGTGACAGAGCCAGACTCATCTCAAAAAAAATAAAAAATAAAAAAAAGCAGGCCCAACTATGTACAGTTTACAGAGAAATACTAGACACAGGTAAGTTGAAAATAAATAGATTGAAAAGCATATTTTAAGAAAACAGTAAAAGATTGAAGTGACTATATTAATATCAGGTAAAATAGATTGCAACAGAAAAATTTTGTATCGGGTAATGTGGATTCTTCATAGTAACAAAAGTTCATCAGGAGGATGTATCAATCCTAAGTGTATATTTATTTAATGCAGAATGACTTAATGCGTGAAAACTGACTAAAAGCAGAAATAGTTCCACAATCAGATTGAGATTTTAATGTAACTCAGCAACTAAAAAAATAATCACTCGGAAGATTTAAACTTTATTATCAGCCATTCTTGATCTTATTGATGTTTATAAAACATTAGATCTTACAGCTAGAGAATTCTCATTCTTTTCACATGCATATGGTACATTCATCAAAACAGCACATACTGGGCCATAAGGTACAAAGGATTAAGATTATATAGAGTATGAGCTTTGACCGCAGTGGAATTAAATTTCAAGTATTTGGAAAGTGACACACTTTTTTTGTAATTGGTCAAGAGATGTCAAATGGGAATCAGAAAATATTTTGGACGGAGTGATTGTGGAAATGCCAGATAACAATTTATGAGATGAAGCTAAAGCAGTGTTTGGAGGAAATTTATATATTTAATTATTTATGTTGGAATAAAACTACAATTATCTAATTTCCTACCTAATTAAACGTTTAAAGAAAACAGCAAGGTAAACCCAAGGTAATGTAAAAAAAGGAAATAATAATAATAAATTCTTGAAATAGAATACGGACAAGTAGAGAAAAATAATGAAACTAAAAAGAGTTCTTGGAAAAGTTAATTAAGATAAAGCTCTAATTAGACTAATCCAGAATAAGAGAGAAGACACTAATTACCAGTATCTTTAATAAAATAGGAGACATCACTGTCGATCATATGGACCTTAAAAGGCTTTTTAAGAGAATATCATAAACAGCTTTAAGCCAGTAAATTAGACAACTTAGTTGAAAAGAATAAATTCTTTGGAAAACACAAATTATTACCAAGGAGCAATAGAAAATTTTAGTATTCCTATATCGATTAGAGAAGCTGAATTTGCAACTAAAAATTATTCCACCAAGAAAATGTGAAGCCTAAATGGCCACACTAAGAAATTTTATCAAACTTCAAGAAAGAAATATTGTGAATCTTATGTAAAGTCTTCCATTAAGAAAAAAAATGAGAATACTTCTTAACTCATTTTATTATAACAAATTGGTAACTACCATTGTTACTGTGATACCAAAATTCAACAAAGATAACAGCAAAACAAAGAATCAGTATTCTTCATGATATAGATGTAAACATTTTAAACAAAATTTGAGCAAATTAACGATAAATAAAGAAGATACTGCATTACCAAGAGAGGTGTATTTTGAGAATGCAAGTTTAAACATCTTGAAACTAATCAGTGCAGTTCATCATAACAATAGAATAAAGGTGTAAAACTGTATGATTATATCTAGGAGCATCAAAAAGTATTTGACAAAATTCAGTACACATACATGATAAAACCTCCCAGCAAACTTAGAAGGAAACTTCCTCAGTTTGATAAATTAGCTTTATGAAAAAACATAGTAATATACCTCAGCAGTAAAATTCTCAGTGTGTTCCTCCTAAGGTCACAAACAAGCCGAGGATGTTTGATTTTACCCTGTTTATTCCAATTTGTACTAAAGGTCCTAGCAAGTGCAAGAAAGCAATAAAACAAAATAAAAGGCATACAGAATGGAAAAGAAGAAGACTTTCTTATTTTTTAATATAGAAAGTTCTAAAGTATATAAAAAGGTCATTCCAGCAAGAAGAGATCATGATCCTAAGTCTCTGTGTATCAAGTAACATAGCTTGAAAATATATAAAGCAAAAACTACCACAACTAAAAGTAGAAGCTCACAAGTCCACAATCATACTGTTGACACAACTCCTAATAACTGATAAAGTAAGCAGACAAAAACTCAGTAAGAATAAAGGCGGTCTGAACTACACAAGTAGCATACTTCTTTTAATTATCTAATTATCAAAAAGAACATTGCATCCAACAATGACACTATTTGCATTCTTTTAAAGCGTACATGGAACATATTGTCCAGTTGACCACATGCTGGTTCATAAAGCTTCAGGAAATTTCAGACATCTGAAATTATTCACAGTATATTATTTAATCATAGTGGAATCGAGCTGGAAATTAAAAGCTAAGAGTTGGCCATAAAGGATGTATGTTTTAACTTAAGAATCTGGAAAGAACAGTAGAGTAGATTAAAAGCAAAGAGGAAAAATTAATAAATAGAAAATGTATTGAAAATTATGTAGTAGTCCTTCCTTATCCACAGTTTTGCTTTTCATGGTTTCAGTTAACCTGTGGTACAGTACAAGATACTTTGAGAGACCACATTGACACAACTTTCATTACAGTATATTGTTAAACTCAATTTTATTGTTGTTCATCTCTTACTGTGCTTCATTTATAAGTTAATCTTTATTATAGGCATGTGTTTATAGGAAAAAAACATAGCATATATAGTGTTTGGTACTGTCCATGGCTTCAAGCGTCCACTGCAGGTCTTGGAACATATCGCTTGTAGATAAGAAGAGGACGACTGTATTGATGATTAACTAAAATGAAGGAAGTTTCTTTGAAAATTTACAAATGAGACAACCTTTGTAAAACTGATTAAGAAAAAACAAGTAGAACTGAAATTGATTGTAATTGTTTTATGTATCACCAAGTTGGTGATACATAAAATACACAAAAAAGCAGATTAATTGACAGAGAACTTGCAGTTCACAGTTTTTATTTTTATATGAATAATATGAATAGGCTTTTTCTAAACTTATTTAGTCCTGTCATTTCATTGTATCCCATGGTATACATTAAAAGAAAAATGTAAGTGAAATTAATTAGTAAATGCCTAAGACCTTTTCGCAGAGTTCAGTATCAGTTTTTAGTCATGTTTTTCACAACATACAGCAATCTATACTACCAGGAATGTCTGATGATGCAGCATTTTTAAAAGAGTGACTTACTATTCTCCTCTAGAATTTCTTCCCAAGCTATTTCAAGTTTTCATGCACATTGTTGTCAAGAAATGTGAAGCGCCTGAGATTTTTATCTTGTAAGATAAGCTAGCTTGCCACCACAGTTTCATGGATGCTAGCAGAAGACCCAGGACTCCTGAATCAGAAGCGGTGCTTTATTATTTACAGCAAAAATAGTAGCAGAGTGTCAGCATACTTGCACTGATGCCCTGAGCCCTGGTGTGCACAGGGTAATGCAGAGGCCAGACAACACCTGCTCTTGGTGGGCTGGATTTCAGAAGAGGAGCCCAGGGCCAAAGTCCCCACACTTTTTGAGCAAGAAGCAGACAAGACAGTCCTCTACCCTTAACCTCCTCAGTTGCCTATGTTACTGCAGAAACTGCTCAGCCAGAGGAGATAGATAACCCTGGCACTCTGGCACACAGTGGGAACATTGAGGACTGCTCAGAGCTCACCCAACAGTGGTTAGACAGGAACACCTGTGGCCTACTGCTGCCTAGCTTATGGCATTAATGAGACACATCGGGTTTCAAAAAAACCTTAAAATACTTTTTAAGAAATGTCTTAGAATTGGTGACACACTGTAAGTAAGTGAAATCAAGGGCCAAATTTGGAATACTGTAAATATTTTAAAAATCATGGAAAATGCAACAAACATCTTTAGAGCTATAAATTTGAAAACTGATATAATTTATTTATCTTAAAGATATATATTTTCAAATCTATATAGTAAAATCTAGTTAGAAATCCTAACTTTTTTTCTGGTGGAATTTAATGAATTGATTACAGAATTCTTGTTTTGTTGTTTTTTTTTGTTTTTTTGGTTTTTTTTGAGACGGAGTCTCGCTCTGTCTCCCAGGCTGGTGTGCAGTGGCGCAATCTCGGCTCACTGCAAGCTCTGCCTCCCAGGTTCACGCCATTCTCCTGCCTCAGCCTCTCCGAGTAGCTGGGACTACAGGCACCCGCCACCATGCCCGGCTAATTTTTTTTGTATTTTTAGTAGAGACGGGGTTTCACCGTGGTCTCGATCTCCTGACCTCGTGATCTGCCCACCTCAGCCTCCCAAAGTGCTGGGATTACAAGCGTGAGCCACCGTGCCCGGCCTGATTACAGAATTCTTAAGATAGTAAAATTGCCCATTGGTAATTGGGACAGTTCTAAAAGAAAAATGGAGGAGTGCTTTCAGAGCATTTAATTCCTATCAGTTTCATAATTGTCTGTATGACTGAGGGATAAGCAGGTTGACCAATGGAATTAGACTAAGCTATTTTACTAGGATATATATGTGTGTATTGTGGAAAGAAAGAGGTAGATGGAGAGAAATTTACATGAGAAATAGGAAGCATGAATTTAATAAATGATATTAGGATAGTTGAATTTGCATATGCAAAAATAAATCTTTTGATGGATCACACGCCCAAAAATGAAGAACAAAAAACTCAACCACTAGAAGAAAACATAGGAGATACATTTGTGACTTCATTGTAAAGCAGGATTACTGACTAGAAAACTTATAAAGGAATATCAATAGCTACAACTACATTGAAATGTATTTAAAAAATCATTTTTATGCAAAAGACACCATACCCCATTTAAAAGACAAGCCACAGAGTGGGAGTACGTTTGCAACATATGTAACAAAATGTGTGTATTTAGAATGTATTAAAAATTCATTCAAAAACAATTTTAAAAGATCACAAATTCAATTAAAAATGAACAAAGTATGTGAACAGGCAATTCACAGGACAGAAAACCTGAATTAACAATGAACATTTGAACAGATGCTTTACCTTATTAATACTCAAGGGAATGCACCTTTATATTTAATGAGAATAATGTACCATTTGATGTCCTCAATGTTATCAAAGCTATGTCTAGGATATGGAGAAATATGAACTCCCACACAGTGAGGTCAGTGTAAATAGACACAGCCATATTGGAAAGCAATTTGGCACTGTCTACTAATAGTGTGTGTTTTTTTTAAGAAGGTCCTGTTTGTGGAAATTTCAGTTTCTTAAGAAACTCTTGTCACATGTGTTTTGGAAGATGGGAATGAGGATATTCACTGCAGGGTTGTTTATAATAATAATAAATTGGAATCAGTATAAATGGCCATAAATGGAGAGATGGAAATATAAATTGTGGTTCTTCGTGTAGTGGAATATTTTGGGGCAGTCAAAATGATTAAATTTGATCAAATACACTTGATTTAACACATACTACATCTTGATACTATAACGTTCAAAAAAACAGTTTTAAATTTTTCTGTATATTTTTGATTAGTGATAAAAAATATATTGGTGTGTTATAACAAAAGGGAAACTTACACATAATGATATGGCGATAGGTCATTCTATATGTGAAGTGGAATTTCAAGTGATCTTATTTCTAGTTTATTAAACTTTCAGGAAGCACTTTAAATATTGAATATTTGACTTTTTCTAGCATAGGTAATTAGTGACTGTTCTATTTAAGATACAAAATAAGTCCAGCAATTGACATTTGCTATGTAATCAAAGCTTTTCACTTTTCATTTTTATCTCAAATCTATCACCTCTTTGTGGTATTATCTGATTATTTATCTCTCAAATCTGTCACCTCATTGTGATGTAATCTGATTATTTATCTCTCAAGTCTGTCACCTCATTGTGATATAATCTGATTATTTTTAAAGAGAATACCTTTTGATGGGATAGTAACTAAATGTGGTTGTATTCTAGGATGTTAAGGTGAACTAAGATTAATATTGTTTTGTGGGTCCTTCATTAATGTTTTTCCTTAGGAGTGCAGGCTATTTTTAGAAAATCTAAAGTACATATATGCACACATGACACTCAACAACATACATACATTGTACCCCTCAGTGTCTACCTGTTGCTTGCAACTCAATTATGGGGCCTTTTTTGGGAAAAATGTAGAGTTTCTAAAGCTTATTTTATTTATTTATTTATTTTTTTGAGACGGAGTCTGTCGCCCAGGCTGGAGTGCAGTGGCGTGATCTGGGGTCACTGCAACTTCTGCCTCCCGATTTCAAGCAGTTCTCCTGCCTCAGCCTCCCAAATAGCTGGGATTACAGGCGCACACCACCATGCCCCGCTGATTTTTGTATTTTTAGTAGAGACGGGGTTTCACCATGTTGGCCAGGATGGTCTTGATCTCTTGACCTCGTGATCCACCCGCCTTGCCCTCCCGAAGTGCTGGGATTACAGGCGTGAGCCATCGCGCTCAGCCTAAAACTTCATTTTAAATTAAGCTTGAGGGCTTTTATGGTCTTTCAATATACCTTTAATACCTTGATGACTTATTTCAAGAAAGCTTTTTATTTTTCTGGTTTTAACTATTTTCCATCATATTTATTGGATTAATCTGTTTATTAAATAAAATATGTTTTCATACTGAAATGAATACTACTTGCGTTCTTACTAGTGTAGAGGTGTAGGCTAGAGTATTTGACATTCTGGAATATATTTTAACTTACTTGGCTTTAAAATACTCTTTATCATACTATAACTGTTTTGAAATACATATCATAATGTTAGCCTTTTGGGTTCATGCCATGAGCTGTAATTATGGTGTTAGTGGCTTAATGGGATGTTTTAAGTTTTATTTTAGAATTTTTATGAAGGTGAAGCTTTAAAGAAAAGCTTAACAAGTTTCAACCAGAGAAGCAGTAGGGGACACACACATACACACACACACACTCTAGCTCTCTCTAGCTCTCTCTCACTCTGTCTCCCTTATTATGAGGGATTGGCTTGCATAGTTCATGCTGACTAATCTAGAGTCCACAAAGCGGGTGGTAAGGAAGGAAGATCCAGAGGGCACAGTTGTAAACCCAGTTGGTGTTTGGAATATCTGAGCTTAGACAAGACCAAAGCCCCCTTTTAAAGACTTCTAACGGAGTAAGTCAGGTTAACCCAGGATAATCTCGCTGTTGATTAACTTAAATTCAACTGATTACTTTTCTTAATTACATCTGCAGAATTTCTCACAACAGTATCTAGAGTGGTTTTTTGTTTTTTGTTTTGTTTTTGGTTTTTGACGCAGTGTCTAGCTCTTTGGCTCAGGCTGGAGTGCAGTGGCTTAATCTTGGTTCATTGCAACCTCCGCCTCCCAGGATCAAGTGATTCTCCTGCCTCAGCCTCCGAAGTAACTGGGCTTATAGGCGGGCACCACCACGTCTGGCTTAGATTAGTTTTTTCTTGAGTAGCTGGGAGAAGGTATGTGTATGCTACTAAATGGCCACTGTTTTCCATTTATAGTCCACCTCTTGAAAAAGTATACTTTATAGACCATCCCAACTGGAAACATACAAGAAATGAAATTCTGGAAATTCTAGTTTAGCCTAGCTAAGCTGACACTGCAAAGCCATCACACTGGATAACTAACTTTTTTCCCTAAATAGTATCTCCCTTCGTTTTGTCGATTGATACTAAAGGATATTTTCATTGATGAGTGAGGGATATAAATTTAGGTGTTATTAGATGATACACAGCTATTTCTAGAAGGTTAAGGTCAGTCCAGTAACCTGGTCCTTTTTTGGCTTGTATTTAGCTTATGTTTAGTAAATGGGTTTACCTGCCCCTGTCCTACATGTTCTTTGATTTTCTCCCTGGCACCAATTTTATGTGTTTAGTGTACAAACTCCTTTTAGTATTTGTTGTGAAGGAAAGTGGTAATTCAGGAGGTTTTTGCCAAAGTAAGATTCTAGTTTATTAGACTTTGTGTAATCTAGAGAGATGTCTGATTCTTAAATGGAAAAAAGCTATAGAAGCTGGCTAGGGAAATCTTGTTTTTCAGGAAAAACTCACATCAACGGAGGATAGTTGAGTTCATTTCTTTATTTCCTTATTCAACAGACTTCAAAAAATTTTTCCCTTGTGGTAGGCTGTGTGCTAAGTGTTTGAATATCCAGTCAAATATAAGATACAATCAATGCCTGCCCTTTCGTAGTCAGGATGGACAGATACAAATTTTAATTAGAAGGGGCCGAGGTAAGCAAAGTTGGAAATCGTATGTTTTACATAGATACTGTTTTTTGTGGGGCGGTGTTCTTAGTTTTTTCCAGTAATGGGTATAATTGAGAAGTGCCACAGACTCATTTCTAAAGTAGTAATTCAGGCTTCTTGCATATAATTTTCAAAATTCTTAAAAACCTTATGAACATTTTAAGGAAGAGAATATTTTGTACCTTTTTGTGAAGAAGGCTTTATTTTGGCTGTTGATATCAAATAATATTATATTTCACTGATGAGCAAGAGATATAAATTTAGGTGTTACTAACTGTTGTCACTAAGGTCAAGTTTTATACATGTAAATTGTAGTTTATGAGCTGCAGACATAGAGGTTGAGGTTTCATTTATTCTGTAGTAGATTGTAGTAACTACTGTTTCAGCATGATTTACAAAGAAAATCAAACTAATTCAATTTCTAGATTGCCCTTTTCCATAGAATGTCAATTTTGTATTTTGGCAAGAATACCTGTGAGGTAAGCCTAGGAAGGCACACAAAAATTCTGCCATTTCCAACTCTTCCAAAATGTAAATAGGTATTTAGAGTTACACACCTTGTATGGCTACATGAATTTATTTATAGTCTTTTCTTTTTGGAGTAGCATAGCGACAAAAGTAGTCATTGCGCTTTCTGTTCAGTGTGAAGATCTGTTGGTATGTGTTCTGCTTCATTAATAAATGTAGAGAGCTGAACTAGAGAGTTGATATTCATTGAACATGATATATCCTCTCCCTTTCCCCAATCAGATTCTTTTCATTTCACTGAATAAACATCTGAGTATGAAAGTTATTTCAAGAAGTGCTGGGCAGGAATCCTAACCTTAAGTAGCACATAGTACTGTGAAATGAAAAGATATGTAGACATACAGAGTTCCTTATAAACATATGTCATTAATAAGAACACATGAGTAGGACTGTTGGAGAAATTCAGGACAAAAGAGCTCTTAAGACAGCTTGACAAAAGGGGACCTCAGAGATCATGCCAGATTTCCTGTGGGCCTTAAAAAGAATGGGTGTGATGATATTTTTATGTGGCACAGTGGCGACAGAGATGAAATAAGGAGTCAAATTTGAGTTCAGTTTCTGGGCCTTCTATTTATTGATTGAAGGACTTAAGACAAGTTACTTTCGCTGTTGAAATTTTCACATCTGTAAAATAAGTTAATATCTACCATTCAGGCTTACTAGATATTAAAAGTATTATTTTTAGTATTCTTTTTAATACTATTTTAGAATACAGGCAGTTGATAGATCCTGAGGTATCTGTGGTCATTTTCAAAAAGATGTTTTCTCCAATTATAATGATTACTATTAACATTTAAATTGACCCTTGCTCTCATAATTAACCACAATAATTATTAATGATAGCTTACTTTTTAAGCATTACAGTTATTTTATACGGTTGTTATAAAAGTTTGTTTAATATCTCAGAAAATGTTTTTCATTGCATTCACATTTTAGTGTTGTGATGAATGTCATGTTATATCTGTTTCTTAATTAAGGGGAAGTGGGCCAAAGATATTCTGAAAGAGTAGAGTTACTTTTTCTCTTAGGAAACATGTCTTTAAGCACTAGTGGACAAGTAACGTACTCTTTGAAAATACTTTGTCACCAGTGAAACATTTTAGAGCTGTTATCAAAGACTGAAGCAAATAATTTTTGATTCTATAGTTATATGGGTTGATAATAGGGAGAGGAATTGAAGAATTTCAATTTAGCACCGTATCTCTGAAACTTGAACATACTTGAAATGATTTCTAATGAAGGAATCAAAACATGGATTCTCTGAACTTTTATTTTGTATTCCTCTGAGAGATTACTGTTTTCTTGGCTGATGTAGTTGAATTCTTAGGTATTTACAGTAAAGTATAAGATAAAATGGGTAACATTTAACAAACTCATCATTATAACACTGGATAATGTATAGAATATGTAAAAAGTGGCATTTATTTAAAAAATCATGAGTGTAACAGTCTAGGTTTTAGCTAGCAAGAAGTTCAGGATTTTTTTTAAAAATAGTGTTCGGGGAAATTATAAATGTCGGTTGCATAATTGTAATTCATGAAGGAAGACATTCGTACAACTGTTTTTTACCTGTTTTCAAAACTATAGAATAAAAAAAGGTGGTACGAGATTGTCCTAAGAATTATCCTATTTTAGCTTGACTACCACCTATTAGCTACAAGGCTTTGCAGTGGTGCTGTTAGCTAGGTTCATATGACCTATGTCCAAATCATGCTGACAATATCATTCAAGAATGATTTTTTTAATGCTTTCAAGTTATTAACATATTTGAATGTACATATCAGTCTTACCCAAAGGAAGTGAAAATAATTCAGTATCGTCAAGAAAATGAAAAAACTGCATTATTTAATATACCCTGCTGTATTAACTGTCACTTTTTATAGTTTTGCTAATCAAATTATGATGAAGGGTTATGAGAAATATATCACTTTTTATAGTTCTCTTTTTAGCCAAATTTTAATAGAAGATTGGAAGAAAAGTCTAGGATTATTACAGGTTTTGGATGACAGAGGTGATGTAAGTGTAGGAGAAATGTATGCCTAGAGGACTTAAAGTCACCTAGTTTTTCTAATGACGTAAAATTACCCTTGCTTTTTTTCTGCTGAGAAGAATGGGTGTGTGAAATACACGTTAACACTTTGGAATTTAAGTGAAGAATGAACTCCATTTAATACACTAAGCATTTGCACCATCTAGTATTATATTTTTAATCTGCATCAGACATTATGTCATCCGAATATCAGCCCATGAGTATAGAAGTATGCTCTTCTTAGTAGCTATACTTGCTGCGACCTGACTGTGCACAAGGAGTACCATGCTTTGGATCCTTCCCTATGAGAATCGCTAGGGTGTGTTGTAGGTACCTGTCTATATATTTTTCAGTTGAAATTAGAAGGATAATCTTCCAGATATTTAAATGTGTTAAACCTTAAATGTAACAAATATTTTAGATAAACATATGTAGACTATTAAGACTGTGTTTGATTCGCTCTTATTACTCTAATCTTAATTCTAGAACTTTCAAAGTTTGAAAGTCATTACCAAGAAAAAAATTATGACATCACAAGTAATTTGGGGCAGGCACTTGGATATATATTTTTTGAGACAGAGTCTCACTCTATCGCCCAGGCTGGAGTGCAGTGGCACGATCTCGGCTCACTGCAACCTCTGCCTCCTGAGTTCAAGCGATTCTCCTGCCTCAGCCTCCCAGGCAGCTGGGATTACAGGTGCATGCTACCATGCCCAGCTAATTTTTGTACTTTTAGTAGACAGGGTTTCACCATGTTGGCCAGGCTGGTCTCGAACTCCTGACCTCAAGTGATTTGCCCACCTCAGCCTCCCGAAGTGCTGGGATTACAGGTGTGAGCCACCATGCCAGGCCTGTATTTTTTAACCCAGAGGGATCATTGATTAATTGCTAATTTATTTTTTACTGTGGCTTTGATTTTGAGGCTTCTTAATTGAGGAAGCAGGATGTGCTTATGCTTGATTATGTTAATATAATGACAGAAAGGACATCCTGCAGTGGAATTAAGGGGAATCCCTGTTAGCTGAAAAGCCATCTTTTAAGGAAGATACAGGAAAGAACAGGGATAGGAGTTGCATAGTAAAAGTGTTAAGTATTATGTGCTATCTTCAACATACTTTCTTTAATCCTTGCAACCTTGTAACCTTTACAAATGAGAAAATAAGATTTCAAAAAATAGTTAACGTTTTGTCATATAACCTTGATCAGTCAACCCTCATATGTGCTTTTATGTAACACAGTGAACTTCGGTGTCACTCCCTCAATTGCAAATAAATAGTTACTAGTCTGTAGGCTCCTTGAGAGCTTGCATGTCTATTCACTTGCCTGTCATAAACCTTGTTCACTCACAGTAGAAACTCAATTATTATTTATGTATTTATTAAATAAATAAATGAATACGTGAGTGAGTTGCTCAAGATTACAGGGACACTGAAGTAAGACTGGCATTTGAGTCTGTGTTCTTTCCCGCACTCTATTTTCTACCTTTGTCTGGTGTTTTAGGGGGTATGGAGTCTGGGGAGAGACCTTTTTGTGCGTTTGTTTCTGAGTAACCAGTTCTTTTCATTTTGTCTCTATTCTCCAGTGAGCAAATGAAAATTCAGGGTTTGGAGCAAACTTTTAACGCTGCGGTTATCAGTCAGCAAATATGAGTACTGAATAAGTATTTAGCACTGTGATAAGTCCCATGGAATTATAAATTGTGTGCCTATTTACTTGCTGAGGATCTCAAAGTTCATTTATGCCAACATAGCTCTTCCATACACACATAAATACATATTCCTGGACATTGTCATAAGCTGGAGTCATTATTCTACACAGTTGTGTTTTTGTCATTGCTTTTCAGTGATGTGTGCACGATTACATGAAGACAGCAGCGAATTAATATTTGGGCAGTACGAACACTATAGATATCCACAGTGCTGTTAGGTTGAATAGGACATCGCAACCTACCAACTACAAATAATGGAACTCCTGTTAGTCTTGTATCTTAACATTCCAAGGATGAAACACCTTTTATAACGTAATGAGCTATGTGCTGTTGTTCTCTTACATTTTGGAAATCCTAATATGTAACATTAGGCTGTGATCTTTTGCTTGATGAGGAAGTAAGGCAGACTGTATGTGGATCCTTCAGCATAATTCTTACTTGGCTTGTGGTTGTAGATCATGGGACTCTGGTTCAGTTCTTTAGTTTTGTGTTTTTCATTTTAATTTCACAGAAGGCAGGTAAAATACTCTCTTTCAGTGTTGCCTGAGTTTTTAAAGTAAATCTTAAATTTTTCAGGTATTTATTTTCCCTAACTAATGTAGAAAAATACACATGTAGAATGCACGAGAAAGCACCATATGGCTTAGGAGCTTAGTAATCATGTAATCAGTACATTTTATGTTACTTGCTATTTTCAGTTTATAATCTAGGAATTTAATAATAAATGTCTCTTAAGTGCTTACTATATGCAAAACATTTTGGTGGACATTTTAGGGAAGTGGTTTCTTATATAGAAGGACAGTTTAGCATTTGTTTAATAAATGCATAATTACAGAAACCATGGATTCTATAGTTCCTTTTAAATGATTTTACAGTATGTTAATTATGATAGTATGCATATATGTTGAGAAACTAGTATATTTGTATTTGACATGATTTCATTTGTAGAATTCAGAGCTACTTTGTTTATACATATATGAGACAAATACAGAAATTAATATTTTTAAAACTGATGAAAATATCATAAAAGACATGCAGGTTCAGATCTGTGCAGGGCAGAAGAGAAATAGAAAGCTACTGGTTATGTACCAAACTTTTCTTTTTAAATGCCTTGTGAATTATACAAAAAATTAAAAGGAGCAGTCTTTGCTTTCTAGAGCTTACCATTATGTACACTGGAATATTAAAGTATGATCTTAAGTATCATTTTAGAGCCATAAGATTCGATGAAAGCAAAGCGGGGCTTAGGGAGAATGAATTTGGATAGAGTAGGGTAGTGGGAAACAGTTAAGGAATGGGTAGTATTTGAACGCATTCTTCAATTTCATTAAGTTTTTATAAATTCCCTTTACTATTCGCTGTCCATTTTGTGTACTGCTTGTGACATAATAATAGTCACGGTTTATCCCACTTTCCAGGAAACTCTACCAGTCCTCCTTTATGTGTCATTTCTAATCCAAACCCTTCATGGAGGGCAGGGTTAGTGCTTTGATCAGCTGAGCTCTCTTCCAGTCTGAAACCCCGAAGATTACAGTTGTGTCTTTATTAAGCTTTTTCCTAAAAAATATATTTAAAAATAATTTTATTTTCATGTAATGGTTAATATATTTTATTAAGTTGGTTAAAAAATAAATTATCTTAAGCTACTCTTTTTATTCTGAAAAGTACATTTCCCATTTTATTTTTCTAAATTATAACCGCTAGTCGTGTCGTTTTATTTGTTGTTCAGTCATCCCTTCCCAGTATTTCTGTTTAATTTTCTTTTTTTTTTTTTTTGAGACAGAGTTTTGTTTTGTTCTTGTTCCCCAGGCTGGAGTGCAGTGGTGTCATCTCGGCTCACCACAACCTCCACCTCCCAGGTTCAAGCGATTCTCCTGCCTCAGCCTCCCTAGTAGCTGGGATTACAGGCATGTGCCACCATGCCCGGCTAATTTTGTATTTTTAGTAGAGATGGGGTTTCTCCATGTTGGTCAGGCTGGTCTTGAACTCCCGACCTCAGGTGATCCACCCGCTTCGGCCTCCCAAAGTGCTGGAATTACAGGCATGAACCACCGCGCCTGGCCTTCTGTTTAATTTTCTACAATCATCTATTCTAGATTCTAGCCTGTCCGTACCATAGTTACATTATGGTAATATTAATTTCAGAGCTCTTAAATGATGGGTACTCGTCCATGTGCTATCTGAACGCTAACATTTAAAACTCATTGTAGCTCTGAGATGTAAGTACTATGTTTATCTCTCTTTTATAGATGAGGAAACTGAGGCATAGATAAATTCAAGCATTTTGCCTAACACTAAACAGCTATTAAGTGGTTAGTAAGTGTGGTATCATAAATTCCTTAACAGTATCAGAAAATGAATATTAAACATTCGCATTTTAAAAATCTTATTATAAAACATTTGTTTTGAATCTCTGGGATTTATACCTAAACAGAATTCCCTCTGAAAAATGGAGCATTTGCACAGTGAACCGTGTGCTGCCACTCTCAACATCAGTACATGAACCTGTTACTGACCTGTGCTTGAGACAGGCTATATCTGGATTTTTCAAAACATCTTGTTTCCTTTTTTTTTTCCCTTCTCTCTCTCTCTCTCCTCTCTCTTCTTTCTTCTTTCCCTCCCTTGCCTTCCTTTTTCTCTTGGCAGAGTCTTGTTCTTGTCTCCCAGGCTGGAGTGCAGTGTCACAATCTTGGCTCACTGCAGCCTCTGCCTCCCGGAATTCAAGCAGTTCTCCTGCCTCAGCCTCCTGAGTACCTGGGATTACAGGCGCCTGCCACCACGGCTGGCTAATTTTTGTATTTTTTGTAGAGATGGGGTTTTGTCGTGTTGGCCAGGCTGGTCTCAAACTCCTGACCTTGTGATCCTCCCCCCTCCCCGCCTTGGCCACCCAAAGTGCTGGGATTACAGGCGTGAGCCACCGCGCCCGGCCATCTTGTTTCTTTTTATTGTTTTCAGTGAAATAATTGTAATCTTGATTGTGTTGGCTTTTGAGTATTGTATTTAGCCTTTCTTCTTAATAGGTAGTTGTCACGTCTTCAAAGGCAGACGAGTGTCATCTGAAGTCAGTTTAACTGAGTACATTGAGTCAGGTTTATGTCCATTAGTTTATCTCATTTTTAAATGAGAAATAGGTGATTATAATAATGCCTACCTCTAAGATTATTAAAAGGATTAAGTTATTTTGCCAATATCAAGTGCTGAGTGTAAAGCCCTATATGTTATTTTTTTGTTTTAGTTGATATTGATCACACTAACTTTTTGTATCTCATGCTGTGCTCTGAGGAGCACTTATTAAAAAGTCTGTGCTAAAGGATATGGAAATGAGTCTGATTCCATACTTCTTGAAACTTTTTAGGAATTGTACATATCAGACTGATTATGTCAAAAGAAAAAATAGTAGAATGGGAGTATTCAGGGAACATCCTGTCTGGGAGGACCTAGAAGGGGTAAATTTGATTGAAAGATGATTATTGAAACTGGGATTTTGATGATTTAGGAAGGAAAATGGGTATAGGTAGAAATGTCTTTTATTTATGTATTTTTCCCCTGGTATACTATCAGTAAATATTCTATTGAGTATTTTAAAACATCACATTCTAAAACAATTATTTCATTTTTCTATGCCTTGAATTGTGTATCTTAGATGATGGTGAGAATAACACCTAGTGTACAAAATCTCACATACGAATTACTGAAAGGATTCTTTTAATGCTGTGAGGAAACATTTTGTGCTTCCGTGGGCAGTAACTAATTTTATGTGGGTGCTTGTTAGCAGCAGGAGCTCAGCCCAAAGTCTCTATTATAAAAGGATTTCCCAACAATCATTTATTTCTATCATCACTATTTTTGTTAAATATTAGCCAGCTTTAAAGTTGTTGGGAAATAACAAATCACTTGATGATTTTTGTCTTTTTATGGGAATCTTTTTGTACATATTTAATTCACTCTTCTCAGCCTTGACTATGTTTCATCAGGATCATATTCAGCTTTTCAACTGATCTTGTTCAGAATTGTTTCTGCATGCTAAAACTAGCTCATGTCTAGAGAAATCTCACTCATTTTGGTCATCGTGGGGCCAGAATAGTATTTGGCTAGTACTGGGGTTACATAAATTTAGTTTAGACATAAAGTAATTAACAATTAAATTAGTGGAATTAATGTATGAAAATTGGAAGACACACCTGGCAGTCAATAAGTACTGTGTCTGTAGGAGATAGATGTTATAGTCCTGTTGTTTTTAACGTGGAAATTATTCGGTAAAAAACAATAAAAGTTATTTGAATTTAGCAACTTGTTCCTTTGTGCTTAATTTAATAAGTATTTGTTGAATGCCTGCTGAATGACTTCCTAGATGATTATTTCAACGGACTGAATATAAAATTATCCTAATCTTCATATTTTATTAAAAAGTCATTTGCTTTGAAAATGTAGTTTTTGTTGGACTCCCGTTCAAGTTTTTAAAAGTTTTTTGAGGTCTGCTTTTATAACTGAGTCAGTGAGGAATTAAATTGTGTGAAATCTACTTTATGCCCAGTTTCTCAACGAACATTTCTTAAACTAATCTAAGATTATATGTACAACTGGAGATGGTAATATGTCTAAGCTTTAATATTTGTCTTAAAATGTATATATTCACAATATGCCTGTTATTGGAACCTTGGTTTTCATCGGTATGTAACACTTTTGAGTTCTGTTTGGAGGGGTTTTGGCGTATGAACTTTCACATTAAGAGCACAGTAGGAGCAGAAGTCTTGTGCTCATTTGCTTGACTACAAATGCATAATTAAAAGAGTCTGTCAGCAGGGGTGGGACAATCAGTATGCTCTAATGCTTCAGGTTATAGAATCCCTTTGTTGTTCAAACAGGTATTGTAATTAGAGCATACTCTTAAACTTCATAGGGCATGATTCATGAAGTTTTTCAAAAATCCAAAAGTAGTTTCTCAAATGTTGAGATTATTTTTTTACTTTGTAGTTTTACATCACTGTATACAGTGGCTTCAAAAATGAATGGAAGTTATTTTATTGAAAAGTAGTAAAATTTAGTTATAAACAATGGTGTTAATTAGTCCTAACTTAGTAATAATGTTGGAAATACACATTGTATATTAAGATCTAATTTTAGTTTTAACAACCTCACCTATTCGAAGCTTTAAAGACTAGAGGAATTTTATGTAAGTGAAATAGCTACAGATTTATCCTTTTTGTATATATGTATCGTGGTAATTTGATAGGTGAGTCTCTCATTTAGGGAGAAAGTGTTTTTATAGGTGCAAGAGATGTGTTATACCAGATGTTTTTCTCCCAGTTCTTGACATTGTTCTGGATGTGACTTACTCAGAAATTCATTTATGGAGAAAGAATACTTGGCATGAAGTTAGGAGATAGGACAAATACAGAAAGACAAAACCAAATCTACTAAATAATCTCATCTACCCCTTTATCTGCCTTCAAAGTCCCCACCAGCTCTAAAATTCTGTGAGGACAAGATGTGCTTAGAATTCTACACAAAAATATTTAAAGGTAAAAAGGTAAAGTAAAAAATTCTAGAGATTCCACTATTCTGTGTTCTGTTTCTAGTTTTTCACTATTTTATGATGCTGTTTTAGGTCAATTTCTCATGTAGGTGATATGTTGTGTTAGGAATTAGTTGTTGAGGGTGCATGCTGTAAAGTTGCTCTGGCTAGGTATGGTAGCTTGGTGGTACAACACTTACTGCCTGACTTGACTAAATCATGTTAAATGTTGGTAAGACCGATAGTCCTATGTTATGTAACTTACGAGGATTGAATGAGGTGATGTATTTATATTGCTTAGCATTGTCCTTGGCAAGCAGTGTTTGATAAAAGCTTAGTTGCCATCATCATTTTCATTTTTAAGTTTGCTTATCATCACCTAAGTCTAATTTATCTCACCATAGTATACTTGTCAAGAATATAGACCATAATAAAGAGTCATTAATAATTGTGACTATCTGCTCTGCAGTTAAGTGTGAATGAATTATAAAGTTGCTTAATATGCTACTAAATTTTAATTTGCTGTATAAATAGAGCTATTTTCATTTCCTTGGAACCTCTCTTGTTATTGCACCCTACCCTAAAAGATGGAAGGTTAGTGGTTTTGAGCTCTGAACATACTGATACATATAGTATTTATATGTAATTTGCCTTTGCTGTCACTTTGTTGTTATATTGAGATAGAACTTTAGTCTTACAGTTTTTAAAAATACTTTTGACCCATCCTGTCTCCTGTTCTTCTGATACATCAAAACAAGGTAGCATTGAGGTTTTAGAGTAAAAGAAAAACAGACTTTGATGGGTTGTGGAAACCAGACCTCGTAAGTATTATTGTAGAAAATCTGGGAGAATTGACTAGAAGTAAGAGAACAAGAAATGGAGTAAAAATTGTCATGTACACCTGGTAACTAAGGAGAAAGAAAGAAGCAGTCCCAGAAACCAAGATACATGAGCAAAGGTGAATATATGAAGGATTAGCTAAACAGAATAATCATTAGTACAGCAGAGCACTATGGGAAAGCTGCAGCATATTCATGCACAGTTTGATATTTGATTTTAATGATGCTCTTCAATCATAAAAGTTCAATTATTCAATTCAGTAAATACTTGTTTAGAGCCGGATATGTGTAAAATCAGTGTGCACATACTGTCAAGAGTATGAAAATCAGTGAGATGATTCTGATATTCAACTTGGAGCAAACTTTCTAATAGCTAGAAAAAGACAATGCACAGATAACTAAGTTACTATATTATACAGAAAAAAAAAGAAATAAAAGTAAATATTAAAGAAAGGGAAAGGAGGCATTCTAGACATAGGCGATAGCTTCCATAAACTTATGGGTATCAAAATCCATGTTTGGGGAGTGGCCAATAATATAGCATGGAGTAAATCTAAGCGTATCGTGGGAAGTGAATGAACACGGCACTTCAAATTAGTGTGGATAGATGTGAATGGTGCATGTGCAGCAGCCAGTCTCTGTCAAAGCACAAGTAAGCCATGACTGTGTTTCAGAGATTTCCTACAAAGCCTCAAATTCTAAAAATCCACTCTGATTCAGAAAATTCATTCAGGATGACTAATAGCTGAGACATTAATTATGGACAGATTTGAAGCAGGGAGGTATGAACCCGTTTGGACATGTGGAGTTCAGACTGCTTTAGAGATTGAAGTATACATTTCTAGTTGGCAGTTGAATTTGGAGGTCTAGAAATCGGGGCAGTACTGTGCTGGAAAATGTAAATTTGGGATTATATTGATGCAAACTGTGTTCTTCTATATTGCTGAAGATTTAGTGGCACATATGTTATGAAATGATATTGCATTTGGTAACTGTAAAACGGACATTATAGTAGTCATAAGCTATTTTTTTCCACATCAATATCTCAGCTATTAACCCCTGAAAGATTATTTGAAACATAATTATAAAAAGAAACGAATGCCTCATAGAACACAGTCTCTAATACAGCATTTTTGGTGTGCGTCCATATCGTCATCCCTCCTGTCTGCTTATTTCAACCTTTTCTTTGTCCTGATTTATTTATTAAAGTGAGAAAATGGGTTTTGCAAGTGGATTCTTACTATGGATATTTTGAGTTCAGAAGTAACCATCGTATAATTGTATCTACTTACTTTATGACTAAAAGAGGACCTTTTGGGGTGTGTGTTATTGATTTCTCTATAAGATTTTCCAATCCCAGATTGCCTTTATAATCTGCTTAAGAAACAATGAGATCACAGGGAGAAATAGTATTTGTATTGAATAATTACTAAGCTGCAAACTCACTGAAGGAATTTACTTTAACTCTTCTTGAGCTGGAATGGACTACAGTAGAATGAATGTGGCTTCTGCATAGCATGACCTCAAAGCCTTTTTTTGTGTGACATTTGATATGCACATGGATGAAAGATTTTCTGAGGCCTGATGTGGAAAACGGGTTGGTGGGTCTCTCTCTTCACACTGCGCCCCCTCCAGAACACTAAAAGAGGTGCTTTTAGTGTTTATTTTCAATTGCTACATTGTTTGATTTTGAAGTGTCTGCTTCATTTATTCCTTGTGGTGAAAACTCAGTGGGCCCTTTTCATCTGGAAGCTCAGATCTCTCAGTTTTGCGTAAAATGTATATCATTGATGATTTTTTCTCCCTCTGCTTTCTTTTTCTTTATATTGGTAGTTGGACATCTGTCATTTCAGTTTCTGAACCTCTTGGACTAGTCCTCTAATATTATACAATTCTGCACCATTTTTTTTTTCTCTGTCTTTTGCTACTTAGAGGGAGAGTTCCTCAGTTTGTCTTCCAACCTTCTATCAAGTTTTTCGTCTTTGCTCTCATGTTTTTTGTTGCAGGAGTTTCTATTTGTATTCAGAATTTTTAAATAGAGCATTCTTGTTTCAGCATTGTAGCGTCTTTTCTTAACTCTCTGAAGGGTCAGTTGTTCAAGTCTCCTGTCCCCAAGATGTGGGCCTGGGTTCCCTTGCTCTGCATGTGCAGCAGGGGAGATGGCTGGCCAGCCCAGCTGTCAGAGTGGAAGTTACCCTGTCAACTGTTCTCCTAATGCAGTTTGAGCAAGTGTTTTACTTCCTTTTGGAATCAGTTTCTGGTGCTGGGAATTAGGGATTGCTTGATAGCTAGCCATTTGTGGACAGGGGATATGGGAATTGAACTGCTTTTCAATGAGAGTTCATCTAGTCCTGCAATCTCAGCCCCACCCTCACCCCTATTTTCACTGCTGCCCATTTCCTCAGTATTTTTGGGGGGGGATTGCAAGGAAATAAGTTTCCTAACTAGAGTCTGCTAAATTTTAAGTTAACCATCTGCTTTCTAGATTCTTAATTTTTAAATGGTTTCCTTTCCCATTTTCTTATTTCTTGTGAGTTTGGACATTTTATTTATTTATTTATAATAGACACAGGGTCTCACTGTTTCCCAGGCTGCTTTGAACTCCTGGGCTCAAGCAGTCCTCCTGCCTTGGCCCCCCAAAGTGCTGGGATTACAGGCATGAGCCACCGTGCCCTGCTGAGTTTGTACATTTTAAACTCTACAGTGTTGTAGAAGAATTTTTGGTGGGAGTGTTAAGTACACGATTCCATTAATTTCTCCATCTTTGAAAATTTGTGCTCCTTCAATTGTTTTTAAAAGTGTAAGCAAAAATGTTTATTTTGAAGCAAACAGGGTAGATGTAGCTTTCTCCTATTTTTGTATTTTTAATTATCATTTAAGTTGTTGAATTAGTAAGAGTATGTATCGGCCAAGGTGTTTTACACCTTAAAAATGTATTCTTGCAATAAAGCAAAATGGCGAATAATAATGCAACTTTGTTTCTATTATGAAAATAATTATTCCTTTTAAATTCTCTGGCTTTTCTCCATGTATAAAGGTTTCTGTGGCAAGTCAAATTTTAGTTTTTATTCTTAAGCTTTTCTCAAATATATTTTATTATAAATGTTCCTTAGTTTTCGTTGTATTAGTATCTATATGCATTAGTGTTTGATACACACACATAGAGCTTTTAATGTCTTTGTCTATTTATAATAACATCTGTATCACTTCTAGATTGGTTTGAGTGGATTGATTGGGGGGGGTGGTCTCATGTATTGCATTTTTCTTGCTGCTTTGCATGCCTGTTAATTTCTAATTGTATGCCAGACTTTTACCTTGTTGGGTGGATATTTTTATATTCCTATAAATATCTTTGAGCTTTGTCCTGGGACACAGTTAAGTTAGTTGGAAATAATTTGACGCATTTGGTCTTACTTTTAAAATGTATTTAGTTGTACTGGAACAATGCTCAGATTAGGTTTGGTTTTTTCCTACCACTGAGGCAAGACCTTTCTGTGTCCCTTACCCATGGGGAATCATTCAGGTCTTTCAGTTCTTGTTCTTTTCTAGAGCCAGGCACTTTGACCTGGAATCCTTTTGGGTGGTTCCTTCCCTGGCCTCTGGAATTTCCTCTCAAGTATGCAACGATCAGTGTTCAGCTGAATATTTGAGTGGCAGCTCTCCCAGGACTCTGTGAGCTCTGGCTGCCTCGGTTTCCCTGGACCCTTGCTTAGGCTCCTCATGGAGTCGTCTGGAGACTCTCAAGCCAGTGAGTGGGGGCAGTCATAGGCTCACCGCAGTTGTTCCCAACTCTGCGTCATTTGTCCTTAGTTGTCTGATGTCCAGTGGCTTGAAACTTAATATGTTTTGCCAGTTTTTTGGTTGTTTCGGCAGGAAGGTGAATCTGGTTCCTGTTACTATATCTTGCCTGGAAGCAGAAGTCGCTTATATATATGCATTTAGTCAAATAGGTGCACTTTTAGGCCCACCAAATAATACCAGACTAGTAGCTTTTGTAGGTCTCTCTCCAAAAAAAAAAAAAAAAGATAAATAAAAATACAAATTTTGGTGAGAAAATACTGTTAGCATTCTTGAACATAACAATTGAAATCTGGATAACAAAACTAATTTTTCTTGCCACAGTTAGAGATATTAATACACATTTTATTTCTTGCCATACAGATAACCCTGAGGTTTCCAATGTCTTGATTCATTGACTCCTTGGTTTCCCACTTAGTTTGCATGGTGTACCCTAGTCAAAAAGAAATATTTCAGAGTTCTGTTTATTAAATATTTACAAACAACTTAATTAGTATTTATATTAAAAACAGTGAATTGAAACAGACTATACATTTTATTTGTAAATAACCACATTTTTACTAATAGCATTTGTATTTTCTTGAGTGCTGTTCAAATTCTCAAACTTTGGAATGAGATTTTTATACTGCCACCCTCTTTTCTTGTTCCACATTGATTTTTATATGTACTTGATTTTTATTACAGCAACCACTAAAAACCTAGCTTTGTAATTATGACATCATCAAAAAGAATGCAATGTGACCTTATGTTGAAACAGTCAGATATTCTGAGCTGGTGGTTCACACAGTGTCGGACAGATGGTACCCCTGTAAAATGCTGTGCTGACTCAGAGTTCACTCTTTGGAAATACATAGATGGCCCAGCATAGGATTGTGTCTGATTTTTTTTTCCTGTATCCCCTTACAATATGTGGATGCATTTTCATCCTAAAGGTGTGTTAATTAAAAATAAAGCAGAAGCATTTACTGTTAAAATTTATTTTTAGCCTTATTGGCTAAGCTCAATCCTGTGAATTGTTGCAGAAAGCAGTTTTATTATGCCTGCTTTATTTTCTTTTATTGGAATCTAACAATTAGGTAAATAGTAACTTCTAAAATAAAGGTCCAACAATAGCAGATATTTATTGTTTGTCTTTGGTACCTCGCTGTGTGCCAGGTGCATTTATATATACCATTTATATACTACTTATATTCTTATTTTATTTAAAAACACTTTCTCTAAAACTTAAAACAGCGATTCTGAAATTACGGCCAACTCTACTTAACCTTCCTGTAGCTTGACCAGGTTTTCAACATGGGGATATTTCTTACTAGAAGACATTAAGGAAATATAGATATTCTCTGTGAAACTAGTATTTATGACTTCATATAATTAAAGAGTAGCCTTACAGTTAATTTTAAGATATGGTCTGATGGGAATATAAATAAAACTATTTTCATAATTACTGCATGAAATACTTAAAACAAGTGGTAGTCATTTTACGCAATAACATGTATATGCAAAATACCTTTTCTAATGCTGAATACAACCAGTGTCATTAAAAGCAGTTGTAATGAAGTGGAAAGATCGCTGAATTAGAGAATGAAAACTTTGATTCAGCTCCTAAATTGACAGCCTGTTAGCTGTGTGACCTTGAGAAGTGACCCCGTTAACCTTGATGACCTTCTGTTTACTCATAAGTAAAATGCAGAAATAATGACATGTTTCTCAAAGTGTTTTTCGTGGTAATGTAAGGACAGTATCAGATGTATGTTTCTTAGTGCATAGGAGCACGCTGGGGGCTGATCTTTAGCATCTGGTTCTGTGCCTGGTGGTAGATAGTGCTCAGCAAATACTTGTTGAATTAATTATCATTTGACCCAGTAGTCTCACATTCAATCAAGCTTTGAGGACCCAGAAAAATAATTCAAAGACTTGTGCCATCATAGCAAAATAATGCAAACATAGCTGAAATAATTGACAACAGGTTAGTATTATGAAAGATGTACTCTCTCTTTAAAGAGAATAATTTTAATCATGTACTCTGTAAATTTTTTAGGAGGAGCAAAATAGAGGCAAGCCCAACTGGGAGCATCTAAATGAAGATTTACATGTACTAATCACTGTGGAAGATGCTCAGAACAGAGCAGAAATCAAATTGAAGAGAGCAGTTGAAGAAGTGAAGAAATTATTGGTACCTGCAGTAAGTAATAATTTCCAGACCTTAGATTTGGGCCTCGTCCTTTTTTGTCAGTTTATTTTAAATTATTGTAATGTTTATAAGGAATAGGTTATTGGTTATTAGAAATTTTATTTAAGCATAAAATTAAAAACACCTGACTGATATTTCTAATATAATAAAAATGTGAAGTTCATATTTAGGGGTCCTTAGACATTAAAAGGGGTTTTGGAGGGTGACATCTCATAAGAAATTATCCAGATGCTTTTGTGTTATCAGTTCTCCTTCCCTCCCGGTTTCTCTTTCCCCATCTCTTCCTTCTGCCCCCCTTCCTTGGGTTGGCTCCTTATTGTTACTTAACCCTTTAATATTTTTAGAAATAATAATTGCACCACTCTCAGTGTATTATTTTTTTTAAACGGGAAATGAAAAATAAATTACTGGTTTTCTGGGCCGTTAATTTTTTTTTCTTATATTAGTGAAACTATGTGGAAATGTGGACCCTAATTTGCTATTGGAAAAACTAGGGCCGGGCACGGTGGCTCACGCCTGTAATCCCAGCACTTTGGGAGGCTGAGGCGGGTGGATCGCCTGAGGTCAGGAGTTCGAGCCCAGCCTGGCCAACGTGGTGAAATCCCATCTCTACTAAAAATACAAAAAATTAGTCGGGCGTGGTGGCAGGCGCTTGTAATCCCAGCTACTTGGGAGGCTGAGGCATGAGAATCGCTTGAGCCTGGGGGACAGAGGTTGCAGTGACCTGAGATTGCACTGCGCACTCCAGCCTGGGTGTCAGAGTGAGACCCTGTCTCAAAAAAGAAAAGAAAAAACTAGGAATACTGTTAGTATTGTGTCCAACAAAAAGTACTGGCATTTACCTAAATGAGTTATGGTACCTGCTGCTTTTTATTTCCCAGATAGCCTGTTCTTTATTACCCTGATAGTTTATTCAACAAGTAAACTCATAAATCATAAACATTTCCCATTACCTTGATGAAATTAATTGCTTGGAATAAAAGAGTTTTATGTAAATTCTCTTGATAGATTTTATTTTTTTTAATGATCAGGTTAAATATAAACTGAAATCTGTATTTGTATACTATTAAACCATGGAATCTTTCTCATTTTCCTTAATTGTGTGGTATTGAAAAACTATAGAAAAGGAGATTTTTGAAAGTATACTGGGCAATTAGTGTCATGATCAGAAAAAGTTATTTAACATTGACTTTTACTGCTTTAATAACATTTTCTTTTCTGTAGCTTACTTTATTGTAAGAATACAGTATATAACATATAAAACATACAAATATGTTGATCAACTGTCAGGCTTCCAGACAACAGTGGGCTATTAGTTACATTTTTGGAGAGTGGAAAGTTACACAAGGATTTTTGACGCAGTCTGTGTCCCTAACAACCTAACCTTCCCTTGTTGTTTGAGGATCAACTGGATATTGTTAGTATCTTTTAAATTTTCCATTTGCCCAGTCACCTATAATCTCTTGTCTTGCTTACCATTTTTATTTCTAGTATTTAGCATAGAGCCCAGCACATAGCAATAACATAGTAAATTGAAAAATAAATGATTGAATCTTGTCATAAGGTAAAATCAGTTCCTTCATCTTCACTATAGAAATGCATAAAATAACTGAATTTTCCTGAAGCATCAAATGATTTGGGTTTTTACTTAAATAAATGTGGGAGACAGAATACATCGTATTTTTGAGAACTCACTTCCTAGTTTTTGAATCCCAGCTTTGTGACTTTTAAGACTTTTAACTGTCTTCATTTTCTCATCTATGAGATTGAAACATGGCCAAGCATGGTGACTCATGCCTATAATCCCAACACTTTGGGAGGCTGTGGTGGGAGAATCATTTGAGGTCAGGAGTTCAAGACCAGCCTGGGCAACATAGCAAGACCCCTTTATACAAAAAATTTAAAAAGTAGCTGGGTCTGGTGGCACTTGCCTGTAGTCCCAGCTACTTGGGAGACTAACGTGGAAGGATCGCTGAGGCCAAGAAGTTGAGCTATATGATAGCACCACTGCACTCCAGCCTGGGTGACAGAATAAGACCCTGTCCCTTAGGGGGTAAAAAAAAGATTGGAGCATTATAAACCCCTATACTTCTTGTGAAGATTAAATGAGATGATACATGGAGAATACTTAGCATAATACCTAGCACATACATGCTCTATAAAAGTTTGTTGTTTCTATGTGATGTTGTCTAAGTAATACTGTTTTGCAATTGTATTCTTTACAAATGCTGATGATACAATGAATGCATTAATTCAAGTTGGAGAAAATGTACAGAAATAGTAGTTCCTTGCCAACTCACTGTTTACTGTTTTTGCAGAAGTTGCTTTGACTTCTATGAAAATGCAACATAAGGCTCATAAGTTTATCATTGCCTAAATATTTTCAAAAGCAAATATTTTATCTTGAAATTTACCTTTAATAGTGAGGCTCGTAATTTTGTATTGTTGACAGTTTGAATAGCAGATGCTCAGTTACCTTGTGGATTAACAGAAATTGCAGGTCTTTTGGTTTGGAATTCTCAGTTACGCTTTTCTTGTTCCTTCAGTATTCTGTTGGATAGTTCGGACTTTCTAACTTGTTACCATGGTCCTGAAAAACACCAAGTTCAGTCAGGTTACTTCCTGTCTCTCTCAGATTTGCTTACCTTCCTTCATCCCCATTGCCTTTACCTACTTCAAACCATGCCTGTATCAGAACCCCACAACTGGTATTCCTTCTTCTGGGGCCTCTCAAACCCATCTTTACTTTGCAGTCTATTGTTACCTTTCCCTGCTTAAAGATTTTTTAGTGGTTCCTTCTCACTCTGAGAAAAGAATACAAAACTCCTTAGCATGGCCTACAAGTTTCTTCATGATTTGCCATAGCTTACCTTTCAGGTTTCATTTTTTTTACTTTTTGCTATACCTAAAGCACACGCTCATATGTACACATCTTCCTCACCCTACCACAGATTGAGTTGTTCTGTATTTATTTGAATTTCTTAAACCTTCAGTCTTCTCACCTCTGGGCCTTTGTAGTTCTTTCAACAAATGTTAATTGAATGCCTGCTGTAGGTTAGACACTGTGACAGCTGGGAGGATACGCCAATAATAAATACAAGCTGACCAGCAAAGTGCCTGCCATCCTGAAGTTTACCTTCTGATTGGGGTTGGATTACTGACAATGAGGAAAACAAATATAGGCAGTACTCTGTTGTAACAAAGTGCTGCGAAGAAAAATAAAGCAGAATAAGGGTATAGAGAACTGGGATTAGGGAACTACTATTTTATGTAGGCTGGTTAAAGAAGGTGACATCTAAGAAAATGCCTTAGCGAAAAGTGCGGTGGCCCTGAGGCATTTTCAGAGGGTATCCAGGGGTCCAATGAGGAGCTTAATGAGCAGGCTGAAGAGCAGTAGGAGGTGAAGTCAGTGGGGATGGGAGGCACTGGCAGATCTAAGGCCTGTAGGCATGGTAAGGAGATTGGGTTTTAGTCAGAGATGAGAAGCTGTTTATTGGAGGAATTTGAGGAAAGGAGGGACAAAGTGTAATTTGTATTTCAAAGGATCATTCCAGCTGCTGGCCTGAGAATAGACTTTGAGGGCAGTGGGGAAAGCAGAGATTCCAATAAGGAAGTCTTTGCAGTTCAAGTTAGAGATGAAAGTGATTTGGAGTAGTGTTGAAGGTGCCGAGAAGTAGTCAGATCATGGATTTTTTTGAAGGTAAAACTGATAGGAATTTTGACAGACTTGGTGTGATATGATATGTGATAACTTCAAGCAATTGGAGTTGTCATTTATTTACACTTTTACAAGAGCAGGTTTGGGAGGAAAGTCAAAAAATTGGATTTGAAAATGTAAAAGTTGATAGCAAATGTTGAATAGGCATTTGGTTATAACAGTCAGGAATTAGGTGAGAAAGTGGAACCTAGAATATATAGAATTAAGAATTGTCATTAGATCAAAAGCTTTTTGAGCCATGAGACTGGATGTATCATCAAGAAATTGGATGTAAGTATAGAAGAAAAATTGAGGACTAAGCCTGGGGTGCTTCACCATGTAACAGGAAGAGGAGGACCCAGCAAGGGAGAGCAAAGCAGGGAGCTCCTGGATTTGGAGGAGAGGTGTTAGCCAGTCCTGGAAATCACGCTTAGACCTTATAGGTAGGAACAGAAAATCATCAGCCATTGGATTTGGCAAGTAGTGGTCATTGGTGACCTTGCCAGTCAATTTTTTTTTTTTGGAACAGTGGGGATAAAAGTGTCACTGGCATGGGTTCAAGAAAGAATGGCACAAGAGGAAAAAGAACCCGGATTTTTTCCCCCTTGAGATTTTATTATGTTTATAAATAATCCTTCCAGTACTTTGGCCTCTCGGTTCTTTTATATTGCTTCACCTCCAGTGATCGTATCTTCCACTCCACCTCAGTCACCCAGCCTCATGGTAGTTCCTTAGACCTTTTTATTACCCCTAAAGACACCTTCCTAAAGAGGCAGCGGCAGAATGTCCAGTAGTGAACGTTTCCCTTCTCTTCAGTGGAGGAGATGCTGGATCAGTTCAGCAGAGTTAATTAACTTGTGCATATATACTTGAAGGATAAGTCTCTTGAAGTAGAATTACTAGGTTAAAGGGTAAGTGCATTTTAAATTTTCTTATTTTATTCATGTGAAAATTTCTAAGTCACCTTCAAGAAAATTTGTACCAATTTACTGTCCTGCCAGTATTGCACGAAAATGCCTATTTCTCAACACACACTCAAACCCTGGATATTATCAAACTTTGATCTTTGCTTTTTCTAATAGGCTTTTTTTAAAGCCCTTTAATTTCAAAATGTGAGTAAAATCTCTTGGTTCTTATAACTATTATTTAGGTCAGTTTTTGTATTAAGGAGCTTTGTGATACTTATGTAACATGAGATACTTTTGTAACGTAAGAACTTTATTTTTATCTTTAATGTTCACATCTTGAACTGTTTTTTTTTTAATGGGAAATATTCCATTTACATTATCATATAAAGAATGAATCAGTTCTTTTTTTTGGAAAGATAAAGTTCTTTTTTAGAAAAACAAAGAGTTTTGTGTATTTTAATCGTTTTGTGCCCATTTTGTTAGGTGTTGTATAGCAAAAAAACATCTAGTCCAGGCTTGAGGGTCCTAGCAGGGTGGGGAGTAGGGAGGGGCAGACTTTGCTTAATATAAACTTTCATAAGGAAATGTAATATTTTGCATTTTTCCATCTGCTGAAAAGACTAATAAATCTGATTAAAGATTGTACTTCCTTCTCTTTGTGATGCAGTTCTAATTTTTAAAATAATTTTAAGATTGTAATGTTTCATCAGTTTGCATAACTTTACATGTAACTAAATGTTTAGTAAATCAGTTCAAATCTTTTCAATTCGTATTTGGGTTTCGAAACAATCTGGTAGACTTCTTTGTTTTTTACCAACAAGTGTGCAAACTTAGAGAAGCTTGAGCATTATAAGGGCAATTATACTTGTTTCTTTTCAGAGAACAGTTCAGTATTGTAATCATACTGCAAAAGTAATAAGAGTTTTGAGATAATCACACACCATTTATTAGTAGAATCAAATAATATTTTACCTGGAGAACATGTTTACTCTGAAAATGACACCAGTTTGTTTCAGATGTTTCTTTGATTTTGATGATCAGTTTACTTTATTCCTTTTTGTTTCCTGGTGACAAAACATGAAATAACTAGGCAAGAGTTGTTTCTTGAGTTATATGTAGGTTTTTATCTAGTCTAAATTGGTTGACTTCAAATATCTACTTTTTTTTCTTCTTGATCCAATCTAGTTCTAGAGTTTTATCAATTTTATCAACCGTTTTCTAAGTATCAGCTTTTGGTTTTGTTGATTTTTCTCAATTTTTTTTCTGTTTTATTGATATCTGCTTTTACATCTTTATTCTACCAAGGTTTAATTTTACTTGGGGACATCTTAAAGGTAGAAGATCAGTGATTTGAGACCTGTCTTTTGTACTTCTGAGACTTTTAAGGATATTCATTCCTCTCTGAGTAATGCTTTAGCTGTATCCAACAAATAATATTATGCTGTGTTTTCATTATCATTCAGTGGAAAAGATTTTTCCAATTTTCTTTGTAATTTCTTCTTTGATCCGTGTTTTATTTCCAAATGTTTCCAAATATTTGAGACTTTTCTATTTATCATATTGTTGTAGATTTCTAATTTGTTATGCTCAGTATGTATTTGGTAAGACAGTAGTCTTTTTTAATCTAATAATAACTTTTTGATAGCCCAGCATATAGTCTGTTTTGATGAATGTTTCATGTACACTTAAAAGAATGTGAATTCTGCAGTAGTTGGGTGTATATTCTGTATTGTTTATAGATGAAGATAGTTGAAAATACTCAGATCTTCTCCTGTGTCTACCCTTTTTTTTTCCTTTTCTCTAGTTTTGTCAGTTACTGAAAGAGGTTTGTAAAAATCTCCATTCATTCATTATAAAGATATACACACCAGTGTGTTCTTGATGGCACTGAAAGTTCAAAAGAATTTGGTGTACACATGTACATGCATGCGTATCTATGTATGTAATCTGTCTATTATAGCTTATACAACATGTATGAACATGGTTTGGCATCATTAAAAAGTTTTACTCTATTTCATTTCATATGGTAGTAACTTTTTCCTTCTTTTAATTTTGAGGTCTTTGTTTTTTTCTCCCCAAATACCAGTTATTTCATGCAGCATGTTTTCTATAAAGATAATACTAAACAGTATGGCCTACTTGCGTTAGAGAGACTTTGTAAAGGTAGTAATTATTTTAATTATGTGGACATGCAAGGCACATACATGTTTCTTCTTCCTCTTTTTGCATTTTGTGTGTTTAACCATGTAAGGGTTGGTTACTTGCAACTGCATGTCATTTGCAAGTTCAATTTGTGATCCCAAAAGGCACCATACAAACAGAGAGTACTTCTGTTCCCTCCCTACAAAATGTACCCTGTTTGCTAGTCATGATCTTGTCAATATAGGTTTTTATTTACAAGGAATAATAGCCCCACCAAAAAATAAAATTATATAACATTACTAAAAAATAATATGTATAAAACTCTCTCCCCACACACGAGCACACATTATGGGAATGCTTCTCAGGTATCAGATACCATCCTTCCTCCTTCCATTAATCCTCATTCATCTAGTTGGAAAGTAATACATGATATTTCTTAGTCGAGAGTTTATATGGATACATATTCTATGATCTTTTGTGATCTTCTCAGAAGAGACCTAAAAACACAAGAATGGTGAAATTGGAGGAATATTATGCTGGATTATGTTGATATTAAGATTGAGAAAGTAGAGATGAGGGATCCTATATCTTGTTTTCACTGTAATTTTCCCACAGTTTTAATAGGAAGTGGGGAGGTAAAAGATTTCCATTGGGGAGATAGAATACTAAGCTGAAAGGGCTAGACATTAAGTGATTTCAGGCAACTGAAGTTCATTGATGTTGTCTCATAATTTAAAACAGACTTTGGCACACAATATGTCTGCAGACCTAGACATTTCATAAAGTGTTGAAATAACAGGTCTTTTTCTTTATGGTGAATAAAATTGTGTGTTTGTTTTCTCTGTATGTTTATAGGTATTTGAGAACTTGGATACAGATCAGTTTTTAACATATAGCTGATCTCTTTATGTACATGGAGGTCAGTACTATAAATGATCTAATACATGATGACAAATTTCCACCTGCGGGTTTTGAAATTTAAAGTTGTTGTCAGGAATATTATGACATTTGAAAATAGTCATCAAGACAAAAGTTAATTTTAATTCATTTTCAAAAACACTACATGTTATAGAAATTTAGGATAATAGGCATCTGTCACAAAATGCACTTTTTAAAAGTTTGCATTTTGTGTTCCCCAAAGGTTCTTTTCTGTCTGCCATATGCATTTGACTCATAATTAACTGAGTATTAATTATAACCTGAAAATGTTGAGTTAATGAATGAGAAGGTAACAGACGTCATGACCATAGAGATATGGTAGTTTTATCTTTGATTTAGTTCTTTAACCAAATTGTTAATGAGTTGATGGTACTGCATTTATTTGGTTCTTGACCAAATATTGATCATTGAAATTTGTGGTATTGTTGGCCTTCTTTTCATTTTATTGGGAGAGAAGGAGAGGTATTAAAAGATATATTAGAAAACATCTAGAGATAATGTACTGGCTCCTTGATAGAGCTGTAATGGGAAAGAACATCTCTCATGTAAAGAAAGGTGTTGTTACTGATTCCTACCTTGCAGAGCCATTTTAATCTGAATGGGAAATCTGTCTGGGGACCCAGAGTGTGGTAATTAGCAGTCTCTTCAGAGTGTCAGAGCAGAATTACCATTGTAATGGTTTAGCTGCAGGATAAAAGGATTGAATTTGGGACTGCCTGTCTGCCAACCTAAATGAGTTGCCATGGGAATTTTCAAATGTGAGAGGCGTTTACTTAAAGCATTTTGGCGGGTTTGAATAAACTCATAAATTATAGGTTTGAAAGAAGCCAGTCCTTGCTTTCTCTCATATAGGCAAAACTGTATAGAAGGCTGATAGCTTCTTAAATTCTTAATGAGAATGAGTTGATCCATGTTCCCATGCAGGCGACCAGCTTATTCAGGCTTGTTTTTTCACTAAATATGGTACAATAAGCACATTTGAGGAAAGACATTTTGTTCCAAGTCTCTAGAGGAAAAAAGTGACAACTCTAGATATAAATTTCCCATCTTAATTTAACTATATTTTCAGATAATGCTATTATACTGATTCTTTGTTTTGCTTTAATAAACATTAACTAGATACTGACTGTAATTTTACTCAGTGTATGTAATAAATACATATTTTTATCTTCGTCATAGTTTTTCTCACAAAGTAAGAACATTTAAAGCCCTTTTGGAAAATAAATAAGATACTTAGGTTTATAAACTGGATTATTCAGGTTGCATGTAACTACAACCTGCATATACATGGGTTCCTCACCCATGGATTCAACCAATGAGGAAATTGCACAGAGTTTCAAAGAGAGCAAAACTTAAATTTGCATCCTTCAAGCACTACATTGAATCCACATGAATGAAGTGATATGTGGGTGTTGCATTAGGTATTATAAGTAACCTAGAGATGATTTAAAGTAGACTGGAGCATGTGCGTAGGTTATATGCAAATACTGTGCCATTTTATGTCATGGACTTGAGCATTCATGGATTTTGATATCTGTAGATTTTGGTGTTCTGGAACCAGTTCCCTGCAGATAATAAGGGACAACTGTACTTTCAGAGAGAGCTTCAGCTCTCCCCTGTCTCTCAAAAGAATTAAATTTTGGCGTAACGACTTTTTAGTGAGAAAATGTTCGTGCAAATGTCTAAGGTGATGAACATCACTTACACTTTGTATGCCCTCACTCATCCGCAAGATATCAGCAATAGTAGTTCTTACGTTGGTGGTTTGTATCTGCCCTTCAGAAAAACACCCAAAGTACAATTTAAGCCAAAAATGTTCAGACTGTAAAATACTTTTAACAAAATAAACATGGTCTTTTTGGAGGTCTTAACATTGTCAAGCCATTAGGGTACAGTTTCATTAAGCAAATAATAATTTGGTTGTTACTAACCCTAGTGGCCTGAAAATGTGGATGCGTCTTTCAAAAATGTTTCACCAAGGAAATGTGGGTATTTTGAGGGAGAGAACAGTTGTTCAATTCAGGTGAGAAAGAGTAAAATTTTTTAAAGTACAATAAATTTTTTGTTTATATTTTAATCTTTACTGGTCAGTATGTAATCACACATCAGTGTAATCTGACTAAAATCCTGTAGCTCTAAGATAACTGTTGAACCATTAATAAAACTTGAGTCATTGACAGATAATATCCTAAAATCTCATTGAAGCGTAGAATGCAAAGACCTAAGTAGTCCTTACCAGAGATCTCTGTAATTTCTGCAGAGCTCCTTGAAATCACAGCCATCACCTTTGTGTGCTGTGTGTAAGGTACTCTCATGGGTGTGTGCTGCTTTGGGAAAAATGACGGCGGAGAAAAGCACTGCAGAAATTTAAATGTGCTGATTTTCTTTCCTGTGAAGAGGGACAATTCTAAGTAAAATCCAGTTCTATATCAGGGTTATAATTTTTATATTCTGTCTCCATGTTTCAGGTGTGTGACTTATTCTGCATTAGGACAACAGGCACATTGTCCTAACTAGAATTTTCACAAATAATTAAAAGCACCATTTATTTGGGTACAGTCCACACAGATTAAGAAGTTTGCCAAGGTATAGGTTTTAAGACTTCCCTCAGCATTGTACCATAATTATCTAAATCATTGAGCAGCTATATAAAGCTTTGCTTACTGTCTCTCCAGCCGTAATGTTGCCTGGCAGTGACTCTGGCTTAAACACAACAGAGGGCTTTTCCTTAAACTTGAATGTTTAGTTTGATCAGGCTCCTTGGTGATAAAAAATATGTCTCGTTTCTGGGAACTGAACAACCTTTCCCAAAGAGAGACTCTGTATGAATAACATCCTCCTCTTGATTCTTGTAGGGGTTCATTGAGGAACCGCTTCTTTCAACACAAGGTTTTGTTCAGGTTGACAAAAGGTTTAGACATCTTGTAATTCTAAATTTTAGGCGTTGCAAATATTAAAAAAAAGGGACCCTGGGCATAGAATAATAGGGCCTAGGAAATATATATTAAATTAAATATCCCCTAGGAAATATTTTTGCATTTGTAAAGGAAGTCCTTTTACTTTAACTTTGTATTCCATGCACCCCTCAGAATTTGCATGTTCAGTTTGTAGCACTTTATAATTGCTCGTACCTATTAATTTATTAATGTAAACTATTATTTTATAATTAATATAAATATATAATTATATATTTTATATAATTATATATTTTATATAATTATATAAAATATTAATATTATGTCCCATAAACTTCTCATTGGTTGGGATAATGCATTTTAGTGTTTGGGATTTTTTTAATTTATTAAATATATGATATTCTATACAGATACTGTAAAATTAATTTCAATACATATTTTTTAATAATTATCATTTATTAGAAAAATAGGTGAGTGATTTCTCAGTGTATTTTCTTTAGTTCAATTATTTTCATACATCCCTTTAATTTGTTTGCATGCCCTTCTGATGGTGGGTAAGTAGCATCATGTTCCTTATATATAGGCAAAGTATTTGTAATCATTCACTTTATATTAGTGTGCATTGAACTTGAATTAGTAAAAACGTTAAGAAAATCACATGTCCCTTACTATATTTAATGTGCCTGTATTTTAATTCATATTTAATTTTTCTTTACTACATTTCAAATGTTTTAGTGTTTTGATATTTATAAGTAAAATTAAGATAGTAACCATTGTGACATTTTAATAGTATATTAAAAGATTCAAATAAGCATTTTAGTATTAAGATTATTTCAGGTAAGCTTTTGGTAGCTTATTATAGCTTGATTTTTGGTTGTATTTTTAATAACTGTATTTTGAAAAATTTGAAAGTGACTGTTAAATTATCTTGCGTATTCGTCACAAGGCTCCTTTATGGGAATTAACTCTGGAACCATATTGCCAAATTATATAAATAAGTAGATGTGTTTTGTTTTTTAATTCTCTTAACGTTTAAAACCTCTGTGGAGAAAAACTTAATCTTTAATGTATAAATAAAATATAAAAGTATTTATCAAAGTATCTTTAGTTATGCCTTTAAACTGACATAGCCTCAGCTTATTTTTAGTAACCTTCTTTGTAGAATATAATATTTCTGAGAAAGTTAGCTAATTTAGGAATTAGCTTAGTGACAGTAATTTATGAATTCGCCTGTCAATTTAAATAAAAATACTTTGATTTTTTAATTTAGCATTTGTGGAGTTATAACATACTTGGGAATATTTCTTTCAAGGGTTGAACGACTGACAAAAGAAATTCATCTCACAAACTTCTATTGAAAAACTGCAGTTTACGAGGCTAGAAAACAAGACTTCAGTATATACAGAGACTTAGATTTCATAATGTAAATCAGAATAGAACAAAATTACTGTGTTCTTAATTGCTTTTTTGGTCACTTGATGTCTGCCCTTCAGAACTGTCATGCTCTCACCAGAATTAAAGTATCTCATTTCCAATTTGTTCTTCCTGGACGGTCTCTTCTGTAACCATGCCTCCAGTTACCACTGCAGTGCTGATTATTTTTCAGTGTGCTTCTAATCTGGAATTCCAAATCAACCAACCATTCAACACCTCCATGTGGATGCCACATAGGCATCTCATACATAACATTTTGAAAACTAAAATCACACTCTTCCTTGCCCTCCCTGTATCACAATTCTTCCCTTGTTTTCTCTGTAGAATGATACTTGTTGCCTAGGACTCATCCACCTTCCTTCCACCTTTTTCTCTCCTGCCCTCACTGCTTCCCATCTATATCATCACCAAGTTCTGTCTGATTCTACCTCCGAATAGCACAAATCTTTTCTCTTGTCACAGATGGAGTAGGTCTGTTACCCGTGGTGCTCCTTCCTATCCATTTTCTACTTGAGGCCAGAACTATCTTTTTAATATATAGAAATGTCATCACACTCCTTGTTTTAGGTTTTCAGTGGCTTTCTATCACCCCATGGTAAAAATGTATGGCATTCATAGCTTATCTTCATCTAACATGTGCCTATCTTTCCAACTTTGTTTCATGTTATTGCTCCTTTACACTTACACCCACACATATTAAGTAACGCGCAGTTTTCAGAACACTATGTAGTGTATTTTGGCCATCTCTAGAAAGAACTCCATGATTTGTATTCTGTTCTAATATTATAGTAGAATGCATTGTCTATGATATATAATATAATATTCTATAATAATAGTATAGAATAATTAGAACTGAATTTTTATTTGTTTATCCCCTTGCCCCTGACTGGGCATTTCAATGACATGCATGAAGTCTGTTTCATCTTAGTATCTCTCCCTCACTGCCTTGCACATACATAGAAAGTGATCAGTAAGTGTTTGTTGAATTAATGATTGAATATTAGTCCTTTAACAAAACACTTGTTGTTTGCTTTTCATAGTAAAAATGGAACCTAAAAACACATTCATGTAAAATCTTCCACAAATCACTTACCCCTTTTTGCCTCATATTTTAAATCACCTCATTAGGTTGCTCTGTTCTAAATCAATTAATATCTATATACGTGTGATGGTCATACACATACGTAAGCCTACCCAAAACTATTAAATTTTACACTTTAAACAGGTAAATATTGTGGTATATAAATCATGATGGTAAAATTGTTTTTTAAAAGATTGTAATAGAACATGGTCAGTTTGGTAAGGAACTGAAAGAAGGTATGTGTGGCCAAAGTGCAGAGAGTGAAAGATTGAGGTGAGGTGCCCAGTGAGTAGACCTAGCATGTTTGAGGATATTGATCTTACCTGAAGAGGACTGGGCACTACTGAAGACTTGTAAGAAGTGAGCCAGGTGTATTTTCATTTTGTCAGTATCACTCTGGCTACAAGGTGAGAGAACATCTTAATGGGCCAGAGTAGATGTGTGAAAGGAGACCCGGACACTGAGAGTTGTGTTAGAACTGGGTAAAATAAGCAGTCATATAAGTGGTAATGTAGACTGGATGTGGTGAATGGTGATTGACTAGAAGGTACCGTTTGTAACTCCAGAATTTTGACTCGTATAACTGGATGGATAGTGCTGTATTCACTGTAATTATAGAATATGGTTGTTGACTGGGTAATTTATAAAGAAAAGAGGTTTAATTGACTCATAGTTCCATATGGCTGGGGAGGCCTTAGGCAACTTACAATCATGGCGGAAGGCGTCTCTTCACAGGGCGGCAGGAAAGAGAGAATGAGTGCCGAGGGAAGAAGATTTGACCAGAGAAATGTGGGAGGAGAAGCCAGAGAGGTTGGGGGGGGAGCAGACTTGAGGTTGGTGATGATGAAATTTGAGCAGAGCCAATGTCTTATTTTCCTTAGCAGTCCTGGAGGGGGATATGCAGGAAGTATGGACAGGAAAGGGTAGGAAAAGGCTTAGGAACATCCCAGAGAAAGTGTTCTCCTGCACACCAGTGCTGTGAATAACTTAAGACTCAGTAAAAGACCAACAGCTAGAAAATTTACTTCCTGAAAACACTGCTGGGCATGGTGGCTCACGCCTGTAATCCTAGCACTTTGGCAGGCTGAGGCGGGCAGATCTCTTGAGGCCAGGAGTTTGATACCAGCCTGGAAAACATAGTGAATCCCCATCTTTACGAAAAATACAAAAAATTAGTTGGGCGTGGTGACGCACACATGTAATCTCAGCTGCTCCGGAAGCTGAGGCACAAGAATCATTTGAACCCGGAAGGTGGAGGTTGCAGTGAGCCGAGATCGTGCCACTGCACTCCAGCCTGGATGACACAGTGAGAACCTGTCTCAAAAAAACAAAACAAAAACATACTACATGGTATTCTTTACTTGTCTGTGGTTTTTAAATGAACGTATATTAATATGCAATTGTAGTAATGTTTCACTTTGTTATTCTCTACCCCTTAAAGAAAAAATTACCTTCTTTTACAATCTAACACACTACTATTTTAACAGGTGTTTTAAGCATCTGTTTGTATTTGTTGAACAAATATTTCTTAACATTGTATATACCAGGAACCTAATTGTATACTTTTCAGAGTTAAACTATGCAATCTGTTCTTCAGTAAATGAAGAGGTGTAGTCCTAATACCATGCAGTCAAATCCATTAAAAGTTCTTCCATGGGAAATTAGGAGAGTTTCAAACTCAGAGTGTCTTAGTTTGATTTCTGTTCCTTATAGCAATACCTGAAACTGGTTAATTAATAAAGAAAAGGAATTTATTTCTTTGTTATGGAGGCTGGGAAGTCTAAGGTCAAAGGGTGGCATCTGGTGAAAGCCTTCCTGCTGGTGGGGACTCTGCAGTGTCCTGAGGCAGCGCAGGCACTACATGGTAAGGGGGTAAGTGAGCTAATGTGTTCACCCAGATCTGTCTTCCTCATCTTATGAAGCCACCAGTTCTCTTCCTGTAATAATCCATTAATCCACTAATCCACTTGAGGGACTGATGGCAGAGCTCTTATGATCCACATAGAGGATTAAGTTTCAACATGAGTTTTGGAGGGGACATTTAAACCATGGCACATAGTAACAAAGCTACTTTTTCTTACAGGAATTTCAGTAATCAAAGATTTGGGGGGAAGCTATACGGCTATTAATATAAAACTGAGTTTTTAGCAGGGCAGATCCAGAGTTGAATTACTTCTAACTCTGGTACAAGAGCAGTTGCCTTTTTTTCACCACTAACAAACTGTTTCTTAAATATTTGTACAAAATATTTAAAGCACCAGCCACCCCAACAAAGAGCTGCTTATGGCCAGGCGTGGTGGCTTACACCTGTAATCCCAACACTTTGGGAGGCTGAGGCAGGCGGATCACGAGGTCAGGAGATCGAGACCATCCTGGCTAACACGGTGAAACCCCATCTCTACTAAAAATACAAAAAATCAGCCGGGCGTGGTGGCGGGCGCATGTAGTCTCAGCTACTCCGGAGGCTGAGGCAGGAGAATGGCGTGAACCCAGGAGGCGGAGCTTGCAGTGAGCGGAGATCATGCCACTGCACTCCAGCCTGGGCGACAGAACAAGACTGTCTCAAAAAAAAAAAAAAAAAAAAAAAAAGCTGCTTATGTTGGAGGACAGGGGCATCGATCAAATTTTAACCAATAATGGCCAGCCAATGTGAATGTTACCTAATTCATTGATTCCTGATTCCATTTCTTAGGAAAACTCATATATTAGAAAAATACCAGTGCTTGCATATCTGTGTGCATAAGGATATAGGAAAACACAAATCATTTTCTCCTAGTATACTGTCACGACACTGAGTGCTTCTGTGATCTGTGGTCATCAAAATTTGTAGGGATTTCTCCTCACCACCAGCAGCCAGTCGGTTCTGACACCAGATTCCTCAGCAGACACCAGCTGGGTGTCCTTCGATTTAATCCTGTTCTGACACTGTCCACCTGGAGATAGCGTTAGGTCCCATGGGTTGAGGGCTCCAGTTCCACAAGACTTCTCCCACTTCAGGCACCAGTCACAAGTAGTAGGTGGTAGCCCATGCTTCTTCCTTAACCTTACTTTATTCTAGCTTAGCCTAACTCTGAGGTTCAAGATTTTAGTCAGTAATTTGTGTTGAAGATATCGTTAGACATCTGATGAAACAACAAAGAAAAAAGTTAAGATGGGCAGCAACCAAAATTAATTACCTCCTCTGGTGTTACCACCATGACTACATCTGAAAATAGTTTGGGTATAAGTGAAAGTAGCAGTCATGACATAAAATTGTTTTAAATGTCAGGTAGTTTTCTACCTCTACTATTCTGTGAGGTTGTCAAGATTGTGCTTGATAGCTTAGAAATCTCATGAATATCTCCTGGTGAAAAGCATTTACTTTGAAGAGTCAGAGTCACTTTGAAAAGTACTTCATTACTGTGATGAATACATTACACAGCATTACCTTGGAAGTCTTGCAAGAGCAATTGGAGTGAATTAACAATTTAACCACAGACCTTCATGGGTAAGTTTAATACAGTTAACTCTCTAAAATTGTATGCAACATTTTTTGCTTACACAGTTGACTCTTGAACGTAGTAGGGATTAGGGGAACCACCCCCACGTGCAGTTGAAAATCCACGTATAATTTTGACTCCCTAAAAACATTGCTCCTAATTACCTGCTATTGGCAGGAAGCATTACTGGTAACAGTTGATCAACACATATTTTGTATATTATGTATATTATATGCTGTATTCTTACAATAAAATAAGCTACAGAAAAGAAAATGTTATTAAGAAAATCAGAAGGAAGATAAAATATATTTGCTATTGAAGCAGAAGTGGATCATCATAAAGTTCGTTCATTGGTTTTTTTTTTTTTGACAGAGACTCACTCTGTTGCCCAGGCTGGAGTGCAGTGACAAGATTTCGGCTCACTGCCAGCTCCGCCTCCCAGGTTCACGCCATTCTCCTGCCTCAGCCTCCCGAGTAGCTGGGACTACAGGTGCCCGCCACCATGCCTGGCTAATTTTTTGTATTTTTTTTTTTTTTTTACTAGAAACGGGGTTTCACCGTGTTAGCCAGGATGGTCTCGATCTCCTGACCTCATGATCTACCCACCTCAGCCTCCTAAAGTGCTGGGATTACAGGCATGAGCCACCGTGCCTGGCCTCATAAAGTTCTTTATCCTAGTCATCTTCATACTGAGTAAGCGGAGGAGGAGGAGGAGTTGGTCTCGCTGTTTCAGGGCTGGCAGAGGCGGAAAAATGTCTGTATAAAAGTGGACCTGCATGGTTCAAGCCCATATTGTTGAAAGGTTCAGCTGCGTACTCATGTATGTTTTCTAGAGAAGGAATCTATAGTTACCATAAGATTCTTAAAGCTGTTGTGATTATCTCCCCAGGCCTTTTCATTTGGTCTTCCACCGCAGCCTGTGTAAACTCCCATCATAATCCCAGTTACACATCATTTAACTTCCTTTACCTTTCTATTTCAGTGCTCATTCTGAATATGAATGAGTTTAATATATTTTCACTTTCAGAACTTTTTGTCAGGCAATCATTACAACATCTTTTAGGTTCTGCCCACCTCTAAGCCCCCTCACCACCACTCCCGCCACAGTGGGTATACTTTTCTTAGTTTTTGCCTCTCTATCCTACCTCTCAAAACTAAGAGATTTTTAGATAGTCATAATTTTCAGGTTCTTTTTTTTTTCTTTTGAGATGGAGTTTCACTCTTGTTGCCTAGGCTGGAGTGCAATGGCACGATCTCGGCTCATTGCAACCTGCACCTCCTGGGTTCAAGCGATTCTCCTGCCTCAGCCTCCCAAGTAGCTAGGGTTACAGGAATGCACCACTATGCCCAGCTAATTTTGTATTTTTAGTAGAGATAGGGTTTCACCATGTTAGTCAGGCAAGCCTCAAACTCCTGACCTCAAGTGATCCACCCACCCGGCCTCCCAAAGTCCTGGGATTAAAGGCATGAGCCACCATGCCCAGCTCAGGTTCCTATTTTTTATCTTCTTTTGTAGAACAAGGCTGTATTAAACTCCCAATTGGTATTTGTATGTCCCACCTTCCAGGCCAACCATATCATCTGATAATATCCATCTAAAATAACAATCAACTTTGGAGGTGTTTTTTTTTTAAATCTATAAAATGATGTGGCTCTACTAATGCTAGTATGTAGCCGGAGTTGTGAATCACACAAATCCTTCAAAAGTTTATCATGCCTATTAAGATTACTATTACTATTAATAAAATCACTAATTGTATCATACTGTATTTAGCATTAGAAGAAGTAAGTACTTATTGTTGAGAGTTGGCTTTTGTTTTTCTGAGATTATTACTTTTCAATGGATCTGTTTATACCTTGTTGAAGAGAGGCAGAACATATTGTCCTAAGGTACAAATCTTTGTTAGTTTTATGTAGTTTTAATGGAGGAGGAGCATCATATTTGTGTGTGTTTGAGTGTTTTAAGCTTTTCTGGTTAAAGTGCCTGACACTTTCCCTTTACCTTGCTTTATCTGTGGAAAGTTATTGATTGGTTACACAGATATTGAGAACTGAAAAAGGAGAAAGAGAGGCTGTAATACAGATTTAGACACTGCAAAAAAGCATCTTTTACCCCAGGGCTGGAATAAAAGAGAAGAAAGCCTGTGTAATGATGGAACCAAGACCCTGGCTTGGTGTCTCTCAGCTAATTCAAGAACCTCAGGAGCTCAGAGGAGAGAACTCTGGCTGGCTGCTTTTGGTATGCGTGGAGGGAAGGGGCTGCACGATGAGACTGGTTCTAGAGGTGCTGGGAAAGAAGCATGGAGCCAGGAGAGCTGCCTCTGGCAAGTGCATAGCTAAAAGGAGCACACATGGGAAGGAGAACATCTCTCTCCCTCATCCAGCTCTTCAGGGTCGGCCGCTTTAACACCCACACTATGCCTCAGTTCTGAGAACCTCACAGAAAACCAGCTGGCAAAGAATTAGTAGTTGTAGAGCCCTACATTAAGCATTGGAAAGCATATGGCAGGTCAGTTTGGAACTTAGTTAACTGCCACATCATCTTGGAGAAAAATTCAGAAATATGAAAGCGTATTTTTCTACCAGCTGTATAGGATACGTTGGAATAAGTTGATCAACCAGATGAATATTCAGCTGTCTATCTGACATCTCCACTTAGGTGTTTAAGATAAGTATTTCAGATGTAACCTTTCAAGAGAGAACTTCTGATTCCATATTCCTCAATTTTTATCTCATTACATGGAGCCACCATCTACTTTATTGCTGAAATCAAGAACCTAAACAACATTGTTTAATTTCTCCTTTTCCCTTACCCTCTGTGTCCAACTGATCATCAGGCCCTGTCAGGTTAACGTAACTCTTCTCATCTCTGTTACGACCTCTACCCCAGTCTGGTTCATCCTCTCTGTTGCCTGGACCATGTTAAAGCTCATGACCCATCTCAGTAATCAGGCTGGCGCCCCCAGCAGTCCATCCACAAAATAGCAGAGTGAGGCTTTTAAGACAGATCCTTTTTTGTCACTTCCCTCTCATAAACCACTTTGTTTAAGCCAATCGAATTATTTGTCATCTTCTGTCTGACAAAGCTGTCGGAGCAGATCAAGGTGGTAATTGGCATCAGAATTCTTTATAAAATGTGGTCACTCTTCATTTTTTCTTTTCTCTGATATTTGTTATTCTCCAAGTAAATTAGTCATGTATTTTTTTGTTTGGAAAACCTTTTCTACCCATTATTTCAAACTTATAGAAAACTAATTCATTTTTTAAAATATGTTGAGCACATTCATTTTTGCAAGGCTTTGGGGGCTACAAGGAACGTGGGTTTATTGGTTATTGGTTCATTTATGGATACAATTCATGAGAAATTTCTTTAAAAATCAAAAAATAGAAAAACTGAGATAGCACATGGCTATATATGATTGATCACCCCAAAAATAAGCAGCGTGAATTTATAAAAGCAAGACCAATATGCCTGAGAGTGCTTAGAAAAGCCTGCACTCAGGAGAATCACTTGAACCAGGGAGTTGGAGGTTGCAGTGAGCCAAGATCACGCCACAGCACTGAAGCCTAGCGACAGAGCGAAACTCCATCTCAAAAAAAAAAAAAAAAAAAAGCCTGCACTCTGGGAGAAGACGATGATCTATGTTATTGAGGAACACATAGGATGCTTCTAATAGGAGCCTAACTTGGAGAGGAAAGTACCAGGTCTACTCAGGGGGGTTGTGGACAGATGATTTTGACTAATGCAAAACATTTGCAAGCAAGATTGCTCATATAAACTGTTCAGTGCCCTGAATGCTGGAGAATTTGGGCCTTTGTGATAGGCAGTGGTTCGAATTATGTTTTTAGTTGACATAGTTTTAATGATTTGGAAATGCACATTTGTTTCAGCTCTCTGTTGATTACTTTACTGTAGTTTTTTTTAAGGTATATAGATCTAAAAATACTAAATAAACATGATTTTCTTACTTTCTAACATGAGGTCTGATGAATTCAAAACATACTTCCACTTAAAGGCATCATAAGACTGGAGAAGGTATAATGTAATGGTTAAAACATGAGGACTTTGAATCAGGTATTCTGGGTTGGAAGCCAGGTTTGCAATGTGAACTTTTGTGACTTTGGATAAGCTGCCTATCCTGCGTGAGCCTCAGGGATAATGCACTGCCAATACCACAGATTTGTTAGGAAGCATAAATGATTGGATAATGAAGACCTAGTGTCTAAATCTAGAAAAGTTGAACAATGTACAAATTACATTAAACGTGACCTGTTTGTATCCTTTTTAACATGGCTATTAAACATAGTTGATGATGGCCAGGCGTGGTGGCTCATGCCTGTAGTCCCAGCTCTTTGGGAGGCCAAGGTGGGTAGATCACCTGAGATCAGGAGTTCGAGAGCAGCCTGACCAACATGGTGAAACCCCATCTCTACTAAACACAAAAAATTAGCCGGGCATAGTGACATATGCCTGTAATCCCAGCTACTTGGGGGGCTGAGGCAGGAGAATCACTTGAACCCAGGAGCCAAAAGATGCAGTGAGCTGAGATTGCACCATTGTACTCCAGCCTGGGCAAGAAAAGCAAAACTCCATCTCAAAAAAAAAACAAAAACAACAAAAAAGGCATAGTTGATGATATATCTATATCTTAATATGCATAAATTAAAATATGTATATTTATACATACCCATAATTCGTCATCCTTAATGGCAAGCCTCCAGAAGTTCAGAAACCTGTGTTTATAGTTGCTTCACCCCACTTAGTGTGAGTATTTTTCTATTTGTTACAGATTGGATTATAGGAGTATCCCCCAGACTCTGCCGGGTGTTAAAGAATCTGTGGTATCTTTCTGTAAATCTGAAAAACTGAAATTCTCAAGGCACTTCCCTGATACCACAGGTTTTAGCTATTAGCAGGAGTGTGTTCTATTTTTGAGCTTTTACATTTCAAAAGTAAAGACATTATTTGTTGTGCTTTAATAATCTTTCCATAATATTTTCCATACAAATACAAGGGAAATATTCGTCTGCCCAATGACCCAGCAACTCTACTCATAGGTATTTATCCAAGATAAATGAAAACTTATATTTGCAAGGAAGCCTTATATGAGAATTTTCAGAGTGGCTCTGTTCACATATCCAAAAAGTAGAGACATTCAAATGTCTGTAGCAGAAGAATAGATAAATAACATACTACTCAGCCATTAAAACAGATGAACTACAGCGACATGCAGCAATATGGATGAATCTGACAGCTGTCATACTGAGGGAAAGAAATTGAGCACAAAAGATTATATATGCCTTCATTATCTGAAAATCTAGTCTAGGCAGGTTAGATAGATGGTTAGGGCTTGAGGTACAAGGAGACTTTCTGGGTTTGTGGAAATGTCCTGTGTCTTCAATGGAGTACTATTTAGCCATAAAAAAGAATAAGATCCTGTCATTTGCAACAACGTGGATGAAACTGGAGGTCATGTTAAGTGAAATAAGTCAGGCACAGAAAGAATCTTCACATGTTCTCACTTTTTTGTGGGAGCTAAAAAAATTAAGACAATTGAACTCATGGAGATAGAGTGTGGAGTGATGGTTCCAGAGGCTGGGAAGAGTGATTGGGAGGGCACAGTGGGAATGGTTGATGGGTACAATAATATAGTTAGAATGAAGAAGATCTAGTGTTCGATAGCACAACAGGGTGACTACAGTCGACAATAATTTATCGTACATTTAAGAATAAGTATAATTGGATTGTTTATAATACAAAGAAAGCATAAATGCTTGAGGTGATGGGTACTCCATTTACCCTGATGTGATTAATATGCATTGTATGCCTGTATCAAAATATCACATGTACTTTATATATACATACACCTACTGTGTGCCCACAAAAACTTAAAAAAAAAAAAAAAAGGAAGAAATATCGTGATTGGATATTGCACTTAAGACCTTGGGAGTCCACTGCATGTGAATTTTGCTTCCATTTTTTCAATGATTCTTGAATATAGGGAAAATATTTAGGAAATCAGAAGCTATGAGATTGCGGATAATCACTTGAGTTCGGTATTACAAAATATGATTTTAATGACCCATTTTACAAATGTAAAAGTGTTCTGTCTCTGTAGGGTTGCTCATTCCCGATCAAGGTTCTGCAGGGTACTTTGTGAACTATCTGGAGTTGACAGGATGCCCTGTTTGATCAGTTGTAATTTTTGAGAAAAAAAGAGGTCAGAAAAACTGGTCTGAAGACTGGCTCATAGACGCTCTAGAGCCTCTAGACTGTAGAAGAAACTTAGTTTTCTCATCTGAACTTATATTTGAAAAAGAGGTGACATATACCTTCAACAGTGTTTAGGCAGGTACATACTACCAAATCTTATTGTCAAAACCACGACAGTAACATTGAAATAACCACTTCGATGTGAAAGTAATTCTATAATTAACCCTGTTGTCTCTTTCTTTCTTTTTTTTTTTTTTTTTTTTGGAGACAGAGTCTCGCCCTGTTGCCTAGGCTGGAGTGCAATGGCGCGATCTCGGCTCACTGCAACCTCCACCTTCCAGGTTCAAGGTTCAAGCGATTCTCCTTCCTCAGCCTCCTAAGTAGCTGGGACTACAGGCACCCGCCACCACGCCCAGCTAATTTTTGTATTTTTAGTAGAGACAGGGTTTCACCATGTTGGCCAGGCTGGTCTCGAACTCCTAATCTCATGATCTGCCCACCTGAGCCTCCCAAAGTGCTGGGATTACAGGCGTGAGCCACCGTGCCCGGCCAGCGAACCCTGTTGTCTCTTAAGACACACAAGATCATGCTCTATGAATACAGAGTGGTGGGGAGTAGTCAGGACATGAGGGTGAAGCCCATCCTGGACTGAGACCACCTAGAATCAAATTCCAGCTCTGCCAACGAAATCCTGTGCATTTCTGGGAGGCATTAGTGTACCCTGCCAAAATGTGGCGGTGATCTGGTGTAACATACCATCACCTCCAGCAACACCATATGGCAGACTACACCAGGATCTCCTCCTATGCCGCTCTTATTTTTATTCTCTTGGGGTGGTCTCCTGTTTTCATTATCCTGCACCCTGCAAATTACACAAGTGTGCACACACAGTGGTGATCACATGCATTTCTTCCATCTTTTTCCTCTGTGGTTTTCTCCCTTGTTTGACACTCCATTGCCAAATAATGAATAGTTATTTTGCTATCCAAAAGGAGCAGTTCAGTGCCAACATGTTTTCAAGCACCTGTCCTTCTGCAGGAGACTCTTCTTTTATCTTTATTTCCTCTTCGTTGGAAGTAAATTTGTCCTCTTATTTGCTGACATTTTCAAACTTGTACCACTTCTTTCTCGCTATGGTAGATGACTGGAGGTAAACCTACTGCTCTTCTTTTTCTTTTTTTATGTAGAGTATAATTTATAATACTTTTGGTATTCCATTTTTATATATAAATTTAAATTTGAAACTTTTGGTAAGTTTTCATTTTCAGCTGACTAGTTTTTAGCAAATAAGTTTAAGAAGTTTTATTATAATGGATTTGATTCTTTTCTAATAGTAGCTTACTTCGTTTTTAACAAATAATTTCTGTATCTTTCAAAGATCATACTTAACTTTTTGTATATCATTGTACAAGTTGATAGGAGTCAAATTCCACAGGCATGCAAGTATCTACTCCCTGTAATCTGCTGCAAAGTAGGTTTTTAAAAAGTTGGCAGTAGCACATCAAAACATTGTCTTTATGTTTCACTCATATTTTTCTTTAATTCTTGTATTTACTAAAAGCTCACTGAACAGTTCTGTTTACTATATATTATAGTATACCATTCACCATTGTAATGCCAAAAACAGAATTTTGTGTGTCATTACAGCTATGATAGAAAGGAGTACTGAGAAGTCTGTGTCCTGGTCGTCCTTCCCCTTTTATGAATCAGAGGAACAAAACTATATCAGAAAATTGTTTCATTGTGTTACTTTCATTGTAAATATCACAAAGTCATGTAAAGTTACTGGGATTTGATGATACATAAAAGCGGGGGGCACTTAGTTCTATCTCTACACAGACTTTGATAGATGGACCCTCATCTACTGCTTGCTTTGACTGTGGCTAAAGTTTATGTTGGACTTAGACATTTGGGATTTGGAAATAAAGTTAAAGACTTCTCATACCAGTCACTTATAACTTCTAGCAAATAACTTGAGGGTGGGCTGTAGGAACATGGGGTTAGGCAGTGGTAACAAAGAAATAAGCCCTATTCTCATGGAGCTTACTTTGGGAGTGGTGATACTCAACAGACTGTAATTTGAAGTAGAAGCAATTAACTTTGTCGATAGGTTCTTAGAGATACAACTTTAAACAAAATGAGTATATTGCAGCCTCTTTTTTCATCAATGTTATAATGAAACCATGTTGAAAGCAATGGCATTATTGAGGACCTGCTGTCCGTCATTTCACTTAAAGTTAGTTTTGAAGAACGTATTGACCACGTTAAGTGAGGATCTACTGTAATCTAGGGATGGCCCCTGGAGAAGGAAGGTAGCATTTAGGTTGAAGTTTGTGGGGATGAGGATAGGTAAGATTTGGAAAGAGAGAGGGGCAGAGCAGTGCACAGGGGAGCACTTAGGATGGAGGAAGTGGAAATATGCACAGAGATGAATGGTGGAGAGCAATCTGGTTTGACTTAGGATGTTACTTACATATCTGTGTAAAGTAGTAGATTAATGGGCTTAACTTGAGAGGATATTTTGGGACCAGATTATAGGCAACTAAAGTTTTTTATATTTTTAGATAGTAAGAAACCATGAAAGTGTTTTGAGACAGAATGTTGAGAAACATGATGAAAATTGTGATTTGGGCAATTAATCTGGCCTTTGTGTAGAGATTGATTGGAGAACAGACACCATTAGCAACATGTTTTAGTAGTTTGGGTGCTATGCCAAAAACGACTGGAACAGTGAATGAAAAGAGTGGGACTAATTCAAGGTAAATGGGGTGGCCAAACATTTTGATGATTAGAGACTATCCTGATTTACGTTTGAAGCATGGTTATTATTAGTGCCCCTTTTTGCTTTTAAATGTTTTCTGCTTTGGACAATAAATCATATGGTAACCCTAAAGATAGATTGCTGTAGCATTCATAGCACTTGCTAATTAGATTCAAAGGAGACAGGGATGGTGGTGTAAGAGAGCAGAATATACGGTTTTTTAGAAGTTATTATTTCACTGAGTTTTCCTTTTTTGAAGAATTAAGCATAAAATTTCCTTACCTAAATTCTACAATCAAATCTTGTATGTTTAAAATTCTTTGTGTGCACGCACGCACGTGTTTGTGTGTGTGTATTTAACGAACACATTTGAGTTTTGGAATATTCAGCAAAATGATAGTTGCTGGCTGTGTGCAGTGGCTCACACTTGTAATCTTAGCACTTTGGGAGGCTGAAGCAGGAGGATCACGTGAAGCCAGGAGTTTGAGACCAGCCTGGGCTACAAAACGAGACCTTGTCTCTACAAAAAATAAAAAAAATTAGCCAGGCATGGTGGTGCATGCCTCTAGTCCTGGCTACTTGGGAGGCTGAGGTAGGAGGATGGCTTGAACCTAGGAATTCGAGGTGGCTGTGAGCTAGGATCATGCCACAGCACTCCAGCCTGGGTAACAGAGCAAGACCCTGTATCTAAAAACAATAAAATTAATTAAAATAATTTTAAAATGATAGATGCTGAAGAGAATATGTTTAGTCTTATCTCACATTTTCATTCATTTCTATTTAGAAGTAAAGCTTTTTAGGAGAACTTTAATAAATCGGTGTAACTGACAAAAATTTACAAATAGAATATGCTGTATATCAACATGCCTTCACTGAGAAAACAGAGAAAGCAGGCTCCATTATGTTAGCACCTTTTGGTTCCTGATCTTTTTTTCCCCTTATTAAAACAGGTGACTGTAGTCACATGATACTTACTTTAAGGCTTATGTGTAGATATAGCTATTATATTTGTGGACAGTCTCAAATGCTTTCATCTCATGTGTTTTCCATGTATAGGCAGAAGGAGAAGACAGCCTGAAGAAGATGCAGCTGATGGAGCTTGCGATTCTGAATGGCACCTACAGAGATGCCAACATTAAATCACGTAAGAATGAGCTCTGAGGCCCAGGGTTACTGCTATCTGTGTTGTTTTGTCTACAGACTTTTTTCCTTTTTGCAACACAACACAATAATAGTTCATATAAAGTGAACAGTTAAAGTAATTCTGTCACTTGATATGGGACTGACAGTCCTATTTTTAATGCTTTCATGAATTGAGGACACTCTTGATTTTATTTTATGTCAGCATGTTGAAGTTTTAGGTTGATAAACTTACATTATTTTAACGAAATCTCAATCTCTAAATTCAAGCGTTTAAGAAATTTTCTGTTTGGTTAACTACAGATGTAAGGCTTCCAGCTTACCTTGTTAAATTTATGCAAAATACAACATATTGAAAGCTTATTTTGAAAAAGTGAATCCGAAGTGTATCTGAATGAAATGACCCTCTGTTGAGTTCTGTCCTTTCACTTTGCTTGCATGTTTTCCCTCCAGTATTTTTCCCTGTTGATTTCATATGTGAGTTCACAGAGATCAGTGGGTGATAACTCTTTTTCCGTCCTAGTTTTGTTTTTATATGTATCTGTGCATGTTTTTATAAGCCATAAGAGGATAGCTTTTTTATGTTTAAAATGAAATATTATGAAATTTATATTCTGAAACAACTTAAGATTCATACATGTCATTTATATGAACATACCATGTTTAAATTACTGATTATTTAAAACACATAGAATTTTAAAGTTCTAGCCAGATTTACAAGATGTAGGCAATCTAGTGGGTTTAGAAGTAGTTACTTTACAAATTGTTGACATTAATTTACTCATGAAAATGTGAGTATATCATTAATAGGAATTTAGAAGTAGGGCTTTTTAAGATTTTCTATGACGTTAGTTCCTAAAGATGCAGGAAATGTACATATATACCTAGTGGTTACTTGACTAAATGCAATAAAAATTATTCCTTCTTTACTTTGAAACTAAAGCTGTACTTTAGAAATATACCAAAACTGAGTTTCTGTGGACTCCGATTACAAATTATTTTTTAACATCTGTTAATGCAAGTGTTTCATTGTGCTTCTGCATGTACTTTAGTCTTATGAAATCTTAAAAACAGATATATCAAATTGTATGAACTAAATATAACCTATTTAATGGTGTCATTCATTTTTTTACAATGGCTTTTTAATTTTTGCATATTCTTAATCACATTGGGAAAGGGAAGGCTGTTTGCATTTGATTGGTGTGCTTTGGCATTTTTGTGTGATCAGCGCATGTACTAATGATTTCCTTTTATTTTTCTTCTTTCCTGCTTTTTCCTTTCTTTTTCCTACTCCCCTCTCATTTTCCCATATTTTATACTGCTGTCTCTACACTTCCTTCTAAATTTCTTTGCTTACTGTAGCAGCCCTTGCCTTTTCTCTTGCAGCAACAGCCCAGGCTGCTCCAAGGATCATTACTGGGCCTGCGCCGGTTCTCCCACCAGCTGCTCTGCGTACTCCTACGCCAGCTGGCCCTACCATAATGCCTTTGATCAGACAAATACAGACCGCTGTCATGCCAAACGGAACTCCTCACCCAACTGCTGCAATAGTTCCTCCAGGGCCCGAAGCTGGTTTAATCTATACACCCTATGAGTACCCCTACACATTGGCACCAGCTACGTCAATCCTTGAGTATCCTATTGAACCTAGTGGTGTATTAGGTAAGTTCTTCTCCCCATGGGGTTAACAACATTCTCTTTATAAATATTTTTGCTCTCCCAGATTTTGAAATGATTTTATCAGTTTTAGAGAGGCAAGACAAGTTTCCATTAGGGAAGACTGAAAACTAAATTTTGTTTTATAATTGCACCTTGAAATTATTCAGATCCACTTTGGTAACTCAGGTTCAGTTTGGTTGGGTAAATCTGTTGTGTACATTTTAACAACTACTTTTACATTTGACATTACTGAGGTCATTCTGAGTTTTAGGTCCCACCCCATTGGCCTGTCACCTCCATCAGCTCCGCTTCTCAAACTTAGATTTATTTTATCTCACAGGTTTGTGTAATTGTTGGAAAATTTTTAAATTTCTAAGTGAAGGTAGTTTGAGATCTTCATAAAATTCATATTATTGTATGTGTTTTATAATATTCGTGATCACTTAAAATGTCAGATAAATACAGTCATGCATCGCTTAACAACGGGGATACAGTCTAAGAATTGCCTTGTCTGGCAATTTCATCATTTGGTGTACATCATAGAGTGTACTTACACAGACATAGATGATATCGTTTACTACACACCTAGACTGTGTGGTATAGCCATTATAATCTTATGGGACCACCATAGTATGTGTGGTCCGTTGTTGACCAAAATGTTGTTATGCGGGCATGACTGTAGTTGTATTCTTAAGATTTTTCAGTTCTTGTCTTTTGGAGTCCTAGTCATATTAAACAATAAGAGATACTCTTAATTTCAGTAGTACAGTATAGAATAGTTAATAAATACCAAATCACTGAATTCAGAATCTCACTTAAGGCAAAAATTAAAATCATAATATAAACGCTTGGTTTTACATGAACAAAAAGTGGTGTGCTCGAAAAAGACATTACTGATGCCTTTTTTTTATAGAGTGGATTGAAATGCCAGTCATGCCTGATATTTCAGCCCATTGACTTGCTGGATGAAGGACTAGAATACAGCAGCTGTTATAACACGACCAGTCAATGTGGAACAAACTGTTTCTGTGCAACCCCTTTGTTTTACCAGACAAAATTTGAATACTTTTTTCCTGAATTGTATATGACCTTGGTGCTGCATGCATGCTGTTGACTTTTAGGACTTTGATCTTTTAAGGATTTTTTTTTCCAGCATTAATACTGATTTATAAAGATTTGAAAATCTTTAATGAACTGGAGAACACTAAGATTTAAACTCGAAAATTCATTGTTCAAGTAAAGAAAGCCATTATGCTCTGTATGTTATCTGTGTGTGTGCATGCACTCAGGTGCCCTTTGTTTCATGAACAAATACATTTCATTGTACATGTTTTCTGTTTAAATCATTGTATAAAGTAATTGCAGGTCAGAATTATACCACAGAACTGTTTATGAGAGGCTTGTCTCTGTTGCACATTTCTTGAAGCATTTTTAAAATAACATGTAACCTGTAACCTTGTTGTTTAAGTTTTCTTTTCTATTAATACTCTGTCCTGTGGTCCCGTGCATGCTCCTTTTCCCAGAACTCCTCTCTGCTGCACCCACAGCATCTGTTCCCGAGGAGTTATGACTCTTGACTTCCTGCAGGGCTGGGGCTCTTAGCCACCAGCTGCTGTTCCAGCACTTTCAGTGCAAGATCTCCCTGATTTTGCCACATGGAATTGTACTCGTATATGATTACCTTATCTCAAATGAATAAGGGGTGATGGACCAGTTTACTGCTTAGAAATAGCAAGAGGCACTGCAGTAAAACTTGTTTCTCATTGTAAAGCTTCATGTCTTTTGTTTGTTGGAAAATTTTTACTTATAAAAACTTAATTATTAGACTGGTAAAGACCAAAATATGCAGATTTCTAATTGGCATTCATAAGGTTGAATAATAAAAAGTGCCAAATGAAAAAATCTATTATGGTTAATTTCATTTCTTGCTTTGCCACCTAAGCAGTAAAACATGATATTGACCACTTGGAGAACTCAGAAAATTCTTTTAAATTTCTAAGTTATAATAAATTTGCACACAGATAACATGCATGCTATTTATGTCACATCTCACATTAAATTATTTTAAAATAAGCAGTGCCCTTCAAAACAGATGCAGACATGTGTGTTGGTAGTAGTGAGGAGATTGGTATTAGCATCAAGTCTTCATTGATGACTAATTTTTAATTCCCTTCCTTTTATCTTTAGGTATGGCTTTCCCAACGAAAGGCTAAGAATTCAAGAACGGTCTTAACTGAACCCTCATCAGATCTGAATTTAACAAATGCTTAGTCTCAGCAGCCTCCGGGGGAAAAAAGCTTAGCCTAGCAGTCAGTGACTTACTTGCACTTTTTGCACATAGATATAAAGTAAAATTATGTTATTAATTTGGTTTAGTCTGTAATATTACACAGTAATGGTAATTTATAAAGGAGTGTATAGTAGTATACTGACTGCTAAGTGTACTATACTGTTTGCTTTACTAATCACCTAATTCATTGCAGTTCATACTTATTGACTCAGAGTTTAAAACCACAATCTGTAGGCTTTAAGAATTGCTTTTAAACCTTTTTAAGTGATAAACTCTTGAAGTGGTCTTAAGGTTAGCAAATAATTGTCAGTATTAAACATGGCATTATTTAAGTAGTCCTGCTGCAAGAAAGGCACTTCAGTGAATATGTGACTAGTAAAGCTTAAATATGTTTGGATCTAATAGAGCTCATGAAATACTGTAACTTGGGGACTGTAAATGAATGGATAAAATAGGTTAAGGCCCAAGATGTTTGAAATGAATGCAATATTAGTAGATGCATATATACGTGACATATTGTGGTTAATTTTAAAACTACTGTGCCTTAACGTGTTTCTTAAACTTTTGTAGTAAATGAACATTTGAAATCCGTTTTGATAAACCTGCTGTTAATGTTTTTTCCCCCCTTGTGAATGTTTTCTAACTTTGTCTTGGTAATTGCAATTTAACTAGGTGCGGTGGCTACTAAAGTTCGAAGGCACGATATGCGTGTCCATCCTTACCAAAGGATTGTGACCGCAGACCGAGGTTAGTTTAGTTCTGCAGTTCTTGTCTATAAGAAATGCGTTGGGTGTCCATAAAATTTGCAACACCACACCTGATGGAAAAATGTAATTGCTTACCTGCACACAGTTTTTTTTCCTTTTCTAAATTTGTTTGTGATCATTGACAGATTTAAGGGTTGGGTTTTTTGTTTTGGTTTGGTTTTTTTCTCCCTTCATATTTTAACTTATTAAATCTTCTATTATTATGTACTACGATTTATTCATACTAAAACATAAATTAGTCAATTTGGGGAGCTATTACATTTTGATGTTGCCTCAGTTATTTTCATTAATAACTTTTGCTAAAATTTACCTTTTAAAAGTTCTGAAATTTGGGGTTGGTATTGCAAAATGAATTGAACGGATGGTGCTTTAATGAGAGAAGTAAAGGAATATATGCCTCCTGTGTACTTTTGGAGAAAACTGAAGATTTAGTTTCCATTTTTCTTTATAATAAAATATTTGAGCCACTGTATAAACGTGAGGGTGCACATGTCAAGTACTTAGCTAAAATCAGCAAAGTGAGGACTGTGAAGATAATTTTCCTGTAGTTGGATTTTTTTTTATATAAATTAGAGCGTCAATTCCCTTTTATTCTTACATTCTCTTGCCAAAATGGATCCTTTGATTTTTGTCATTTGCTGCTAAAATATATTATCTGAAGGCAAACTGTCTCTTGAAGTTCTGTGGTGATATGAGATCCAGCTGTGTGAATAATAATTTTTGACTAACCTGTGACTGGAAAATAAGTCTTCATTTTTCTCCTTTACAACTTTTATAATTTGTGTCCTGTATATGCCCTTGGACCCTTTTATAAATTATTTTTGCTTATTGAGAAATGATATTTTCGGTTTATTGACATTGAATTGTTTTCTAAGTTTTTCCATCACAAGATAGGAATCTCAAGCATGGTAGTAAAAAAGGATTTTTTACAAGTTTCTATTATGGCACATTTGTTTCCTACAAATTAAATTGATCAAATTCTCAAATATTAGTGGAGGAAAAAGTGCTGGATTTGTACTTCAATTGTACATCTTCTATGAATTTATGAAGGACCTACCTGCTTCATGTGATTACCTTGAGTACTGATGATAAATACTAGACACAGCTGTTGTCCACATCAGAAATAACATGCCTTTCCCAAAGACATTGTTAATATTTGTTTAGCATAATCCATAAAGAATGTCGAAGACTTTTAAACTAATGTATACATCACTAACAGTGATTATTCAGTGAACAAAATAGACCCCAGCTCCGTGGTCGTCTATGAAGATGATACTCCTTGTAAGTGTTCTGTATGAGCACGTCTCATAGGGATGGGGAAATAGTTTTTTTGGAAAGTCACTTGAATTTTAAAGAAACTGGACAATTCCATGAATAATTTGAGGTTTTATTCATACTGCTAATGTCTACAATTGTTCTAAAGAGTATTTTAAAGTAGTTTTTTCCCCCAGCTAAGCTTTCCCTATATGCCCCATTTTAGGAGATTTCTCACCATTTTGCTGTAACACAATAATTATTGGCCTACTTAATACTCCAGTGCCTTGAGATAGTTGGACATATTTGAGGAAGATTTTACTGTATTTGGAAAATTACGACACATTCCATGCATGGATCTTTTGTAGTTACGTGTTTTGATTAGTCCTGTCACTGTTTTTATTTAAAGTGTAGTGTCAGCAAACCGAAATGCTCATTTCTTTTTTAGTAACAGAATACTCGTATACTTATCACTGTATGCACTCATTGGGTCTAAGGGAGTTGTCTGAAGTCCTTCGCTTAAATTATTTTATGATACTACTGTTTTCTCTATTTTTGAGGTTAAAATTATTTTAAAAAATATTTTGAAGAGAAGTTTATTAGTATAAGCATTCATTTAATGCAAAGAAACTCAGCCCTTGGACATATAACCATGTAATTCTATATGAACGTTTAGGAGTACTACATGGTTGACCAATATCTAGTTCTTTACTAAAAGTAAACTCACCTCTTTATATATATTTCAAAACTGAATTTGAAGCCTATTAGAGACCAACTGACCTTTTAGTTGTAATGAACCGTGTGGTCTTGCATGGTGACACACCTGTGTAGGAGGCCGAGACTTGGCAGAGGATGTAGTCTGGGTGTCCTGGTATATGTAAATGGTCACTCACTTCGTTTATATATTCCACACTCAGAAAAGAAGTCAGAAATTTTTCTGAGTAATACAAAAACCATCACTTATATAATTTGTATAAGAAACTTTAAACAGTTTTAATCAAAACTATGAGTAACATCAAAAATGCTTTAAGATTTTATATTTTGGAATACCTGTGAAGTAGTATGACTACATCATGTTAAATATTTATTTTCTTCTATGATTTTGGAGCAGCAATTTTTATTTTAAATAAAATTCCACTTTTAAGAAATTCAGGGAAGATTTGGTCACATTGAAGATACAGTATTTTTATAGTATTTATAAACTGTTCTAAATGATAGACTATAGAAAGCATTTTTGTCATATGAAGGTAAATCAGTCCATTATTTTAGATCATTTAAACTCTGAACATTACACCTTCTGGGCTTTGATTTATGAAGTGGCACAGAATCTAACTTTGCACTGAATATCTTTTCATTCACATCTCCTCTGCCTTAGTCACAATGGCAACAGTACAGAAAATTCTATCAAACCTCAGAATATAGTAGAAATAATTAAGCTGTTGAATGAGTCTTAAAAATTATACTACTGTTAAGTGGACCAAGTTTGGTGAAGCAGATGTGACAAAGGTTGATTAAGGAAGGAGCAACTCAAGGACATTGGGAATGATGACTTTTCCACTTGAGAACTACTTTATGTTTTACTGTAATTTTTAAAATTTTTTTGTCCTTTTTGTTATTTTGCAAAAGAAAATAGTATTTACAGGTGGCTTCTTTTAAAATATAAAAATATAAAGCAGGAATGTATATGAAATGTCAGATTTTATTGTATTTGCAGAGTATTAGCTTTGAAATTGAATAAAGAAAGCTGTTTGTAGTTTTAAAATGCCTTATTGGTATCAATTAGAAATTTCTTCTATTTTTTGATGTACTTAGAGCTTTTTGAGTGTAGAATTTTAAATGGCAGGATTTTACAGTGTTTACATGCAAGTGCATTTTATAAGTGTTCTATATGTGTAAAATAGTATTTTCAACTGGAAAGTGTTGGCTAGTGCAAAAGGCCTGGCCATTTTCTGGTTCCCATGATGTTGCCTACACTGCTAGACTACAGTTTAGTATCGCTTTGTATCATGAGGCCAAGAAGTTCCATGTTGTTTGTAAATAGAATAATTGAAAAAGCAATAAACATTTATTGAACAAAAGAAACCTTGTTTGGCCCAGAGTTTATGTTGAACCAAATGGTTCATAGAATTTTGAATTTCTTTAGATTCATTTCTGTTAATCATCAGTTATTAATAATCACATCCATCATTAATAGTTGCTTTAATGCTTGCATCTCAGAGAATACTAATGCTTAATAGCAGTCAGATACTGATAACTGCACTGACTGTTTAAAAATTCTGTATACCAAACCTATTCATTGTTTTTCAGTTTCCTTCATTGACTGCTACTAACTATTAGTTGTTAGTTGTATTTTATTTCTATTTTTTCTTGTTAACCAGTTTTTTTTTTGTTTTTTTTGTTTTTTGTGGGAGTGGGCTCTTCTTCATTTGTTCAAATCATGATACGAAATTGTCATGATTTTAATTGTATTCTGTAGATGGTGTCAATCAGTTTGTCAGAATTAAACATGCTTTTTTTTTTTATTAGTTGTGATTAGTTTTTCATGTTGTCATTAAGCCGTCACTAGCTGAAACTAATCTCTTCTCTATCTTTTCTTTTCTTTTTTTTGTTTTGTTTTTTTTTGTTTCTAACCACCCAGCCGCCACCGGCAACTAACCTATGACCTTCTGACCTCTGAACTCTTCACCCAATGATGACCTGACCATGCCTGCCTGCTGATCAGTTAACTGGTAATCGCCTTTGCTTGCCTGTCGTCAGTGCAGCGAGCTGAGGCACTTGTCCGTTCGTCTTACCATCTAACCAAACAAAAGACAAAGAAATTGTTGTCCTCCAACTCAGCTTTTTTTTTTTTTTTTTTTTTTTCCTGTTTGGGTGAAAGTGGTTCTAGAACCTGCACTGAATAGTAGTAAAGCAATAAGGCCCAATTCATCCCACAGCACTGATCATCTTTTAATATCCCACCCTAAGCGAACGGTAAGAAGGCCTCTCTTAAGAAGGGGAGACAGATGGCCCTTAACTACTCAATGACAGAGGCAGTTACTGTGAGAGACTTCTAGGAATCTTTCTCTTCTCATAGCGAAGTCAAAGCTCTCTCTGAATGTACTGTGTGATGATGCATCATGCATGAACCTTCGGTCAGGGATATCATTGGTGAAGTGATTTCAAAAAGTATTCAAAATTTGATATGCTGTTTAGTCACTACAGTGCCCTCAAAGGGCAGAAGTTGCAGCCTTTTTTATATTGCCTGCCAAAATTTGAAGTATTAGGAGAAAGTGTGCCATGAGAGAAAAACTTGAGTTTTGAAAAGTAATGCAAATAACAAAACTGCAACACTATTTTTAAAAAGATAAATATCTGAGTTAAAATTACTGAATCTTTATTTTACACCTAAAAAAATATGAGAACAAGGTACATGCATTATGTGTCACATTACTGGGCAAACTGTTCAAGTATTTTTTTTTAAACCTCCCTGTATAGAAAAAAATCATTAAGGATGTAAAAGCCATGCTTGCCTATTGCTGTATACATGTAATGAAATTGTAGATAAAGTGTAGTGCATTGAAACAAATGAACAAAAAGTAGATACTTTTACTATACAAGGGTGCTGGTGCAGAAAAAAAATATATATATTTTTGGAAATGTAGCATTTTATACTTTCAAGTGTTATAAAAAAAAAAAAAGAACAAAGAAACCCTTTATTTCATTAAATGATTTTTTCTGGTGGTTGTCAAGAAACAAAAGACCAAAAGAGCCTTTTTGTCTTTCTTTTTTATTTTTTAAGTATTGGAATAAGTCTAAAGAAAAGAAAGTGCCTTATTTTCCTTCATGGTCATTTAGTCAAGTGTCTCATAAAGATCAGCTCCTCCCTCAGAATACAAGTAATGCATGTTACTCAGTCGCCCAGTATGTGAAAGAAGATATGAGGGAGACAAATGAGTTGATGGTTTGAATTATATGATTTTTGCCACGTTACCTTGATGCAAATTTGCCAAATCTGATACTGTGAAAAGATTTGATAACTTTTCTAATGCCTGACTAGTAAGTTTTAAAACATCTTTCTTTAAAAAAATAGTTTAATACTTTTCATTATTCCAGTCTTCAATGTTAACCCAAAGGATTCTGAGATAAAAATTATGTGTCATCTGAACTTCATTTTGTAGATAAAATTAGAGCTTTGTTTTATTTGGAGAAGGGGGATGCATTCATTTGGTTTTGTTTTTTGTTTTTAATTAATTGGAGATAATAGGATACCTAGCAAATGTTTTCACAAAAGTAAATCTTTGTGATTTTCATTCTAGAAAACAATGTTTTAAATCATCCAAATTTAATCATATGTCTTTATATCATACCAGATAACTGGTGTAGTGTATCCTTTTACTGTTTCAGTAACCTCTGCCTCCCCCACCCCTTAACTTTAAAAGAATGTGAAAAACTAGCATCATAGTGCATATAAATACTCAACCACATTTCAGCTTAAGCTTCTAATTTCTCAAGAAGTTGAAACAGTTAGTTATGTAGTTGAAGCAATTTGTGTGCAAAGCCTACATCTAAACACTTGAGTGAATAATCGTTAACTGTTCAGTACCAGACGTGGCAAATCTCAAGTGACAGTGGACTCCCACCCCAGCTTATCAACTCGTCCCCTCTTCCACACCTTCCCAGCATCACAGTCAGAGGTCAGCAGGAAGCTGAGTCATTACCTTCTTGGTGACCTCCCCCACCATCTTGTCTCACTTGGAAACCGTTGTCAGTTTATTTACTATGCAATAGACATTCATTGTTTTGTATCCAGCTAGCTTTGGTTTAATATGCCACTGCTTTGTCTTTCTGTTACACATACAGTTTTGATTTATTTACAATATATGCTGTGCCATTTTGATTTTTATATTGTTTGGTTGGTTGAATAAATTTGCGACACTCAAACACTTGAGGTGATAGTTGTTAAAAACAATACCAGTATTTGATCCAGTTTCATCTCAACTATGTTATACCTGGACATTTTAGATGTTTATCAAAGGTCTTTTATGGGGAAGAAAGTAAATGTATGAAATAATAAATGTGTGACATTTGTAGGTAATGTTGGCTCTGAACAAACTTTTGAAAACTTGGTTGACAAAATTTTGGATCAACTGAAAAAAAGCATGACTTTTGAAATCTCTGAATGCCTTGGTTCTCAGTATTATCATTCTTTATTGAATTTATTTCTTATTAAAATGTAGTTTTTAAGACTTTTTTCTGACAGTATTATGTAATTTTTTTAGCGTGGGTAGATGGGAGTGTCGCTTGTATGTTATCGTACAGCTGACATGTATTTTTGTCTATTCTTTATTATCTTAGTTTCATGCTATGTATGTACCATAACCAACCTATTGCCTATGAGAAACATGTAAGATAATGTATTTACAGCCATTGTTACAAGTTTATAATGTATTTTTCTATCTTGTTTTATATGTATGTTATATAACATTCAAAAAGAATTTTTTTCTTGATTGAGAAAAGGATACAAAATGCAAAATCCACAATTTTGATAACTGAAAATTGCCAATTGTTTTGCAGTACTTTATTATATTGGGTGTCTTGTCTTTTTTGGGCTTTTAGTTAGCTAATGAATGAATACATTAGACACTTTTGGGTTTTAGTTGGGATTTTACATAGCTTGCATTTTAATTCTTTGGTTCTTTGCTGTTTCTATTAACCCATAGCATTATTTTAATAAATGTTATAATACCAACCTACTAACTCTGGACTTTGTCTGTTTATTAACCTTTATATGTTTAATTAAAATAAACAAATAAAGACAAAAGAATGTAAAGTCTTGAGTTACTGGACTAACCCTGAAGAACGTGACCACAGATAACATAGTGTGACTTGTTTTTATGTTGTTTGTCAGCTGACAGTTTCGCACACTACTGTTAAAATGGCTTTGGTTATTCAGGTCTTTTAGCTTGGGGGCGGGGGCAGGTGTAGGTGCAGTAGAGATGGGAACAAAGTAGCCTTTGTTTGAGGCATTCTTCTCTTGCCACTTGCCTTTCAGCATCTGCATTACTAATTCCACACCTTATTTTTCCTTCTCCAAAATAATCACTGTCTGCTCACAGCATCGAGTAAAAAGATACATTGTAATGGTATATACCTGGAGAAACCAGTTTGATTCTTTGTTGAACCATTTCTTTTAATTTCTGTAAATAAGTAATTTTATGGTCACACTGTAAAGCAGAGAAACTGTTGATATTTTACCTTTATTTAGATTTTTATTTTAACTTGACCTTTTTCCTTTGGAAAGCGTTGAACTTGTTTAGCTAACTGCTCCTATTAGGGGAGCTTAACTTGGGTAAAGCCAAAGGCCCACTGGCTGTTTCTCATGGTGGCCTGAAGCCCCGCTGCTTTCCAGTGAGGAAAAGAACCCTCAGCACGTTACTGAGTTTTCCTCAGGTATTTTTTTCTCTGTCACCTACTTTACAAATACAGTCAGACTAAAACATTAAACAAGAAGTTTAAGGGGGAAGAACATTGGGATTTGAAAAGTTGTATATGATTAATTTCTTGCATGCAAATCAATTTAAGATTTCTTAAATATCTTCATGCTTTTCTTGGCTGGAACTTGGGTAAATTAACCTGTAATTATGAATTCTTTAGTTTAACTAAAGGTGCATTTTTATTTCACAGATTGATAGTTGCTTTTTTCTGTGAAACAGTTCTCCTAGATAACAAAATCCTCAGGATGAATTTTTGCATTTGTAAATAACAATTTATCTTTGTAAATTACATTTTATTTATTTAGAGTTCTAAAATTGAGGGCTGAAATGAATGACATGTAATAGAAGACAAAACTGTACCAATACGCTGTTAACCAATCAGACTGTCAAGGTATTCTCATTTCATAAATATATATACACACATATACATATAAATAATACACAGAGTAGTGTTAGCTGATGTGAGTGATAACAGCGAATCACCATTGAGATGGTCATTTGGATCATGTAAACCAAACCCTGTCATGTCTCTGATGGGAGCGGTGGGTGGTGTACTGTTGTTAGGTAGACAGATCTTTTAACATGCTACTATTTGTAAAAGTGTCCGTTGCCGTAACAGTTCATGTAGTAGTCTGAAAATTCGAAGCTGTCTGTGAAGCTGCTAATATACAAGTTGTCATGGTACCGTGTCACTTAAATTGATGAATTTCTGTGCAATTTACTATTCTCTGAAGCCTATGAATGCAGCAGCATCTCATTTTCAGTGAAGGGTACTTTATGTATAATTATGTCATTGCTACCTTTTATGTAGGAAATGTAAAAAAGTTTTAAAAGGCGAAAGTAACATTACAGATTTTGTTTTTCTACAGGTTACAATATTATTAAACATGAAACTACCAAATTCCTAGAATAGTAAAATTCTAGAGTCAGTTGATTGATTGAAACTATTTGACAAAACAATTGAAAGTTGAGCTTTCAGTCAAGAAGTTGGTGAAATTAATGTCCTTAAACTTTTCCTTTAGGCAAAACGTCAGGGAAAACTTAACGTGAAAGTAGTTACACCCATACGCCCCAGTGCAGTAGCTCCAGATGTAAGAGGTCATTAAGGCACCCTGCCCATAAAACCAGGATGTGTATACGCACACACAATTGGTGTCTGGTTATGGTTTTCTAAACACTACATAGGATCTGAATTTTTTAGTGTGCCAAAAGCAAATGATAGGTTTAAATGAAATTGCTCACTACCAAATCAAGACTCTTCATAAATATATATATATATATATGTGTGTGTATGTGTATATATATGTCATAACACTTTCACATGTGACAGCCTAAGGTTTCTTTAGTTTTAGGGTGGGGTGGGGTGGGAGTGGTTTTGCATGTTTGACCAGGATGTGATGCCTGTCTTTATTCCTTGATAAGAAGTAGCTGTTACAGCATTTCAAACAGATTATTTTTGGTAGAATAGAACTTATTGCCAAATGATAATTTATTTGGCAAAAAGTATTCTCCAACTTTTCGAATTCACAAATTTTCTAAGTGCATAGAGTAGTTTTTTACATTGTCACGAATTCCTTAATACCCTTATTTAAAATGGAAAAAATATGGACAATATTTTAGAAATATGTGCTACACATCTAATTTTATCTGTAGTTTAAGTGATCTAAACTGAGATGCCTTTGATATGAAGAGATTTACCAACATTATATGCACTCGTGCCTTCAATACGGAATCAAACTGGTTAACCTCGGCACAGTCCTCTCCTTGTGTTTCTGCTGCACTAATTGCCAGGGGGTGGGAGAGAAGGTGGATGAATTAATTCATAGTAGAAGGAGGCGATAGGTGCAGCAAAGAGCAGCCACAGTATTGATTCCACATTATAATTTTGTTGCCCCTTCTTGGCAAAAGACACCACATTGTGGGAAGATCTCAGCTTCCAGGGTAAAAGTTAATTTATAACTTAAAAGTGCTATTAAGTTTTTATTACCAAATATATCTCTTATGGTTTATATTGTAGTGGTATGTATGAAACATTTAAAATTTTACTGTGGAAATTGTGTATATATATCTATCTATAGAAGTCAAAATAGGTGTTCACAGATCACGTGTGAACGGAGAACTGCGTATGACTGTACATGAAATGCAATAAAGCAACTGGAAAAAGTGCATGTGCTTCATCCTCTCAAGCCAACTGCAGCTGGAAAGTGCTGCTTATCCTCCACCCCCAGAAAATGCATGTATCAATATCAGAATAAAGAACGCACGCTTTCAATTTTATTGAGGCTTTCAACACTATTTAAAAGAAAATGTAAGAATTTGACATTCTGGAGTTATTATAACATTAGAAAATGAGCATAACATTCACTCTGATTTTAGTCATTAAGGGATATTAGTAAACAGACTGCTACAATGTTCCACAGTTGGACTGTGCATCCAAAATAGTTATTTTTTATCTTTAATAAATGGTACAGGTTTCATGTAGTTTTCAAATGGAAGAAGGAAGAAAGGAAGGCTGACCAAAACTTGATTTCATCAGCTTCATGAAAAGGACTAGTGTCATTAACCTGTTGAACAGAATTGGTTTATCAAAAAAACATTTCCAGTAGTGTGAAACCTTTACGATTCTTTAACATCTAAATGTTATGAGTCCTTGTACCTTAAGTTTTCCAGTCTTTCTTATTTATATCATCTCCAAGTACCTCTGGCTCCTTTCCTCTTGCTCACTGGAACCTTAGTTTTCCTTAACAGAATGCTTTCTTAAAGTAGCCCACAGGCGCAGGCACCCTCGAACAGACTAGCAGCCCAAAGGTGTGTTCGGTTTGGCTTATACAGTGTTTTGCTTTTTAAACTACTTGCCATAATTTAAAAGGGGCAACACGAGACTTAAAAAAAAAAAAAAAAAAAAAAAGTCTGATTGCCCATATTAGATTTTTTAAAAAAAAAAATTCTTCACAAAATCTGCTCTTCCTGAAAGGTCAAAGTGTCTAGAAAGCCCAAACATGTATTCTTACATAGCAGGCATCAGCTGAAACTGAGTAATTAAACGGTCCCCTTAAGCCAAGTATTCCCTGGTTAGTCGCCACCCCACCACTCCTTCCTGTCTCTAGTGTCACACTTGGGCTGTTGATTTTCTTACTCCTCTTGCTTTAATCCTTCCCCCCCGCTCCCCGGCTCCTGTGGATATCTGTGCTTGTCTCCTGGTCCAGGATGGTGATCTGACTTTCAAACCAACTTCTCAAAAGGGATGACATAAAATTGGTTTTGATGTTTTTCCTCCTGAAAAATCAGATGAATATTTTAGTCACTGTTACTCATGCACGTTGTATTTCTTATGTTTAAAGAAGTACTTAAGTGAGTGGAAGCACTAGACATCTGGATTTCCTTCCTAATGTAATTTTTAATGATTACCTCTTTTATACAGTAATTTGTGGTCTTCTTAGAAAGCAGTTAAACTAATTGACCATCTAATAGTTGTACTATACGTATATCTAAAATAATAGTCATGGTAAGTTTGGCATCACATCTTCCCCAAAAAATGTGTATTAAAATTAGATTATTCTAGTTTAATGCTATTTTGTGAACTATATACCCTCTGAAAGTGCTTATTTTTACACGCTACACAACAGTTCCAATTTTAAAGAATATCTCCTAAAATTGGGATGAAGATCTACTATAGTCTGTTTTAAAGTATGCTATACTACATTCATTGGTTACTTAACTGGATATTAATATAAAGGTTATTACAAGAAAAAGATGATTAAGAGCAAAAGGAGAAGAAAATATTTGCAAGTGAATCCACAATTCTTGCAGAACTATTTGAGTTGATTAAAGATTTTATATTCACTCCTTTAACTTAGAACTGTCAAGGTTGGGAATGATGAAAGTGCCTTGGCTGTGCTTGAAACCTGAAGTTTAGTGCTTCCCTTATTACATTCATTGTTTTCAATGATTGATTTATAAAATTAAGACATACTGGTAGTACAAGTTGAAAGTTGGTTTGAATACATTTTAATTAAATAATATGTTAATATGCTTTTGTTCATTGCTTTCTCACTGAGGTAAAACAGCATTAAAAAGTTGTCCAGAATTTAAACTGACTCTAGATTTCTAGATTCCTAGGTGGCGGGAAAATGTAAAACTTTAAAAGTTCATGAGCGGAACGCAATGCAGGTCCTGCAACTAAGAGTTAAATGTGACTCTCAGGGAAAAAAGCTAGATTAGCAAATCAAACATACATATGCCTCATCCAGAACATCATTCAGGCATCAGTTTTGGGGCTACTAGCAGTAAAGTTGGTTTTAAATGAAATAAAGTGGGAAAGTTTGATATCACGTCCAGAAGTGGTCTGTCATCAATAAGTGTTGGTGTTGATTCTAAAATGAATTAGAAGCCTCCCATTACTCTTGGAATTAAAGCAACCCGGTATGGAGAGAGATGAAAGAAAAAATGAAGTGTTAGCTTGACTATGTCCTTTTCACTGAATTCCATATGAGTCTATTTGGCAGAGAAATTTTGTACTCTACAAGGAAAACATTACTGATGGGGACACCACCAATAATGTACATCCCATTAAGCTAATAAATGCCGAGATGGCCATGTGAATACCTTGAATTCTTCAGAGAAGTGTGTTAGTCCATTTAGTGTTGCTGTAGCAGAACGCCTGAGGCTGGGTAATAACGAAAAAAGGTTTATTTGGCCCACATTTCTGGTGGCTGGAAAGTTCAAGATTGGGCAGCTGCATCTGGTGAGAGCCTCATGCTGCTTTAATTCATGGTGTAAAGCCAAAGGGGAGTGTGGACCAGGTGCACAGAGATCGCAAGGAAAGAGAAAGCAAGAGGAGGCCAGACTCAACCCAGTCTCCTAGGAACTCATGCATCCCTGCAAGAGGGAAAACACCCCATCCGAGGCGGGCATTACTCTATTCATGAGGGATCCGCCTCGGTAACCCAAGCACCTTCTATCAGCCCCCACCTCCCAACACTTCCACACTGGGGATCAAATTTCAACAGGAGTTTTCCTGGGGACAGACTCCACCCAAACCACAGCAAAATGTGTGGCCCAGTTTTTCTAAAATGCTTGTTACAATTTGCTGAAGAATCACCACCACCATCCTTAGCTCCATCCTAGAGAGGTTGTAACAAAGAAAAGTTATTGAACTAGAAAGCAGAGTGTCCAGCCTGATCTAAAAGAAAGAAGGAAGCCAGGTGCAGGGGCTCGGCCAAGGCAGGTGGATCACCTTATTTTTATCTATGGAACCCCACATTTAAGTACATATGCAATGAACCGGGAAGAGTTCATGTTATTAAGGGAAATATTGGGAAGCTCCTGCTTTCCTTCCCACTTTCTCCCCTCAGCTCAGAGGAGTACTACTGCCTTCAAAACGGCATTGAACAGAGCTAAGGGAAAAGAAAAATAGAGACAGATGTAAATTTAGTCTAAATACGAACTTGAAAAATGAAGTTGGATACCACACCCCCTCCCATTTCTTAAGTATTTTTTCATTTGTCATTCTTCTAAAGCCAAAGGTGATGAAAGTCATGCCTGCTGTGAGATCTGTATCCATTCCAGCAGGTTGCTTGCCAAGAATTTGGTAATAGTGTCAACATGAGCCTTCTTGCTGAGAGCCCTCAGCAGGCTGTGAGGAATGCCTGAAGAGTTTTATGCACAGGAGGCTCTCGTGCCGCTCCTTTTCAGTTTGAATTACTACCTGTTTCTCATGAATATTTCTTAAAAGTAGAAACTGTAGAATTCTGTAATGGAATTAAAATACAGAAATACCAGAGGAAAAAATTTTAGGCTATGTATAACAAAGGGTTGTTGTGATACCCTGTTGTATATCAGTGGCTATAAAAATCAAATATTAAGGGGAAAAAAAACACTAGAAAGCACCCCAACAGAAATAATGCATGCTTTGCACTTGCAGGTTACTGATATTGATGAATTAGCACCACAGTCAAATTTCTGAGTGCTTAATTGGTGTTAATTAAATGATGCAATCAGTATTTCTGTGTATATCAAAATGTACAAAAACCAAACTTATGCCTTAAATTTATGTTAGTCAAATATGGTAAAGTGGTGTAATAGAATAGATTAATCTCTTACAATGAGAAACCAAGGGGGATCAACATACTTGAGTACATGTTCTCAAAAATACTCCCTTAGTGACCTACTGGGGAGAAATTGCTGTTGTAACTGGCAAGCTTCAAATACATGGTCTGGGTAGACAGTAAAGACAGGATATTTTAATGGAAGACATCTTTTATTTTACAATTTTAGCCTCTCTTTTAAACAAAATGTCCAAGTGTTTTACTCCCACCCGTCTTTAAGTTATGCTCTTCAACATCTCTAAGGAATTTAAAAGTAAAATATTTGTGAGAAGCCACGAGTCAAAAACTATAACTTGATAAGTATACATGAGTGTGCTGTTTTTGTTTTTTTGTTTTCTTTTTCTCTCAGAGCAATATAAGCTTGCTTTCCACAGTTGCACCAGGGACTGACTGTCAAAAGCATCCAAGTATCTAAATGGTTGGTGTATTGCAAAGCACACTGGAAAACAGAACCTGCTCCTGAGGAGTGTATGTGTTTTTCAGTAGGGCTATAAACTCTATGGTCATTATCCAAATGCAGATTTCAGTTCCGCATGTGTATTATGCCAGGTTGAACTGGCATACGTGTGTTTATGGAGACAAGTTATCTTTAGCAAGGCTGCTGGCCATGTCAGTTTTTTGTCTGTTTTCTTTCATCATAGGAAACATCCCAAACTACTAGAGATTATTTTTTGCTTTGTTTTTTAAATACTGGTCATTCTGGTGAAGTTTTTTGTTGTTGTTAATCTAATTTTTTTTCCATTGTATATGTGTTTCCACTTTTTGGACACAGAGTAAATTTCACCTAAGTTATTTCATATCACAGAAAATGTAGTAGGGGTTGATTAAGGAAGTAGATTTAAAATATATAGGAATTTTGGGACTGAACTGTCAATTGTTTCAATAGACAAATCCAATTTAGAACTCATGCTGATTTTTTTAAAATTCCAAATACGAGTCAAAGAACTTTCAAAATAACTAAGTGATTTTATTCACTCAAGAAGTATTTATGTGCTAAAGTGATTGGGCTGAATACCATGCCTGGCCTCTGGGTAGACAAGAGTGAAGATACCATTCCTGCTTCAAACAGCTCACAGTCCCAGGACGGAGAGAGAAATGGAATATAAAAGCATGAGGATTATACAGCAGAATTCCAAGCCCCAGTTTTATGCAGAACATCGAGTAAATGATTCTCTTCTGTGAAGACAGGAGCTAAATGTTTCACAGTATGTTCATTTCAGAATGATGGCGAAACTTTAGTAGAAAGTCTTGCTTCTTGGTATAGTCATATTTGAAGTAATCTTATTCCTTGATATCATATTGATTTATGACTTGCCAAATATATTTTTTGAAAGCCACTATGTTTTGGCTGTTGGGTTACCAGGAGGAATTACCATTTATTTTCACCCACCTTTGGCTGCTGCTGAGAAAGACATTTCTCCAGCCCTGGTACCTCTCCCTCTAGGCCTTCCTGGGGGCTTTCTTTGGATCCAAAGCCAAGTCCTAGTGTGATGTATCCCTGAGGGTACAATCCTCATAGTCCTAGTACTAACGCCATTACCAGTCTCAAAGTCTTCCATATTCCCATGAGATACCATTTAACATTGAAATTCAACCACTGTCCTTTAACCCTTTTACTATGGTCTTGTCTGAGAAGGATTTTATCTAAAAATAGTAGCTTTGCACTTTATCTCTGCAGTCTAGATAAATTTAGGATAACATTCCTCTTCCTTCAGGCTGTTTGTCCTTTCGTTCGTGTGAAAGTATACAGAGGACCCTTGAAGGTGGTAGCACCATGGTGTTTTTCCTTGAGTTTCCTATCACTAATGTTTGATTGCAATTGGAATGGAAGGGCTCAATCAATATTTGTTGAGTGAATAAATGCCACTATATCCCATTTCCTACCTGTCCCTACAGAATTGTCAAGTCAACCAGTAGACTTAGCCCTGATATTGGTATCGAAGCCAATTGGCTGGCTGGAAGGCCGGCGAAGGCAGCAAGTCGCTCACAGGTTCTAAAGTGCACCAGAGCCTGATTCGTGCATGTCATCAAGGCCGTGCCAGCACTGGCTGTCCCATCGTCAGCTCTTCCACCTGCAAAAGTGAAACTGTACTCCTTACTCATATTTTAATCTTCAAGACTGTCTTTGATATTCACTTTAAGCATGTGTCTATATTAAGTTATCGTGGGAGAGGCAGGGTATAGAAAATGGTTTAGTCCAGTTTCCATATCTGAGAGAGAACTCAGGATCTTTTTGTAAGCATCAAAAATTAAAAGATGTAGAATTTTAAAAATTGATCAAAAGCCTTTAGAAGTGAAAGCAGTTTTGTTGATCATAAGAACTAACACTCTGTTGATTACAGATAAGAAATCAGAGGCCCAGAGAGATATATGATACCCCTAAGTTCATATACGTGGTGGACAGATTGGAAATAGAATCTCTTGTATCAAATCCGTGCCACATGCTGAGAGTTGGCGTCCTCTGAGCAGAACCTTCTACACGGAAAGGCATGGTTTTCTCCCTGGGCTCTGGCTTCATTAACATGTGGCTCTCTACTGTACTGACACCTTCACACTTTATAACTGTTTCAGGCGGTATTTGCTAAAAGAAAAAACACTGCAAACAAAAAGGCATCTTTCCAGCTGGGCACGGTGTCTCACGCCTGTAATCCCAGCACTTTGGGAGGCCGAGGTGGGTGGATCACGAGGTCAGGAGTTCAACACTAGCCTTGCCAAGATGGTGAAACCCCCTATCTACTAAAAATACAAAAATTAGCTGAGCGTAGTGGTGGGCACCTGTAATCCCAGCTACTCGGGAGGCTGAGGCAGAGAATTGTTTGAACCCGGGAGGCAGAGGTTGCAGTGAGTCGAGATCGTGCCACTGCACTCCAGCCTGGGCGACAGAGCGAGACTCCGTCTCAAAAAAAAGGCACCTTTCCAAAAATGTGTCTTGGAATTCCACTGTTTTGGAGGTCATACAGAATGTGTCTAGCCTCGGAAGGGTAAAGTGGGAGCTCGCTCTTCCCGTTTCTCAAATGCGCTTAGCCTGGGAGAGGTTCCTGATAAATAGCATCTGAGTGAGTGATGGGCCTGCCTGAACTTCCGTCACTTCCTGTCAATTACTGCGATGGCCTCACCCACATTCCCACCTCTGGTCCCAAGTCCATTCATCTTCATGCTTTCTGCAAACTCCTGCACAACTGACAAAATTCCCTCCATCATTTTATGACCCTCCCAAATGCCATATCCATTCTTTTTTCTCCACAAAGGAGAAAAGTAAGGAGAAGAAAGGGGTATATTGAGAGGCCCGGCTCCTGCCAAAACTCGGGGTCAGGTGGGCTCCCCACAAGAGGGCTTCCCAAAGGTTTTCCAATCATGGTACACTCACAAAATCATATTTGAATGGGTGACTGGGGTCAACAGATGAGGCTGCTCATAACTGGAGGCAGCTGCTCAGGGTTTAGCAGCAGACTGGACATTTCAGATGCATTTGGAATCCATTCCCTTCGTGCCAGGGCTGGGGAATGGGAGAGCAGGACCCCCGCCACTCTGTGGAAAGGTAGCATCCAAGGTGACTGCACCAAAGTTGAATATAGTTGTAAACTGGGATTCTTCCCTATTACTGTATAGAACAATATGACAAATGTCACGTATTTCATTACTTAAGATTTCAAACCATTTTAGTGACTAGGAAGTGATGCTAATCTATATCTTTTTTCTATCAAGACATAAGGTACTATCTACAAGATGTGAGTTTTAGTCTTCTTGGTATCCAACATGTAAGTTCCATTCATAAATCATCGTTCACCTACTTAATGACCCATAGCAGTAGAACATTTTATCAAGAGTTGACCTCTGGAAAATCATTTTACACCACTGTACACGCTGATGAGAAAGCTATAGAGTACTGAAGATTTAGAACATTCTGAGTGTAGTAAGACGAGTGTTTTTTCTCCCTTTGACTGGCAGTGATAATGTTCACGTTATCAGGTGTTTGAAGAACTATTTGGGTCAACTAATTATTTGATCCCTACCTGCCACAAACCTCCTTTTCAAGGGACATGGATTATTGATTGGAGATTTCCACTTGGTATCAATGATGCTTAAATAACCAGGTTTTTTTTTCTTTTTTCCCTAGTAACCTCATTTACCATTGAATTTTGTGGGACTTCCGTTTATTTGAAGCTAGCATTATCTGATTCTCTTCCCGCAGAACTTAGTTCCCCATGGATTATATGACCTAGCATAGTAACGAGGAGGGTTCTTCTTTCACTCTATTCAATGTTCTGTCAACTGACAATTTAGTCCTAGTAGAGGCATTCATACTAATGCTTTCATCACACAACTGGGACTTCACTGGGCCTGCGCACTTCAAAATCTCTTCCAGCCAACATGGGTTTCTCCAAATGGTGTAGCTGGCTATCTGAACATAACTGAAATTTCTACTATTAGAACACTATATCACATCTAAATTGAGGCTTAGACACAAACTTTTGTTTATTTAACCCCAAAATCATTCATAACCATAATTACTAGGGAGTGCAAATGCCTGTTCTCTAAAACAAAAGCTACAAATCGCCTTACCGCTAATATTTGAAATTACTGACAGAATATTTAAAAGCACACTACCAAATACGTGTCTCACAATTTTTGCCTTAAAAAGTTTTCGGGCTTCTAGCGGGAGTCCTACAGTTGTTTTAACAACAACAAAAATCAGTTGATCTTGACTTGCTTTCATTGATAAATCTTTGAAAAGAATAGACTTAGATTAGGACTGAGAGAATTGAAATACAGTGGCCCCTTCTTATATATGAGGGATACATTTTCAGACCACCCAGTGGATGACTGAAACCACAGATAGCACAGAACCTGATTACATTATGTTTTTTCATTTTTCTATTTTGAGACAGAGTCTCACTGCTGGCGCAATCTCAGCTCACTGCAACCTCCACCTCCTGAATTCAAGCAATTCTCCTGCCTCAGACCCCCAAATAGCTGGGATTACAGGCACACGCCACCATGCCCAGCTAATTTTTTTATATTTTTAGTAGAGACAGGGTTTCACCATGTTGGCCAGGCTGGTCTCGAACTCCTGGCCTCAAGTGATCCACCCGCCTCGGCCTCCCAAAGTGCTGGAATGACGAGCGTGAGCCACCATCCCCGGCAATGTTTTTTGTTACATATTTGTATCTATGGTAAGCTTTCACTTTTTCACTTAAACGCAGCACTTACAATTCTCTTGTCCTGTCTGAATTGCAAGCATCACTGCTCTTGCACTTTGGGTCCGTTATTAAGTAAAATAAGGATGACTTGAACACAGGAAGTCAATCTGATAACTAAGATGTCTGCCAAGTGACTACCGGGGGCCGGGGAGGTGTCTACAGCAAGGATATGCTGGACAGAGGGATGACTCATGTCCCAGGCGGAAAGGCGCAAGATTTCATTGCACTACTGAGAATAGCTTGAAATTTAAAACTTAAGAAGTGTTTATTTCTGGAACTGTCCATTTAATATTTTTCTAACATAGTTGACCTTAGGTAACTGAAACTTCAGAAAGGGAAATGTGAATAGGGGGGCACTATTGTAATCTAGCTTTAACCACTTTTCAATAATCAAGAGGTGCACAGTATAGACTGAACGTGCATCACTCAGCACAAGGCGTCTAGTGAGAAGCTGCAAGGATGATGTCGATGACTTTACTGCGTATGCTCTCCTGGGAATGATAGTCTTGGTTATCACTCAGAAAACCTAGCAAACGGGGAAGTGAGGATCTTTAAGAAAAGCTGATTCTCACAATTCTTTTGGGGAGGTTTGTACCATGACTTAGAATCCTATCTCCCTCTATATGATGTTCGGTTTTCTCCTCTACCTTGGAAGGGGAGAAGTACTTGAAGTTATCTTCTTGAGTTCTCAGTTCCTAAGTTATACTTGATAGTGTGCTTTTTGGCCATCAGTGTGTGATTTTAAGTATTAGGAGTAAGGCCCCACCACCACCCCGACACACTTTTAAATAATGAGACGTTCAGACCGGGCACGGTGGCTCACGCCTGTAATCCCAGGCACTTTGGGAGGCCTGGCCTCACTTGAGGCCAGGAGTTTGAGACTAGCCTGGCCAACATGGCGAAACCCCATCTCTACTAAGAATACAAAAACTAACCAGGTGTGGTGGTGGACGCCTGTAATCCCAGCCACTTGGGAGGCTGAGGCAGGAGAATTGCTTGTACCCGGGAGGCAGAAGTTGCAGTGAGCCAAGATCACGCCACTACACTCCAGCCTGAGCAACAGAGAAAAATTCCGCCAAAAAAACACAAAACAAACAAACGAAACCCAGGAGCTTGCCGTCTGGGCAGCAGCCCACAGAGCAGTAGCTCCCACACTCCAAGCCCCAGACCTGCCTGGGAGGACATGGGAATAGACCTTGAAGATCTGAGGGTTTACCCTCGTGTGAAACCCCATTCTGTGCCTGGCCACAGTTCTGTCTGGAGGCCAGTGTGGCCAAATAGTAACATTTTAACCACAGGGAGTAGAGACAGAAAGGGAGGCTTTCCCTCTGTGCCCCCCTGGCTGCCCTTTCTCCTCTCCAGCAGAACAGGTTTGAGCTTTTCTCATTATTCCAAAAAAATTAATATTTTTGAAGAAGTAGGAAAGTACTTGTACTTGTGAAACACTCAGAATTTCCAATTAGAAAGGTGCATATTTAAGGTGCTGCATAAATCTTTCTCATGTATCCATATTTCTCTGTCAGCATAACGGAGGCTCTCTGGAATATGACTGCTTTCTTTCTCACTCTGGGGATTTTAGACAGGTAACTTCAACCTGAAACCTCACGTCTCCCAACTATAAAATGGGGATAAAGTACCTATGTCACAGGGCTCCTAAGAGGGTCAACTGAGATAATTAACGTAAACCTCCTAGCACATTGCCTGGAACTGGTGTGTGTTCAGTGAGTATGTGCCATTATTTTCCTCTATTGTTTCCTGTTGCTAAATTAAGAATGTGTATTTAGTCAAGGCACAGTGGTTCACGCCTGTAATCCAGCACTTTGGGAGGCTGAGGTGGGTGGATCACTGGAGGTCAGGAGTTTGAGACCAGCCTAGCCAACATGGTGAAACCCCGTCTCTACTAAAAATACAAAAATTAGCTAGGCATGGTGGCATGCACCAGGAATCTCCGCTACCGAGGAGGCTGAGGCAGGAGAATTGCTTGAACCCAGGAGGCGGAGGTTGCAGTGGGACAACATCATGCCACTGCACTCCAGCCTGGAAGACAGAGTGAGACGCTGTCTAAAAAAAAAAAAAAAAAAAAAGTGTATTTAATCTACCTGGAGTCACTGGGAAGTGAGTCATTTCCCGCCCTCTTTATAGCCTTGAAGATTTCATGTGTCTTAAGAAACTCATGTACTTTGGGGTGCCCATGTTACATGGTGTGTAAGATGTTTTACACATTTTTGTACATGATTAAAATAATGTGTGTACTTTATAAGTAAGCTGTAGTTTTCAAGTAAAATCTAGCTAAACTCCTACCACAAATGTAACAGGCATATAAAATTGTGATTACCTAAAAAGTCACTATTATGCAATGATATTTAAACCTTATATGTCCTCATATTAAATTCTACTTTGTACATTGAACCGCAGTTTATGTGACCTGAATATTTATTTCAAAGATAAACAGTACCTACACATTCTTCCAAGGGTTAAATTAGGGTGTTTATTCCCAGGCATTTTTTTCTGTTGTATTCGGATGAGACACAGACACGTTAGACAATTTCATCAGTAATGAACAGGAAACACACCAGATGCCAGCCTCGTGCCAAAGACTCCAACTAATCACCAAGAAACATCTGCCAAAATGCTTTTTAAACTCTTAGAGCACAGCTGTGTCTGTGCACCCTGCTCCCTCAGTTAAGCTTCTGCTGGCATGACCTGCAATGACCGGCGGGGCCCAATGTGCTTTTTCCCTGATAGTAAAACTTTCTGAAAGTTTTATCTTGTGTCCCTGTGTCCCTGTGCAGCCCTTGAGTCAGGCCACCTGCAAGGGAAAACCTTGACCAATTCACAAGGACACATTCATCGCTTTCTCAGGACGTGACTGGCGCCACCCTTATTCTCTACGGTCACACCTGTGTGCGGCCCACAGGGAGCCCTCTTTTGAGAAATGTGCACGACGACTTAGAAGGCCTGGTGGGCCACTCGTCCCTTTAAATTGAGGGCGCATGTAGAGTGAGCAATCTCATCTGAATGCCACCCGCTTGGCGGGCTTTTCCTCACCCCCTTACTGTAAGGCACCTTTTGCTTTACTATCTCCCCGGGGCGCGGGCCGGAATGCAGACAGAGGCTGGCTGTGGTCTTTGAAAGCACCGTTGACTTGGTTCGGGGGCGACTGCACATAGGACACCATGACCCTGTTGAAGGGATTAGGTCTCAGATTGCCTTGTGCCCACAGTTTTGCTTTGCAAGGAGTCTAGCCCCTCTGAAGAATGTGACAGAAAATGTAGTACTAACAATAATACTCCCTGGAATTGTACATAGGCCTGCTTCTTTAAAAGAAGAGAAAGGAGTAAGGATGAGGAGAGAGCCAAGGAATAAGGGTGAACAGAAGACAAGGATTGAGATTTGGTCCCTGGGAGAGTCAGAGGAGAATTCAGTGAGAAGACTGGGAAGATGAATAGACCAATCAAACAATCCTCCTAACTGGGCAGCTGGAGGAAAATAAGGAGGAGGTAAAATTGCTGGTGTCAGTTTTTTTACACGTAAACTCTTATATTCTTGGGCTTTATATAGTATACTTTTTTAGTTGAACAACTGCTATAAATACGCATTTTTTTGTTTGAGTAGATTAGAATGCTTGTCACAAAGAGCCCTGTAATTGGCATCGTAGAAGCTTTCTGGGCTCCTGACTCTAAAAGAAGAATTGGCACAGGAGTGGAATTGCGGTGTGGAGGAGGGCTGCTTTTATGAACAGGAAACCACGGTGGAAGTTGTTCAGATGAATGACGTGCTGAGCTTGGAAATCCCATTTCTAAAATAATGGAGGTGTGATAGTGATGCCATAGGTCAGCTGACTAGAATAACAAAATTGAGTTGAGAATACAGCTGAGAAAACTGTTGAAAATCAGCCACGGAGTTGTGCTGGGCAACCTCATGTTGTACTCAGGATCTTAGGAAGTCTTTGCATGACCCAGGATTTAAACGCATTCATGAAGTTAAAGGACTGCTTCCTCCCTGGCCATGAAGAAACCTCAGGGACAAGAGAGGAATGAGCTTCAGTCTGAAGCAGGCATGAACGAAGGCTGGAAAAGAGATCGCTACAGTCACAATTGCCAGGTGCGTCACCAGAGGCCGTTTCCATGTGACGTTCTTGCCACAATTTAGAATTAAATTTAATATCTTCTCCTCCCCTGTAGTGGGCGTGCCCTCGAACCTCCAAAAATGCTTGAACCCAACAAGCCCAGCACTGAGCTGTCTCTCCATCTAGACTCCCTTCCCCTCAGCTATTTCCCCCTCACCTTGCATTCGCTGGCCAAGGTGGAACCCTGGAAGTCAGCCTTGCCCCCCTCATCCCAGCTGCCCTCCCTCTGCTCTGTTGAGAGGTGAGGCCAGCTGGGCTTCCTGGGTCGAGTGCGGACTTGGGGAACTTTTCTGTCTTACAAGAGGATTGTAAAACGCACCAATCAGCATAAAACACACTAATCACTGTAAAACACACCAATCAGTGCTCTGTAAAACACACCAATCAGCAGCGTTCTAAAAGTATCCAATCGCAGGGAGGATTAAAAAAAGGGCACTCTGATAGGACAGAAACGGAACATGGGCGGGGACAATAAGGAAATAAAAGCTGGCCACCTCAGCCGGCAGCAGCCAGCCGGTGGGGTCTTCTTCCACGCTTTGGAAGCTTTGTCCTTTCACCCTTCACAGTAAACCTTGCTACTGCTTACTCTTCGGGTCCGTGCCATCTTTGAGAGCTGTAACACTCACCGGAAGGTCGGCGACTCCATTTTTTTTTTGAGACGGAGTCTCGCTCTGTCACCCAGGCTGGAGTGCAGTGGCACAATCTCGGCTCACTGCAAACTCCGCCTCCCGGGTTCCCGCCATTCTCCTGCCTCAGCCTCTCCCAGTAGCTGGGACTACAGGCGCCCGCCACCACACCCGGCTAATTTTTGTATTTTTAGTAGAGATGGGGTTTCAACATTGTTGGCCAGGCTGGTATTTTCATAGGTAAGTTAAACAGAATCCTTTCCACATATCAATTCTAATAATTTGTTAAAGAAAAAAAATTTTTTTTTTTTTGGAGACAGAGTCTCACTCTGTCACCCAGGCTGGAGTGCAGTGGCACAATCTTGGCTCACTGCAACCTCCATCTCCTGGGTCCTGCCTCAGCCTCTCGAGTAGCTGTGATTACAGGCGTGCGCCACTATGCCTGGTTAATTTTCGTATTTTTAATAGAGACGGGGTTTCACCACGTTGGTCAGGCTGATCTCGAACTCCTGACCTCATGATCCGCCTACCTCGGCCTCCCAAAGTGCTGGAATTACAGGCGTGAGCCCGCCCAGCCACAAACATTCTTTTCTTCCCCGAGGCTTTCAGCACGTCACCTAATTCCTCCGAAGACCACCGTTTGCTCCCTCCTTTTGCCTGCCTAACTGATCCTTGCTTTTCGGCACTTAATTGGAAAGTCTTGTCTGAACTGCCAAATGGGTTAGTTGCTTCTTCAAGTACCTGATGGGTCCAATGAATAACTCTGGGAATGTTTGCAGCACTTTTCTTACCCTGCTGTTGCCTGTGCTCATGTCTCTCTCCCCTACCTTGTCATGACGTCCTGGAGATGGGAGCCTGTGGGTTATTCATCTTCACGTCTCAGCCCTCAGAATAGGTTCTGACACTTCAAAGGTCATTAATAAATGTTTGTTCTAAAAGCGAATGAGTGGCTTCTGTTTAGAGTAACATGGCACACTGGGTACTCAGAATATGTTCCCGTTGAAAACAGCAAAAAATGTTGGATAAAATATATTGTCAGTTTTGTTGGATAAAATATATTGTCAGTTTTTTAAAAAGCATTAACAAAAGAGTAAGAGAGTAAGAAATCCTCTGGCTAAAATTCAGATGAAGTCATGAATGCAGAGGAATAACCATAGTACAGAGACTAGTTTTGGCTAAGGTGATATTAGCCGACCTGTGTAGCGTGCTTCAATTTTTATCATTTTTTGAGGCACGGAATACAGGAGTCAATACCTGGGGTCAAGCCAAGGTGGGGTTCCAGTAAGAGGCCTTCACCCCATAGTGCTGGGACTCCTCAGAATACGGGCAAATTAGAAGGGACTTGCCCACCCGCAGAGATACACAAAGGACTGCTAAGAAAGTGCCTGTTTGCAGCCTTCAGTCCGAATGGTAGAGAGAGAAAAAAGAAAGCAAACATTGAACAGTTTAACCACAGCTGCCTTTACACCAATTTGTAGCCAGAATTCAAACCACCTTACTGGACTAAAAAATAATCTCAGGCCAAAGATTTCAAGAGGTATCTTACTAACACCTTTTAGAAACAAACACAAATCTGCTCTGGAAAAAAATCCTTCTTCATCCCAGGCTTCGGAATATATTAACAAATACAGTTCCAGGACAAATGGCATCTGGCAATCCGAGTGAATCAACAAACAACAAGGAAATAAGGCACCATGAGTGAAAACTAGAATGTGTGTTGATATGGCTACAGATACAGATACAGAAGCAGATATATAGAGTCAGCAGAATTAGAGTCACAAAGATTTCAATTATGAGAAGTATCAGACACCGATATAAAATTACCGTGTTTAATAAATTTAATGAAATAAAAGACAAGCTTGAAAATATGTATGGAGAACAAGAATCTATAAAAAAACATATAAATAACAGACAAACAGAATGTCTATTAATGAAAAATGTAAGAATTGAAAGGAAAATCCCAATATATGGGCTTCGTGGAAGATTAGATACAGCTAAAGAGAGAATTGTCCAGATGTATCACAGATAAATAGGCAGACAACATGAATGAGAGATTTAAAAATATGAGGATAGACTAACTTCCAATATACACCTAGTCAGGGTTCCAGAAGGAAAAAGAGAAATCATTAGGCAAAGCCAATAAGTAGACAGTGACTGAGAAGTTTCCAGAACTAATGGAAAACACCAAATTGTGGTTTCAAGAAGATCAGTGAATAAAAGAAAATCCACATCTAGACTATCAAACTAAATGTTATAATCAACCAAACTATTTCAAGAATAAGGAAAAAATACATTTTCAGATAAACCAAAAGTAAGAGAGCTTGCCAACAGACACATGCTAAAGAAAATAATGGGCCGGGCGCCGTGGCTCACGCCTGTAATCCCAGCACTTTGGGAGGCTGAGGCGGGCAGATGACAAGGTCAGGAGATTGAGACCTTCCTGGCTAACAGGGTGAAACCCGCCCTCTACTAAAAATACAAAAAATTAGCCGGGCGTGGTGGTGGGCACCTATAGTCCCAGCTACTCGGGAGGCTGAGGCAGGAGAATGGCGTGAACCCGAGAGGTGGAGCTTGCAGTGAGCCGAGGTCACGCCACTGCACTCCAGCCTGGGCGACTGAGCGAGACTCCGTCTCAAAAAAAAAAAAAAAAAGAAAGAAAGAAAATAATGTTGTTCAGACAAGTGATCCTTGATGAAACACCTGATGTGCAAACAGAAGTAAAGATCACAAACAGTTGTAAATACATTTTGGTCGTATAACTAATATTTGGGGGTTTAGCAAAAGCAAGATAAAATGAAATACCCAATAATAGTGCATACATTGAACGGGGGAATGGAATTAAGATATTGAATCGGCCGGGTGCAGTGGCTCACACCTGTAATCCCAGCACTTTGGGAGGCTGAGGCCGGCAGATCACGAGTTCAGGAGATCAAGACCATCCTGGCTAACACGGTGAAACCCCGTTTCTACTAAAAGTACAAAAAATTAGCCAGGCGTGGTGGTGGGCGCCTGTAGTCCCAGCTACTTGGGAGGCTGAGGCAGAAGAATGGCGTGAACCTGGGAGGCAGAGCTTGCAGTGAGCCGAGATCGTGCAACTGCACTCCAGCCTGGGCAACAGCAAGACTCTGTCTCAAAAAACAAAAACAAACAAACAAAGATACTGAAACATTCAGATTAGGCTGGTTTATTCCCCAGTAACAAGCAGTCTTGAAGTATCCGTGGCTGAACACAGGGAAGCTTTATTTTCCCTTGTACTGCATGGCCCATGCAGGTTGCTGCAGTGCTCATTTAGTCAAATGACCCTCAATGACCCAGGGTGACAGAGTATTCATCTCAACACATTTTTCCAAGCTCATCATGGCAAAGGGAAAAGAATAAGATGAATTAATTCATTGGCTCTTAAACACATATGACCTCCTTCACCTCTTATTGGCCAAAGCATGTCACATGGCCATATCTAAATTCAAGGCATCGGGTGAGGAAGGCAATCCTACAGTAAGACCAAAAGGAAGAGCACTGGACTATTTACGAACACCTCTAATGATAAGTTCTTGTGTTTCTTGGGAACAGGATAACAGGATTTCTCCAAAGAGGATTTGTGTTTATTTCTGTAAACATGATAGGACATGATAAGTCAACCACAATTAGAATAATTACAGTGTTATAACCTCCATTCTTAAGGAAAGAAAAAATAGGATGAGAAAAATTTTCATCAGTCCAAATAAGACAAAAAATTAGAGAGAAATAAAAAGCCAGGAAAAATAAGAAGTGCAAAATAAGGTAGTACATACAAATGCAAACATACCAGTTATAACAAATTTAAGTGAACTAAAAGCTCTAGATAAAACACAAAAACCTTAGACTGGACTTTTAAAAAATCTAACTATATGTTGTTTATAAGAAACATATCCAGGCCAGGCATGGTGGCTCATGCCTGTAATTCCAGCACTTCAGGAGGCCGAAGTGGGCAGATCACTTGAGGTCTGGAGCTCAAGACCATCCTGGTCAACATGGTGAAACCCTGTCTCTACTAAAAATACAAAAATTAGCTGGATGTAGTGGTGCACACCTGTAATCCCAGCTACTCGGGAGGCTGAGGCAAGAGAATCACTTGAACCTGGGGGGTGGAGGTTGCAGTGAGCCAGGATCGTACTACTGCACCCCAGCCTGGGCAACAGAGCCAGGCTCCATCTCAAAAAAAAAAAAAAAAAAAAAAAAATCCAAAAGACAAAGATGTAAAAAGATTGAAACTTAGAGGATGGAAAAAATTACCAGCAAAATTATAAGCAAAAGAAAGCAGAATTTCTACATTAAGATGGAGTTGAGACAAAAAGTTACTAGAGATAATGATAGAAAGTTTAATCTGTCAATATTTAACTACTTTAAAATTTGAGGCAGTTACAAAAAACAAAAAATTATCAGAACTATAAGGAGAATTAAGCCAAACCACTTACAGTGTGAGAAATTTTAATGTAATTTTCTAATAATTAATCAAACATGTACACAAAATAAATAGTGATAAAAAGAGAAGATAGAATATTTAAACAATATGATTAAAACTATTGACCTGTATTACCTGTTTAGAACACTGCTCAGCAACTGCTAGATACACATTAACTTTACACTGTGTCAAAGCAAGTCTTCAGAAGGACTGAAATAATTTAGACTATGTTCTCTGTCCACAGTCCTATTAAGCTAAAAATCACTAACAAATGTATAACTAGAAATCCCTCATAAGTTGGGAAACAAAAAAACAAACACACTACTGAGGTCATGGGTCAAATAAGGAATCATAGTGAAAATTAAACCTACTTTGAACTGATTGGTAACAGAAGTACTGTATATTAAAATGTGTATGAAATAATGAAAGCTGTAAATAGGGTATAAGTTATAACTTTGGATATTTATATTACAAAATAAGGAAGGCCAAAAGACAGAGCTAGGTTCTGGTGGGAACGTGGTGGCAGCCACATCTTCATGTTTCTCCTCCTAAAACCATACAGAGAAACAAGGAAAATGTATGAAAACACTAATAATATACACCTTTCTGAAAGACTAGAAGATAGAGGAAACCTGCAAACTCCATAACATCAGTAAGTTTTGGGTAAAAAAACCCACCACCACCGGAAATAATCAATACAGAGAGCCATTATGCTGGGGGCAGAAAATAAGTGGGTATTCCCAGAGGCTTAATGGAGACACAACCCAGAAAACATTAACAAATATTTATCCCAGAAGAAGACACCAATTTGAATGGAAAGTCTGCTGGCAGATCTGAGAATGAATAGGACAGCAGATGAGTACTAGGAGAGAGGGAGGAAAAAAGTATGGAAACTGCATGGAATCAAGGGTCCTTAGACTAACAAAATTGTCATTCTAGCAACAAATGAAGTAACTCTTTAACTGAGAGACCAAGAAAAGTAGCCCTGTAGCAAATTCACATTCTTCTATTAAGAGCCAGCCCAGTAAAATCCAACTCACAAAAATATGAATTTTACAAGTAAAAATTCTGCATCTGTAGATACTATAAGAAAAAGAAAATTAAAGCTTCTTGGCAGATGGGAAGCAAATCAACACCAAAAAAGCAACAAATTCACAAAAAGAGGATAATTGACATATAACATTCCAAAATGAATTTTTAAAGAAAAAACATCCCATAAAGCAACTGCACCTCTGGAAGAACATCATGAGAAATAGCATTGAAAAAAATCAGAGAAGAGATGATTGGAACTCTGGAAAAAATCTGAAGAAAAATGCAAAATCATTTCATATTGCAAAGTGCACAAGGGAGACTAGCTATCATGGAAGTAAGAGTAAGGGACAGAACAGATAGAAATGAGAAAAGTCAAAAAAATGGGGAAGAATAGATTAAAGGAATTCGAGGAAAAAAAGATAGACTAAATATAAGCAAGAGAGATCTAACATTTGTATAATTGACATGCCCAAAGAAATAAAACAATGAAATAGAGCAGATGTTTAAAACTATAATTCAAGAACACTTCCCTAAAGATTTTTTAATTGAGGAGAGTGAACTTAACGTTCATATGGAAGAGATACACGCTTGAGAATGTTTAAGAAAAAGAATAGTAAGAGAGGGCTTGACCTAACAACTAGTGAAATTAGCAAGCCACTGTATTCAAATCAGAGTGGGAACTGCATAAGAAGAGACACTTTATCAGTGAAACAGCTAGAGAGTCCAGAAATAGATCTCAATTATATAAGAATTTAATATGTGACAAAGTACTATTTTAATTCAGTGGGCAAAGAGGATATTATTTAATACAAATTCTGGCATTGCCAACCATCTGTTTGTAAGAAAGTAGAAGTAAATAAAATATATAAGACCTGATATCACACCCACCAAAAATTCTGGGTGAATTAGAAATTAAATTTTAAAAATAAAAAGAACAATCAAATCTCTCAAGAAAAACTAGGTACTACATTTACAGTCTAGGGGTGAGAGATACTCCTATGTGGCAATCTTGAAACAATAATACACTTATGTGAATACATAGAAATTAGAAACTTTTGTATGGGAAAAGAAGTTAAAAATGAACAGAAACAGAAAAATATAAGCATTATGGAGAAAGGGGTTTGAGCTCTATAATAAACAGAGGAGTCTAAATAATTGGCAAGAAGGGCATAAACCCTCAATAAAAAAGTGGGTAAGAGATTTGCAGAGGCAATTCACAAAGGATTGAATTCAAAAGGTCAAGTCAAAAGTATGAAAATGCAAAAGCATAGTGGCAGCCTGCTCCCATGATATTTTTTTCTCAACTATCAAAGAGTTGGCAAAAGAGAGAAACAGAGAGAGAGAGAGAGAGAATGCATGGGAGACAGGCTGCTGCTGTGAGGCTGTATGGATATGGATTATTTACTGTAAGAGCCCCACTCTTGATAATTGGGCCCATGGAAGCTAGAGCATCAATTCGTAAGTGTATTTGTACAAGGATATTTATCACAACATTTTTCATAGTGGCGAAGTCTAATGAATGTTCAAAATAAGAAAAATCATTGAATAATTTATGGTACAACCACTTGGAAATTTAGGCAGCAGGTACAAAAAGAATGAATTGGAATTATAACAGGTGAGTTAAAGGGATTTTTATCAGATATTGTTCAGTGTGGAAAAGAGAGATTCAGAAAACTCTCTATAATGTGATCGTGCTTTGATTTAAAAAAAACCAAACCTTCATTATGTATGTATAAGTATATGCACATCATAAATATGTTTACATATGAACATGGAGAAAAATATTTAAAAATGTATAATAGATTGTTGGCATCATATGGTGGAGACGGTCATGTCTACTGGTCCCCAGAGCTCTGCTTGCCACACTGGTTTCCTTGCCATCTGAACCTGACCATCAAACCCATGCCACATTTTAAAGTTTTTTGTGTACCCACTTCCAGATAACAATTTCTGCATTGGTTGGGTAACACAAACTGCTATAAAAGTGACCAAGAAATCTAATGGCTCAAGTTAGGTAGGAGTTTATTTCTTGCTGACATAACTGTCAAAGGCATATGTTCAAGGTTGACTAATTCTGGGAAATAGATCATGAGAGACCTGGTGACCTGTATGCTGTGGTGAAACATTTGTAAACTATTCCTGCAGGAACTTGGAAGGTGGACCACATGCCTACCCAGCCTGGAGCTCCAGGAAAAGCAACTGGCAAATACCAGAATTTGGGTGTGTGTGGCCTACTCTTGGCTGCTTTTAGCAAGATATTAAAAGAAAGAGGGAGCTCAGAAAAGAATGGCCTGGTGAGTAGGAAGAGATGTAGTGGAGCAAAGGAAGTATAGGGATTTGGGGGCCAGACCAGACGGAATAGCTACTGCTTCTGTACCCCAAACAGCAGGTGATAAGATGATGCCCATTGCTGAAAACCTTTCCAAATGGCTTCTTGCTAAGAAAAAAAAGTAGGGGGAATCATCCTTGTAGAAAAGCTTGTTGTAAAGATGGAAGTGAGGGAGGAGACCAGCAGGATTTGTTTTCTGGTCACAACCCTGTTGACCAAATCAGAACCTGGTCCACACAGGATAAAGTGAAGAAACTGACAGGAACCAGCAAATGGCTAAGAAGGTGATCCCTAGCTGCCCTCACTGCTCATTGGCATAAGATACCACCACCAGCACCATGACAGTTTACAAATGCCATGGCAGTGACCTGGAAGTCATGCCCCTTTCCATGGCAGCAATCCAGAAGTTTCTGAACCTTTCCATGGCAATGACCTGGAAGTCACTGCCCCTTTCCTAGAAAGTTCTACATAACCTGCCCCCACTTTACATTGAACCGATCCTTAATTCGCATGTAATTAAAGTGGGTTTACATGAGTATAAGTACAGCTGCCTATAGCCCATATGCTGCCGACTCTGGGAGCACTGCATATGAGTTAGCCAGCTCTCGAAGCAGCAGTGCAGTTCAATCAAAAATCTAATTCTTCCGTGGCTACAGCCAAGTACCCTCCCGGGTTAAGCCCCAGTTGTGAGTCTCACCTGTCCTGCGTGGGAAGGGTGTTGCCCATTATTTCAGTTGGCCTCAGTTCAGCTGTCATTACACTGAGAGAAGGGCAGGTGCATAAGGAAGGAAAGCATACAGAATCAAAGCTGACTTAAGAACTACAAATAGGTGAAGCTTTGGATGTACTAATCAGCACATGGAGTGGCCTAAAACCAAATGCACTAGAAGCTTCTGAAGAGTCTGGGAGAATTACGTTGTCAAAGGAACCTCAAGCCTGGCCTGCGCTGAGTGGGTGTGCAGGGATCTGTGCCAGTCTGAGCCTCAGGAGGATGCGTGGCATTCCAAGCTTGTCCCAACACCACATGGACTGTGTGAGTGCCGTGCCCCTGGGAGGGCACACTCGAGGACAAGGCTTCCCATAGGAGAAAGTGGACCAGGGATTTCCTCCCAGAGGAAAAAACTGAGGTCAAATCAAGGCACATTCCCTCAGCCAGGACAGTTGTTATCACAGTTCCTGCCCAAGCTGGACCCCTTGTTGCTATGGACCAGCGACAGCCATTGGTTTCTCTTTCCTCCCTTTCTGCATGAGAATTTCTACTGAAGTTACCTGTGTCTGCTCCAGCACGTGTTAGGTGTATGTGTGGGAGGCCTGAGTATTACCTTTTAGTTTATGGATCACCAGACCATGAATGATGTCCGTGCCTGAGGAGGAGGATGAAGTCACCGGGTGTCCTCTGCACTGAGCTCGACCTAGTTCCTGAATGTGACCTAGACATAAGTCTGTCTGCTTTGGGAAGGGCAGTCAGGGCCATCTACATGTGGACGAAGGGAGTGCACACAAAGAACTGATGGCTGGGATGTGGAAGTCCAGGTGGGAACCGTGTTCTATAGCCTCCCCACCCCCCACCCCCATCAACAGCTAAGTGTGTTTCCTCGACTTGGCTCCCTCCAGCGCGATGCGAGGGAAAGGGTGATGCACAATCCCCGCCTCATGTTCGTGGGCTTCTGCTCATCCCCTCTCCAGGCTGAAATGGTGACGATGAGCATGGCCTTAGAGAACACGCATAGAAGACAGCAGAGCCTCCATCACTGGGTCCCCGAATAACTGTGCTGAGGACAGCCACCTGCCCACTGAGACACCTGCACTGAGTTAGTTGCACAAGGCATACGCCTCCATCTAGTTTGAGCCATCATTTTGTTTTTAGATACGACAGCTGATGTAACCCTGACAATACACATAGTTTATTGGGGGAGGGATAGTGTGGCTTATGAGATGGTGTATTTGTTTCTTATGGTTGCTGTACCAAAGTACTGTATTTGTTTCTTATGGTTGCTGTACCAAAGTACCATACATTTAGTGGCTTAAAGTGACACAAATCTGCTTTTAGTTCTGGAGGTCAGAAGTCTACAATGAATTCGCAGGACTGAGTTCCTTCCACAGGCTCTGGGGGAGAATCTGTCTCCTCGCTTTCTCCAGGATTTCGAGGCTGCCACACTCCTTGGTTCACGGCCTCTTCCTGCATGTTCAAAGCCAGCATGTGGCCTCTCCCCTCCTCCCTGTCCTCTGCTCCCACCGTCACACTTCCCTCTGACTCTGACCATCCTGCGCCCATCAAGACCCTGCTGACAAATGGAGCCTCCCTGGAATAATGCAGGATCATCTCCTCACCCAGGCCATTAATTTAATCCCATCTACAAAGTCTTTTGTCTTGAAAGGTGACATTCACAAATTCCAGGGGTGAGGATGTGGACCTCTTTGGGGGAAGCCATTATTCCATCTCCACAGAGAGGGGAAGAGGGGAAGGAGGAGGGAGGAGAAATTAAACCAAAAGGCCCATAAAAACAAAAACGTCCCAGCATTTGTCTGTTAAGAAAAATTGTATGCGTATGTAAAAAAGCAATTTTTAAAGGGAAAAATATTTGAATAAATGAAGAAGAAGAGGAGGAGGAAGCAGAGAAAGAGAAGAAAGAGGATGAGGAGGAGGACAAGGAGGAGGAAGAGGAAGAGGCGGAAAGAATTAGATACTTTTGAGGAAAAATGTAACCTCGTATATCCATTCATGCCTCTGGGCAGGAAAAGGTATTTCACGAGAAAGCATTTCAAAATTAGATTTCCTTTCTTATAGTTGGAGTTCCGGTTCCCTTGTTGAGAATAGAAAAACAAGTAAAGGCATGGATGGGATTTTCATTTTTAAAAAGTTCCCAAGGTGCTGCCTTTCTAGAACAGAAACCTGCTACTCTCTCTTCATTATGGGCTCAGAAATTCTTTTTTGTTGTTGTTGTTCTGTCTAGTGTTCATTGAACAGCCTCTGCCTAACCGCCAAGCTCAGCTTTATCTGATGTGTGCCTATGGACAGGTGCTAGGAAGATCCTTCGAAAGCTGAGTATCTTTTAAAGATGATATTGAGAAAAAGTAGCACCTAAAATAAAATTCTTAGAGCATCCCTAGGAGAAAAATTAGATAACTATTTGTATCCTCTTTTTCAATTCAAATTTTCTGGAACCAAGAGCAAGATGACTGTGTGAGCTTTTTCCTTTATTTAATTCAAACAAAATGTTAAGAATAAAAATTTCCTTTCCTTCTGGTACCGTTTTCTCACGCTTGAGACGGAGAGTACTCTCGTGGAGGCCACCAATGAAGTAACTCTAGTTCAGGAGCATCCCGGGACAAGGATGTGTATCGTGTTGCAAGGGCACCTTCCCCCGGAGTCCCAGCTTGCCACCAGAATCCTCCTCCCTGCAGCGCCCGGGCCTCACTTTAGACGACCCTCTGCTTGGAAATCTGTTTGTTGTCCCTAATGTAGAAAGTGGGCTTGCCACGGAATAGGGATCCAATGACCCAGTGGAAGGAAACGGGAGGACCGCAGTAAGCACGTGAGCTGGGGAGGCAGGCATGGCACCGCGCAGGTGGGTAAATGGCGGGGGATGCCAGAGGAGGCGCGAGCTTGGGCAGAGCTCACAGCGCAGATGAAGGGGTTGTGGAGAGTCAACCGGGGTGAAGGCTCAGAGCAGAACTCTGGTGTGAGGGTGATTTGGTGCTTTTTTAGGCTAAAGCTCCAGGTGTTGGTCGGAGGTCTAATTTTATTCCTTGTTTTCAGATTTTATTTGGAGTCCTAAACGGAACTGGTGAAATTGAATTGTGTGTGTGTGTGTGTGTGTGTGTTGCTATAAATGTCCAGCCCAGTGGGAATACAAAGAGGTAATTATTGTTGCTAAGCTCTTATTATCCTGGTGGAATTGAGAGCAGTCACCGTTTCTCTCCAGCTTTTCTTGATCTAATCTATTCAGCCAGTTCTGTGGGATTCAGTGAAGATTTGTGGCAGGAATTCCTGAGCTACACATAGGGGCAGCCTGTGGCCACTTGCTATGTACCGAGTGATGGCATTACGGGGAAAGTTCTCTAGTTGGAAGGGATGTACGGGTCTCCTCTGGCCTAACCTCTCGTCCAGTATGGGATTGTAGAAGCCTTTAGACAGAACATAAGCCCCACCCACTCCCTTTGTTCTTAAACCTTTGTAGTGACACAGAGTGGACTTCGTCAAGCGGTACATTTTCAGCCCCAATTATAAATGGTTCTTTCTTTCTTTCTTCTTTCTTTCTTTCTTCTTTCTTTCTTTCTTTCTTTCTTTCTTTCTTTCTTTCTTTCTTTCTTTCTTTCTTTCTTTCTTTCTTTCTTTCTTTCTTTCTTTCTTCTTTCTTTCTTTCTTTCTTCTTTCTTTTTTCTTTCTTTCTTTCTTTCTTTCCTTTCTCTCTTTCTCTCTCTCTCTTTCTCTCTTTCTTCTTTCTCTTTCTTTCTTTCTCTTTCCTTTTTTCTTTCTTTCTCTTTCTTTCTTTCTTGAGACAGAGTTTTGCTCTTGTCACCCACGCTGGAGTGCAGTGGCGCAATCTCAGCTTACTACCACCTCTGCCTCCTGGGTTAAAGCAATTCTCCTGCCTCAACCTCCCAAGTAGCTGGGACTACAGGTGCCTGCCACCATGCTCAGCTAATTTTTGTATTTTTAGTAGACATGGGGCTGCACCACACTGGCCAGGCTGATCTCGAACTCCTGACCTCAGGTGATCCACCCATCTCAGCCTCCCAAAGTGCTGGGATTACAGGCGGGAGCCACTGCGCCCGACCTTGAACTTTCTTTACGTACATTGAAAACTGTCTCTCTGGGTCTTCTTCCCATTGGCCCAGGATCTGCTTTTTGGAGCTAGAACCACTACGCCTCTCTCTAGCCTGTTAAGTCCTTCAAAGAGCTAAACATCCCTGATTTGTTTTTTGTTTTTTTTTGACCTGTTTTTTTGGTATGGCAAATATTATCATAGTCATATCTTTAATGGATGAAAACATTCCTGAGTTTCAATCAGTAATGGTTTATTCCAAGGAATATTTGGTATATGAACATCACAGCACAACATGAGCACCAAGATAACCACTTCAATGATTTGACTTACAAGATTTTTGACTACCAGGTTGTTCTATTTCTTGAAAATAAGAAGTACAAATTGGATAGGTAAAAATCAAGGAATGTTTTTAGGAATATAATTTTGCTAGGTTCTGAAAGATGTCAAATCAAAGTAACCAATGGGGCTATGTATGATCAATGGTCACCAGAAAAGGAAGCAATACTATGAAAATGGAAATAAAAGTTTTGCATTATAGAAAATAGACTAATTATAAGCCTATCTCACATGTATTTAATACTAATACTGACTTTAACAGCATGCAGAATATATGTCCATAAATTTCCTTTTTTTCTTTTCTATTTCTGATAAAGAAGGCATATGAGAATTACTGGGTCACTGCCTGCTGGAGCTGTGAGAAGAGGCCACAGTCCTCCAGACCCCAGAATGGCAGGTCCACCGACAGCTTGCACTGTGTTCCTGGAAAAGCCTCAGACACTCAACGCCAGCCTGTGAGAGCAGCCAGCAGTGGGGCTATACCCTGCAAAGCCACAGAGGCAGAGCTGCCCAAGGCCATGGGAGCCCACCTCTTGCCTCAGTGTGACCTAAATGAGAGGCATGGAGTCAAAGAAGATCATTTTGTAACTTTAAGATTTAATGGTTGCCCTATTGGATTTTGGACTTGGATGGAGCCTGTAGCCCTTTGTTTTGGCCAATTTCTCCCATTTGGAACGGGTGTATTTACCCAATGCCTGTACCCCCATTGTATCTAGGAAGTAACTAACTTGCTTTTGATGTTACAGGCTCATAGGCAGAAGGGAGTTGTGTTGTCTCAGATGAGACTTTGGACTTGGACTTTTGGGTTAATGCTAGAATGAGTTAACACTTTGGGGGACTGTTGGAAGGGTATGATTGTGTTTTGAAATGTGAGGGCATGAGATTTGGGAGGGGCCGGGGCAGAACGATATAATTTGGCTGTGTCCCCACCCAAATCTCATCTTGAATTGTATTTTCCATAATCCCCATGTGTCATGGGAGGGACCCCGTGGGAGGTAACTGAATCACGGGGGAAGTTACCTCCATGCTGCTGTTCTTATGATAGTAAGTGAGGCTTTCTCCCTTTTGCTCTGCTCTTCTCCTTTCTGCCGTTATGTGAAGAAGGACGTGTTTGCTTCCCCTTCTGCCATGATTGTAAGTTTCTTGAGGCCTTCCCACCCATGCAGAACTGTGAGTCAATTAAACCTCTTTCCTTTATAAATTACCCAGTCTCAGGTGGTCTTTTATAGCAGTGTGAGAAAGACTAATACCTCTTTCCATCGTTATTCTCATTTGACCTTGTAAATAATGCAGAAAAGGAGAAAGCGCTTTCTTCATTTTCATATGGGGAAGAAGGAGGCTCAGAGGTCAATTGCCTGAAATCGTGATGCAGTTGGCATCATCGAGGTCCCCGGCTCAGAGCACAGGCTGGGCAGAGGCGAGTGAAGCCACAACTCTGAAGAAGTGTTTCCTGAAACTGCTGCACCCACACACAGAGCATAGATATCTAGATGAAAGGGAAAGACAGTAGGGGAAATGGCTTTATGATTGCAAATGGGTCTTTGCTCTTCATTAGCACCTTATTTATTTAGGCATCTATATTTATTTATTTATGTATTGAGACAGGACCTGGCTCTGTTGCCCAGGCTGAAGTACAGTGGTGTGACTGCAGCCCACTACAGCCTTGACCTCCCAGGCTCGGGTGATCCTCCTACCTCAGCCTCCTGTGTAGCTGGGACTACAGGCACATGCCACCATGCTTGGCTAACTTTTTAACTTTTTTGTAGAGATAGGGTTTTCTATGTTGCCCAGGCTGGTATCGAACTCCTGAGCTCAAGCAATCTGCCTGCCTTGGCCTCCCGAAGGGCTGAGATTACAGGCATGAGCCACCATGCCTGGCCCCAGTGCCATATTGAGAGGGATCAAAGACATCCTCGCTGACACCCAGTGTTTCTGGAATATTCTGTTTGTCTTTCCTGGCAAGGCTTAGGAGGGCCCGCTCCAGGTGGGGTGATAAATTATGAGGCTAGACTTGGAACAAGGGTACTGACATCTCATGAGATCCCCAGACAGAAACCATTTGTACCACGTCTCCTGGGACCAGGTCTGGGGCGGTTGCAGGATCTCAGGAGCCTGTGTATTGTATCTCTGGGTTTCCCTAGGAACATGGCGCAGCTTCTCATGGTGTCCACTTCTCTTGGGAGCCTATTCCACCACTCTCTCTTCATGTTTTTGCTCCTCGTGGCTTTGTCACAAGCTGAGTTAGGTTTTCTCTCGGCCTCAGCTGCCTCATGCCTCCCACAGCTCATTCTCCCCTTCCTGGCCTCCACACAGCAGGTCAGCCTCCATTGCGCCCCTCTCTGTGTCCCCTGACTTGCACTTTCTTGGCTCAAGTCAAAGGCCCACCCTTGGTCCAGTCATCGAATATCAGAGAGAATTTCACTGCAGAGTGCAAAACAAGGCTGTCCCATTGAGAAAGGCTATGGGCACAACCCAGTGCCATGATGGACCCAGCTCAGAAGCCATGCAGAAGATTTGGACCTTGTGGCCACGAGCCCTCAAGTACTTGTTCATCTGCAGTCCCAAGAAATCTGTATTTCCTCTCCAGTAAGGATGTTCCCTAACATCGTAATGCAAATCACTTGAGGTTCCCCTGTGAGCAACTGAGCTATGAAGTTCAGGATCTCTTAGCCTCCTTCAGCTTACCAGAGTGAGGATGGCCCTGCCCACTCTTGTTGGTAGCCAAGGACTTTGACTTGCAGGGAACCGCACTGAATGCGAGTTGCTAGCTTCCAGGTGAGCATCTTCCGAGAGCCGTCGGATGGGTGCTGTGACGATCTGTTCAGCCCATTGCAACACTAGCTCCAACTCTTGGTTTAAAAAGTAAAGAGATGCTAAATCCAACACTTACACATTTTCCTCAGTAAGTTACTATTATCCACAAGCCTTTAAAAATATGGCTTGCTCGGCCGGGTGCGGTGGCTCAAGCCTGTAATCCGAGCACTTTGGGAGGCTGAGGCAGGTGGATCATGAGGTCAGGAGTTCAAGACCAGCCTGGCCAAGATGATGAAACCCCGTCTCTACTAAAAACTACAAAAAAATTAGCCAGGTGCGGTGGCAGGTGCCTGTAATCCCAGCTACTTGGGAGGCTGAGGCAGGAGAATCACTTGAATCCTGGCAGCAAAGGTTGCAGTGAGCCGAGATTGTGCCACTGCACTCCAGCCTGGGAGACAGAGCAAGACTCTGTCTCAAAAAAAAAAAAAAAAAAAAAAAAAGGCTTGCTCAAGAAGGCATTAGAGCTAAATCATCATTTATGTTTGTCACAGGGGTTGCAAATGTATAATGAGATTCCAGAGTTAATGTTTTGTACAAAGCACTTAGGAGAGCCAGGATGAAATTTGCTCAGAATTCTGATGTGGTGTTTTAATTAAAGATAGTTTCTAATCAAGGGTGGAGCAGAGGCTACTTACAAATGTCAGTGCATTGTCCAATCCACTGGTGCAGGCATGGGCGGGCGGCCTGTACTGCTGCCGGTGGAGAGAGTAGCAGCCAGGAAAATGCACTCAGCCCACGGGAGTGAGGTGTTCACCTGGAGGTGCTGCTAGCCACCTGGGACCCCTGAGTGTGGCTACACCTGTGTCCCTGTGGATATCATTCTGGTGTGGCACCTCATGCAGGAGCCATGTTTCAGTGGAGCTGTGTGGTGTCAAAGGGGTGCTACTGATTTTATGCAATAGACTGGGAGAGGGCTGGGCAGGTGAGCACACAGGTGTGACCTCAAGTGAGCGTCAACACCCCAGCCTCTGCATCACTCTGAGGATTACAGCTTTGTAGCTTCGTATCCCTTTTCAGCAGGAGCCAGCATACGCTCCTCGCTCATTTCCCTGTGTGCTGGCATCGCTCATTTTCTTTTGCAGGGACTTGATCTGCTGAGAGAGTGACCTGGGCCCTGGCACTCCCTGCAGCATTACTCCAAGCAATAACATTAATGGGGGTCTCATGTTAGTATTTGAAGAGTCATCTGCTTCTGAAAAGGGTTGACGCAAAGCCGCAATGTCTAGGCAGGAAGTGGCCAATTGAACCAGGGCACGAGCTCTCATTTCATTAATGCTGTTGCTGTGAAGCCAAATTTCAGCTTACGAAGTTAATTGAGTAAAATACTGAGAAACAGGCCTCTTAGTGCAAAGTCGCAGTGACTAGTGGGTCTGGTGGGAATCATTCATGTACGGATTTGATGAAAATGATTTGTAGGGATTTCCTCGCATATTTAAAGCCATACATTAAAGTTTTAGATAGCTTCTATGGTGGCTCTGGGACTGTCCTAGACCAAAGTATATCCTGTTAAACTTCAAAATGCATTTCGGGAGTATATCACAGAATGATAAAAGCACACTTTGTTTTCTTTTTAAATCCAGGTCTCAGGCCTCCTGTTGGTTGATGTCAGTCATTTTACTGTTAAATTGCATCAATGTCTGCACAGGCACATTTTTGTGTGTGTGTGTGAGTTGGACCTGTAGATGAGAGCGAGGTTTCCCCTTCACCGATTTAGAGAAGGCAGCAGGATCTCGAGGCGAGCCTCAGGGAAGAAGACGTTCCGGATGGTTCACCAGAAGGCTTCTCTGGCTCCCGCACCTCAACCCCCACTTCCACTTCACCAGCACCTTGGTTTTCTGGTTTCTGAAAGCTTTTTGCTCTATGATCCCTTCCTGTGGAGTCCAGTTCTGTCTTTCATTAAAATGCACATTCTCTGGGAGAGGACACATTTTAATCCTCATTGCTCATGACATTCTTCAAGTGGAGGCTGAGGACAGGGAGCTAGTTCAGGAGGCTGGGGACCAAGCCTGCTCAGCCGACAATCTCTAAGGAAGCCCGGCCTCCAGCCGTGCTCGCTGCCTTTCACCTGCGTTAGTTTGCTTGTTCCCATCCAGAACTTTCCCCTTTGAAGCTTCAGTCACAGGATAACATCACTATGAAACTACATCTTATATTTTAACATGTTGATTTCAACCAGCTTTTGTCAGCATTTTTGTCTCACTTGTATTGTTTTAATATAAAAAGCCAAATAGTTTTTCCATTTTCATGCATGACAGTCACGAAAATTATTTAGCAGCCTTAGTTAATAACAGTCTGTCATCTAGAAAACTAGTTTGCATTTCATTTGGGAAAAAGATTTTAATAATTAAATATGATCAATAGTGGAATTACCATTCTAGTGAATATCTGAATCTGAGAACGATGTCAATTTGCACTTAGTGCTAGCACTATTTATTTCTTCAATGGCTCTTGTTTTAACAAGCTTAGTCATCTTTATTTCTCTCTGATTCCATCTTCTTTCCCTTTTGTATTGTGTTACTCACATAAATGCTTCTGGAGTAAGGCAGGAGGGAGATATGTATTTTTCCCACTTGATATTAACGTTAGGTAAGTCCCTTTAGTGATCTCTTGATCATTCATATAGTGTGTGGGGTGCAACTTTTTTTTTTTTTTTGAGACGGAGTCTCGCTCTGTCGCCCAGGCTGGAGTGCAGTGGCGCGATCTCGGCTCACTGCAAGCTCTGTCTCCCGGGTTCACGCCATTCTCCTGCCTCAGCCTCCCGAGTAGCTGGGACTACAGGCGCCCGCCACCATGCCCAGCTAATTTTTTCTTGTATTTTCAGTAGAGACGGGGTTTCACCGTGTTAGCCAAGATCGTCTCGATCTCCTGACCTCGTGATCCGCCCGCCTCGGACTCCAAAGTGCTGGGATTACAGGCTGAGCCACTGCGCCCGGCCGGCGCTGCAACTTTTTTAAAGAAGTACACCCAATTGAAGAAAAGAGGGTAAATCCCACCATCTTAAGTTCAGGACTCAGTCAAGGGAACTGGGCTTCGTTTGTGCCTAGCCCAGCACTTTTCACTTCCACTCAGTCGGTTCTTTACTAAGGCCAGCAACGACGGCTGTTAAGTGGAAGGTGGTCAGCAAAGGCACTTAGGCCGGGTCCTCCCTGCAGTATGACTCTATGAAAACAACCCCCAGAGCTCTCTTACTTGCCGTTCGCTTATCAATATGAAAATACTGCATATTTCCCACAGAAGTGTTTTCATACGAACACTTTTGTCTGATTTTTACAGTCTCCATTTGAACCATCATTGTGAAGGCCTCTGCTCTTCTCCCCAGGGACAGAGCCTTTCCTCCCTCTGAGCGCGTGGTCACCAGGAACGTTACTAGTTAGAGGCACCAGAAGAGGAGCTCGTACTCCAAAGAGAACAATACCCCCAGATACACCAGTGCGTGCCTCTGCAATGCAGACGGAAGGAGGACTGGCCGCTCACACTCTCCTGCCCCCAGCCCATTTTAGGTGTCCTGGGAACCCTCCTCTGCCTGGGGCCCACTGATGCTTTCAACAGTCTCAAGGACAGAAAGTAGCTGGGCTTAAATCTTTATAATTGTTTCCTGTTATTTCTACTTATAACAAAAGCAAAATTTATATGTACATTATATGTATATATCATATATATCTACATATAAGCGTACATATACATATATGTATACATATATGCATATATATACATATATGCATATATATACATATATACATATATAAAATATATATATTTAAATATATATACATATACATAAAATATATATATTTAAATATATATACATATACAAAATATACATGTATATATATTTAAATATATATACATATATACAAAATATAAATGTATATATTTATATTTAAAATATATATATATATATATATTGAGAGGGAGTCTCGCTGTGTCACCCAGGCTGGAGTGCTGGTGCAATCTTGGCTCGCTGCAACCTCTCCCTCCCAGGTTCAAGCAATTCTCCTGCCTCAGCCTCCTGAGTAGCCGGGATTACAGGCATGCGTCACCACACTCAGCTAATTTTTTTGTATTTTTAGTAGGGATGGGGTTTTACCATATTGGCCAGGCTGGTCTCGAACTCCTGACCTTGTGATCTGCCTTCCTTGGACTCCCAATGTGCTGGGATTACAGGTGTGAGCCACTGCGCCAGGCCAAAAAAAACATATTTTTGTTTATAGCCTGTAGCCTCAGGTTGAGAAACTGTGTATGCATTTAGTGGAGATGAAATTTACTGACAATTAAATCGGTTTCTAGGAAGCATGTGTAGCCCTCAATTCCTTTGCCTGGATCTGCACGCCTAGAGCTCCGGGAAGACCAGGCAGCCCATGAGGTGAGTGGACCCAGGTATGGGTGGGCTATGGGTGCAGGTGGACCTCAGGTGTGGGTAGACTATGGGTGCAGGTGGACTATGGGTGCAGGTGGACCTCAGGTGTGGGTGGGCCCACAGGTCCAGGGGGACTCTATATTGGAGCTGCACAGCTGCCACTTCTGCCCTAAAGAGTGCTCCCCTGGGGGAAGGTAGCCAAGCAGGACAGTGGCTTCTCTTGCAGTTTCATACATCATGCTTTGGAAATCTTTAATAAACAGAATGTCATGCAAGAATGAAAGCACATAAACAAACTTCTCAGCAAAACCTCGTTTCCCGTGCCTGTGATGTTGCTGCTTGTTATCTGTTCCGCTCCAGCGTCGGTGATGGGCAGGCTCATTCCAGGCAGCATGGGACATGGATTTTGCAGAGGGGCCACCCTAGCCTCCTCTCCTCTGCTGGGACACCCAGCCAGCCTCGAGGGCCTTTCCAGGGACTCTGTGAGGAAGGGATGACCGGAGGGGAGAGGAAAGAGGCATTTCCACAAAAAAATTTTTTTAAAGAAGACAGAATGAGAGCTGCTTTTCTTTAGTACATAGATTAAAGGAAGGAGCAGGTGGAGACACTAGGAGCTAATGAATCTGACATCCCACCTGCAGCTGAGGACTGAACACCTGCCAGCCCCCTTCTATGGCTGTTTGGGGGTGCAACGAGGACGTCTTGTGCAAAAGTCTTGCTTGCTTTGGATATGAGGACTTTACAGATGTCATATCCATAAAATCTTCCTAAAGTGGGGAAGGGACAGGGGAAGACCAAGAGAAAAGGGGTGTCATGCCTGCATTCAGATAAATTGACAGGAAAGTTCATTTTTGTCTTTACTCAGAAAGCAGTGTGTACGAGTGGTGACATAAAACTAATGTTAACTTCGCAGCTGGGAGATGCACACGCCTCAGGGCGTGTCCGAGGGCAATCTGTGGTGAGCAGCTGCTCTGCCAAATCCACCAGGAGCAGGTGAATACAGGAGCTGAATCCCACTTCATGCCTCACTCAGGGCAGCCCAGGTTGCTGCTGTGTGATAATACTCATCATCATAACCACAATAATAACACAGAGAATCCTATTTAATAATAACAAACATGATAAACACCGTCAAGATGGATGACAGATGTTGCCCCTCCATGAAGCGCTGAGTGCATAGCACGTGTCGAGCCAGTGCATCAGTGTCTCAAAGTGTGGCTGTATCAGAGTCACCTGGAGGGCTGATTACAACACAGGCTGCCATGGCCCAGCCCCAGAGTTTCCAATTCAGCAGGTCCGGGGCAGGGCCTGAGGATTTGCCTTTTTAACCAGTTCCCAGGTCATGCTGGTGTTGCTGACTCAGGGAGGACACTTTGAGAACCACTGATCTACATTAATTAATTTAATCCTTATAACAAGCCCATAAACTAGCAGTGCTTATTATCTCCATTTTACAGTTGAGGTAGCTCAGACAGAGAGGGTTTAAGCGACTTGCCAGTACTCCAATCCCAGTGGGTCTGCCTCTGAAGCGTGTGCCTGGGACCACATGCTCCATGGGACATAAATACCACATGAGGTCAGCAAAAGTGGCTGTGCCCTGAAGTGTCATTTTAGAGCCCCCAAACACGTGGGGTTTAAAGAGGCCTCTAAAAGCCCGCCTTGGTCACGGTCTTTGAGAACTACCTTAGAGTTCCCATAATCTCTCAGTGTTCCCATAATCCCTCGGTGTGCCCATAACTCCTTAGAGTTCCCATAATCTCTCAGTGTTCCCATAATCCTTGAGTGTTTTCATAATAGCTTAGTGTTCCCATAATCTCTGTGTTCCCATAATCCCTGAGTGTTTTCATAACTCCTTAGAGTTCCCATAATTCCTCAGTGTTCCCATAATCCCTCAGTGTTCCCATAATCCCTGAGTGTTTTCATAACCCCTTAGAGTTCACATAATCCCTCAGTGTTCCTATAATCCCTGAGTGTTTTTCATAACCCTTTGGAGTTCCCATAATCCCTCAGTGTTCTCATAAAAGTAACAAGCTTTCTCCTCACATGGAGCCTGGAGGGCACCAAGTAATAGTAGTGATAGTAACGGGCTTGCAGCTGTACTTGATTGCCCAATAATAAACTTGAATCCTCTGACACAGTTGTTTCATGGGCATGACTGCTCTTTTGGGCAAGAGGGCTCAGATAGTACCCTTTGCTGAGATAAATGGAAGGCACCAAATGTTATTTCTATTCTGCTTTGCCTAAAAGCAATTATTTTCAACTTTCTATTCTCATACAAAATGTTTCCAGAGCATAATAACTAACCGTTGCTAATGAATTTAAATATTGGTCTATTTCATACATATATTTTCATTCCAAGTGTCTTATGTTTTAATTTAAAAAATCTTGAATGATAGATTCAATCTCAACATCAGCCTTAAACCACCTGGAGGAGAACTTAAACTTTACAAGCCAGTACCTGGAATGGGTCCTTTACAATTTGAGTGTTTTAGAACTTGTTGGAGTCCCCAGAGTGCCCTTCATCCGCTAGACATCTGCACTAGGTGCCTACAGACCTTTCTTGTTTATCATTAAACTTTGTTTTCAGACTCTGAATCTGGTCTCCAACAAGAGGACAATCTCTCCATTATCTCTAAAGGAATACAACTCTAAAATTACCCCAGGGATAGAGCCCAGTTGCTCTGTGTAGCCCACCTTGGAAGCAAAGACATTCTTTTAGCCAGGCAACTATTTTAGTCTGCAAAAGAGGCACATAGTTGAGCATGCCTATGATACCCTGCTATGGTTTGGATATCTGTCCCTCCAAACCTTGTGTTGACATTTGGTCCCTAGTGTTGGAGGTGGGGCCTAATGGGAGGTGACTGAGTCATGGGGGTGGATCCCTCATTAATAGAATAATGCCCCCACTTGTGGCTGAGTTCTCACTCTTAGTTTCCTTGGGACCTGCTAATTAAAGAGAGCCCGGCCCCTCTCCCCTCTCCCCTCTCTCTCTGGCTTTCTCTCTCACCATGTGATCTCTGCACATACCGGCTCCCTTTTGCCTTCAGCCATGAGTAGAAGCAGCCTGAGGCCCTCATCAGATGCAAATGCTCAGTTTTGAATTTTTCAACCATCAGGATTGTGAGCCAAATAAATCTTTTTTCTTTATAAATTTCCCAGCCTCAGGTATTCTTTTATAGGAACACAAGACAGACTAAGACACACCCAGATGTAATAAAAAGACACAATAAGCCTCCCCAAACTCAACTGCTTCATTCTCACACTGTCTGGACTGCAGGTCACCCAGGCTGGCCGACACAGGCTTGGTGGGGCTAAGCAGCTGAAGGCAGCAGCCACCTGGGGTCTTGCTCTTCTCATGGTGGATGAGTGGATCACACGCCAGGCGCCTGCTGCCTCGTGCTCACTAAATTCACTAGGCCAAGCTATGCTCATGGCAGAGCCTTTTTCAAAGGACCAAAGAAGTATATGCTCCCTCAGTTGAAGGAGGAAGAGAATATTTGCTGAACAATAATCTACCCTATCAAACTTACCGTGTCTTACAGTTCCACGAAAAAAAATCGGTCAGTTCAATGAGAAATAAATTAAGCTGGTAATTTGCATAGTTTAACTTAATAGCTGCTTTCTTGCTGGAGAAAGCTAGCCCTAGGGTGATGACGTTGTTGAACACTGGCAGTTTTAATGTTTTTCCATTTGATTCACAGGAGTTAGTGAATCCCTGAAGCAGACAGTGTGTGTTCTACAGAGGGCCTTTCAGTCTCTATTTACTGACTTTTAGTTTTACCATAATTGGGATACACATGTTCTGGCTACAGGACACCAAAGCTGAGAATTGTTTCGGGCAAAAACATCTATGATGTTACTTCAAAAGGCAAATCATACCACCTGTTTGAAAAAAGCTAGATGAAACAATTTGTCTTGGGCTAATTTTTTTCATTTTTAGCTTCTTTTAGGGCTTAAGCTTAGGCTCTGATCAGCCTAAGATTGGCTGGGTTGAAAGACATCAGCAGTTTCCCTGTTGCAGGTGCAGGATGTTAGGGTGGGCCCTGTCTCTGACCGCTCAGCTCAGCCTCCACCCCTGCGAGTTTGACGGCCCTGAGCCTGGAACACCATGAGAAAAATGGAGTGAAAAGGAGTGTATCTCCTGGATGTAGGGAGGCTCTGAAAAGCCTGGAGCTTTTCTGTGTTGTGCCTGATCCCAGAGTCACTGGGACAATGGCCTTTAACTTTCTTCTGGGGTCATGGGCCCCTTTGAGAGTCTCATGGAAGCTATGATTTCCCTTACAGAAAAATACACACACACACACACACACACACACACACTTGCCACTCTTTAATATCACCTTGAAACGCAACCCTTGAATCTCATATTCTTTTCTAAAGTTTTAGATGCAAATCGACATAGACACTAAGACTTTTTTTAGTATAGGTATACACAATCTCAAGTTCCTACTTAGATTCGCCAAGGTTTATTGATTTCTGAGCCCACGGTTGGGGTTCATTTTTTGCTTTGTTAGGTGTGTCCTTGAGCATTTCATTCAGCAAAGGTTTCTATGGGTAGTAGTTCTTGTCTACATGTGTCTGAAAGTGCCTTAATCTCAGCTCAATCTTGAATAAGAAATCAGGTGGACGTGGCCTGCTGAGTGCGAAGCTCTTTTTCCCTAGCACTATGCATGTGCTACTCCACTGTCTCCTGGCAGTATGAGCTCCTATATCTTTGGTCTGTCTCATGCTGGGTTTCTTCCATCAGCTAAATTTCCTTGTGCCGTCTGTTACTTCTGTTTGACAGCTTGTAGTTTTTGGAGTTTCCTCCTGTGTGCATCTCTCTCAGCTTCCTTTCGGGGCTGTTTCATGGTTTCTGGTTGGTGGAGAGATTTTGGTTGCTCTGAGGAGCAGGAGGCATGGACACTCCTTCAGGATGGGTTGCGCCAGCCTTGATCTCCTGGCTCCCACGGAGCTGTGTGGTCTTGACCTCAATCTGTTTGGGCTCATAGTGGGGTTCCTGTTTTGAGTGAGCCTCTGTACTTTAAAATATGTGTAAGATATTTAATCTCTCATGTCAATGTGTTTGGAGAGAGGTGAAGAAGATGAAGTTCTCCGTGTGCTTTCTTCCTGCTGAAAGGTGGCCCTCCAAAAGATACGTCTGTGGAAGTCTGAGGCGGGCAGATCACTTGAGGTCAGGAGTTCAATACCAGCCTGGCCAACATGGTGAAACCCCGTTTCTACTAAAAATACAAAAAAAATTAGCCAGGCATGGTGATGTGCACCTGTAATCCCAGTTACACAGGAGGCTGAGGCAGGAGAATCACTTGAACCCAGGAGGCGGAGGTTGCAGTGGGCCGGGATCGCACCATTGCACTCCAGCATGGGCAACAGAGCCAGACTCCATCCCCGCCCCCAAAAACGATAGGCCACATCCTAACCCCTAGATCCTGTGAATGTGGTCTTATTTGGAAAAAGGATCTTTCTTTGCAGGTGTAATTAGTTAATGATTTTCTGACAAGATCTTCCTAGATTATTCAGGCAGGCCCTAAATGCAGTGACAATTGTTCTTAGAACAGACAGGAGAGCAGGAGACACTCACACAGAAGCAAAGGCTTGTGATGATGGAGGTGGAGACTGGAGGGAGGCAGCCGGCAGCCAGGAACACCTGGAGCCACTAGAAGCTGGGAGAGGCAAGGGCAGATGCTCCCCAGAGCCTGTGGAGGAAGTGTGGCTCGACTGGCACCGCGATTTCAGGTTTCCGGCCTCCAGAACTGTGAGAGGATAAATTTCTGTTGTTTCAAGACCCCAGTTCGTGGTCATTTGTTACAGTAGCCCCAGGCTGAGATCAACTTTAATGAACACTTATTGATTTTATTTTTATTATTTTTTTACTTTTATTTTAGGTTCAAGGGTACACATGCAGGTTTCTTACATAGGTAAACTCGTGTCACGGGGGTTTGTTGTACAGATTATTTCATCACCCAGGTACTGAGCCTAGTACCCAGTAGTTATTTCTTCTGCTCCTCTCCCTCCTCCCACCCTCCACTCTCTGATGGGCCCCAGTGTCTGTTGTTCCCCTCTTTGTGTCCATGAGTTCTCATCATTTAACTCCCATGTATAAGTGAGAACATGCGGTATTTGGTTTTCTGTTCCTATGTCAGTTTGCTAAAGACGATGGCCTCCAGCTCCATCCATGTTCCCGCAGAAGAATGACCTCATTGCTTGTTATGGCTGCATAGTATTCCATGGTGTATATGTACCACATTTTTGTTATCCAATCTGTCACTGATGGGCGTTTAAGTTGATTCCATGTCTTTGCTACCGAGAACAGTGCTGCAGTGAACATTGACGTGCATGTGTCTATAGAGTAGAATGATTAGTTTAAATGGGCAGAGCTGAGACCTGTGACTGTTTGTCCTTGCTCCATTCCAGGCATACGGCTCTCTTCTGGTACCCACACAGTCTCCAAGCCTTGGCCAGAGAGGAATGGCCTGCCTTTCCTTTTTGGAAATGTCTCCAATCAATCTCTTGTGTATCGCATTATCTTTCCGGCATTCTGCCTTTTTCCAAACGCCCCTGTGCGTTTTCAAGGTTTATAGACGCATATCTTGAGCTTTAGGTGTTGAGATTTTTGGTCACATCTTTGACAACACATCTGCAGGAAGAAAGTATGAGTTGATCAAAAAGGAAGAAAAAGCTACAAAATCTAGGGCATTATTATTCAGAGGACATTTTCTGGTAGAGTTATGCTAAATTTTTTCCAATAAATTAATTTTATAGACTTTTAAGAGAGAGCTTTTAGATTAATGGAAATATTACTTAAATTTAAATTCAGCCCATTAAGTCATCAATCATATTGTTGTTGTAACGTCATGTATTTCACGTTCATGACACACACAAATAAAAAAGAAACGACCCAAGAAAGGGATTTGCTTTACTGTTTGGGATGACCAGAGCCAAATGCTTGAAAAGATTTACCCTTAGTGGCTAAAGCTGAGAGCTTTCACCTGGAGCTGCCGCGAGCTGCCACAGCAGAGGATGAGGCATGGCCGGATGAAGCTCTGCAGCCTCAGGTGGCGCTCTTCAGTGCGACAAGGAGGAAGCAACTTCCGTATTCCCCACACCGAGTAAGAACGCAACTTCCTTACGCGCGTCTTTTTTCTATCTTCCTCCATTCGATTTTTCTTCAGTTTCCCTAATACATTAATTAGCTCTCTGATTCCTATTCTAATTCCTTTGCTCATTTTATTTTCTTCTCTGCTTCCCTCCAGTTCTGCTCAGTTTGTGCTACCCCTGAGTCTCGAAGACTGACATTTTCTCTGCTCTCAACTTCCTCTGCTCTTTCCCATGCAGTTCCGGTTCTCACTGTGGCCTTCAGCTCAACCTAGTGCTTCTGTGCACATTAGAAAAGGCATGCCCACTTTGGGCCGGGCACGGTGGCTCACGCTTGTAATCCCAGCACTTTGGGAGGCCGAGGCGGGCGGATCATGAGGTCAGGAGATCGAGACCACAGTGAAACCCGGTCTCTACTAAAAATACAAAAAAAAAAAAAATTAGCCGGGCGTGGTGGCGGGCACCTGTAGTCCCAGCTACTTGGAGAGGCTGAGGCAGGAGAATGGCGTGAACCCGGGAGGTGGAGCTTGCAGTGAGCCGAGATTACGCCACTGCACTCCTGCCTGTGCGACAGAGCGAGACTCCATCTCAAAAAAAAAAAAAAAGAAAAGGCATGCCCACTTTGAATGGGTGAACTGGAAAAATGCTTCCTGCTCTGGGTGGTCACAGACCCATTGTAATAGTCCGTTCTCACACTGCTAATTACCCACGGAGACTGGGTAATTTACGAAGAAAAGAGGTTGAGTTGACTCACAGTTTCACAGGCTGTACAGGAAGCATGGCTGGGAGGCCTCAGAAAACTAACAATCATGGCGGAAGGGGAAGGGGAAGCAAGCACCTTCACAGGGGGGCAGGAGAGAGAGAGAGAGTGAGAGAGAGTGAGAGAGGGCGAGGGGGGAAGTGCCACACACTTTTAACAATCAGATCTCGTGAGAACTCCTCACTATCACAAGAACGGCAAGTGGGAAATCCACCCAATGGTCTAATCACCCCCCACCAGGCCCCTCCTTCAATTCCACATGAGATTTGAGCAAGGACACAAGTCCAAACCATATCACCCGGATTGTTCTGGACTGAATGTTTGTGTCCCCCCAAGATTCACATACTGAAATCCTAACCCCCCAGGTGATGGTATTGGGATGGTTTTAGGGATCACTTTTGGGAGGTGACCAGGTCGTGCAGGTTCATCAGGGAGTTTATACGAGAGCCTCCAGAGAGCTCCCTGGCCCTCTTTCTGCCATGTGAGGACACAGTGACAAAATGGCCTTCTATGAGCCAGGATGTGGGCTCCCACCAGACCTCAATCATGCTGGCACCCTGATCTTGAACTTCCAGTCCCCAGACTGTAAGAAGTAAGTTTCTGGTGTTCATAAGCCACCACCTATTCAGTTACAGCAGCCAGAATGGACAAAGCCACATATGCCCAGAGCCCGACCAGGGGTACGGGGTGGATCTGCACCCCCATTTAGCCCCATGACTGAGTGACTTTGTGCAGCACAGATGCCGCACACTCATCTTGGTGTCCCTGCCCCGCTGTCTGCACTGCCCCTTCCTCAATCCGTTGGGCTCATTGCTCCTCGCTGGCCTGTCCACCACTGGACCCCCTGCTCTGCCTTTCACATATGCTCCTTGTGGTGCTCTTGAGTCCTTTTCCTCCTTTTCTACACGTCCCGTGGGCGTGTAGACAAGACTGCTCTCAGGTGTGCCATGGGCCCCTCAGCCTGGTATATGTACCTGGCAGGATGGCGCTGCCACCCCCCGGACTCCTTTTCCAAGAGCTCCATAGGTGACTGTTGAATGGATGAACGCGTTGCTTCCTGATGTTAAAACTTTAGCCTAGAGCTGCTTCCTTGTAAGTTGGGCCTAAAGGTTTCTTTGTACATAGTGAGCTATCACTTAGCTGGACGTGTAAACAGACTGTAATTAATCTACTCTTGTATCAGTCCCTGAGTTTTGGCCAATCGCGGGTGGTCAACCACTCAAATAAGGCAAACACCCAGCTGTCACCAATCCGGCTGTGTCTGCACCTGACTTCCGTTTTGTGGGCATCACTTTCCTTTCTCTGTTCATAAATCCTCTCCAACTCTGTGGCAGCACGAAAGTCTCTCTGACCCTATTCTGATTCGGGGGTTGCCCGATTTGCGAATGATTCCTTGCTCAATTAAACTCTGTTAAATTTAATTTGTCCTAAGTTTTTCTTTTAACACTGCCAACCAACCCATCAATCAATCTCCCGTGGCTTTCTCTCCCTGCTGCTGCGTGGTGCTGAGGAAGTTGTCATACGGACGAGCTGACAATCCAAATTCCTGCAGGAAGACGTGGCCTGCCTGCCTCAGTGCTGCTGGGACAACCTTTGACTCATTTCAAAATGACCTCTTCTCGGCCAGGCGCAGTGACTCGCGCCTGTAATCCTAGCACTTTGGGAGGCCGAGGCGGGTGGATCACCCGAGGTCAGGAGTTCAAGACCAGCCTGGCCAATGTGGTGAAACCCCAATCTCTACTAAAAATACAAAAATTAGCCAGGCGTGGTGGCTCACGCCTGTAGTCCCAGCTACTCAGGGGGCTGAGGTAGGAGAATCACTTGAACCCAGGAGGTGGAGGTTGCAGTGAGCCGAGATCGCCCCTCAAAAAAATTAAAAAAAAAAGACAAAAAAAAACCCAAAAAGCAAACAAACAAAAAAACCCCCAAATGACGTCTTCTCAAAGGTCCCACAGAATGTATCACCAAAACCCCCACTCTTCTCCAACTCCTCCATGAACGTCCAGTTTCTGGAAGAGGATGGCTTAACTCCTACCTTACCAAATAAACTTGCAGAAACTTGAGGCCATCTGAGTTCTTCCAGCTTCGATGTTCTTCATTTTCTTTATATCCTCATGCACTTTCGATGTCTCCTTCACACCTCAGAAAGAGATGAGTTCTTTCTTCTCCACCAGGCTAACCCTTCCATGCAGATCACAAATCAAAGCATTGACCGTCTCTTCTGCACATGGGCTGACCCTGTCTTTCCTGTGGATTGAATCTCTGTGCCTTCTCCTTTGCCTCCATTCCCCATGCTGGTCCCTTTGCTGGTCCTCACTGCTTCTGACCTGGCTTTGGCAGCAGTTTCTCATCAGGATGGACCTTCTCCAGGTGCTCCTCCTTCAACCCTTACACACTCTAGCTTAGTCCTTCAAACGCACATTTTTTTTTTTTTTGTTTTAGACAGAGTCTCGCTGTGTTGCCCAGGCTGGAGTGCAGTGGCACAATCTTGGCTCACTGCAACCTCTACCTCCCGGGTTCAAGTGATTCTCCTGCCTCAGCCTCCTGAGTAGCTGGGATTATAGGTGCGCACCACCATGCCCGGCTAATTTTGTATTTTTAGTAGAGACAGGGTTTCACCACTTTGGCCAGGCTGGTCTTGAACTCTCGACCTCAGGTGATCTGCCCTCCTCCGACTCCCAAAGTGCTGGGATTACAGGCTTGAGCCACCACGTCCAGCCCCAAAGCACAATTTTTGTTAAAGCACTTCCACTCCAAAGGAAAAAAATAAGTTAAAGCCTTACCAGTTACTTATACACAATGGATTCCAGATTCCATAGCCTGCCCTTCATCGGTCTACATAGTCTGAGTTCAATGGGAAACTGCAGCCTTAATTTCCATAATTCTCTTTCCCCATTTTTACCACAGCCAGTGGAAATGTTTTCTCTTGTTCAGTTGTACCTGTGGTTGGAGCCTCATTTTTTATTCATGTGTACGTGCTACGTGACGTGCGTTTTTCTCAGCTTCCACATACCAGAATGTTATTGAACTCCGTAGTGCAGATGAACAGCCACCTTTTCCTCTAAGCCCATACTCTACCCTCCCTGTGAACAGAGGCCTCTGCCTTCTCCGAATTCATTCAGCCTGTCATGATCTCTTCCTTGTGACCTTTCTTTCTTCTTGTGATTCTGTTTGTATACACATGCCTTATCACCCCTTCTGAACGGTAAACTTCTTGGAGGGCATGACCCCAGTAGGGTCATCTTTGTGTGTTCAAAGTCCCAGCACAGTCCGTTCCCCACAGGAGGGGTTTTTTTTTTTAATTTAACTCAGTATTTTTTCTTATTTACTTATTGTCCATCTACTGCCTGTTTCTTAAAAGCATTTAGGGCAACTTGGCCGGGCGCGGTGGCTCACGCCTATAATCCCAGCACTTTGGGAGGTTGAGGTGGGCGGATCACAAGGTCAGGAGATTGAGACCATCCTGGCTAACACGGTCAAACCCCGTCTCTACTAAAAATACAAAAAATTAGCCGGGCATAGTGGCGGGCGCCTGTAGTCCCAGCTACTCAGGAGGCTGAGGCAGGAGAATGGCGTGAACCAGGGAGGCGGAGCTTCAGTGAGCCGACATCGCGCCACTGCACTCCAGCCTGGGCGACAGAGTGAGACTCTGTCTCAAAAAAAAAAAAAAAAAAGAAAGAAAGAAAAGCATTTAGGGCAACTTACAATAAAGGCCAAAACGTAAAATGAGATTGAGAAAATAAATCCAAAAATCAGAACGCACAAGAGACAGTGGTGAGAGGTTTGAGCAGATGATTCACACACACAAGGTATTGAGCTGGCCAAAGGTACAGGGAAAACCCTCTGCTTCACTAGCAAGCTAAGACACAAAATGAAAGTAGCTGGCTGGGCGCAGTGGCTCGCGCCTGTAATCCCAGCACTTTGGGAGACTGAGGCGGGCAGATCTCCTGAGGCCAGGAGTTCAGGACCAACCTGGCCAACATGGTGAAATCCCGTCTCTACTAAAATACAAAAATTAGCCGGGTGTGGTGGCACACACCTGTAATTCCAGCTACTCGGGAGGCTGAGGCACGAGAATTGCTTGAACCAGGGAGGCCGAGGTTGCACTGAGCCGAGATCACACCACTGCACTCTATCCTGGATGACAGAGCGAGACTCCATCTCAAAAAAAGAAACAGAAACAAAAACAAACAAACAAAAAACAACGAAAGTAGCCATGTATTCCTATTTTTTAACTATTTTGTGGGCAACCAGTAGAGGAAGATCACAGCCCCCAGTGTGGAAGAGGTTATAGGAAGTGACCACTTTTATGTACCAGTATTGGTGTTTAGTTCATCATAAACTTCCTGTAGGCTACTTTGTCAATGTTTGCAAAAATCTAAATATTGTTGGGTCTAGCCATTTTACCTATTAGAAATATATATATATATATATTTTTTTTTTTGAAATGGAGTCTAGCTCTGTTGCCCAGGCTGGAGTGCAATGGCACAATCTTGGCTCATTGCAACTTCTGCCTCCCAGGTTCAAGCGATTCTCCTGCCTCAGCCTCCCGAGTAGCTAGGATTACAGGCACCCACCACCACGCCCAGCTAATTTTTGTAGTTTTGTATTTTTTTAGTAGAGATGGGTTTCAGTGTGTTGGCCATCCTGGTCTTAAACTCCTGACCTCATGATCTGCCCACCTCGGCCTCCCAAAGTCCTGGGATTACAAGGGCGAGTCTCCACACCCGGCCACTTCTTAGAAATATTTCTATGGAAATAATTGTGGATAAGCACAGATATTAAGTAACATAATTGAAATATAACTATTTGTCTTTTTTCTTGCACTGAACACATTTATCCTATTGTCATTGAGATAATTATTATTTGTTTCATCCCTACTATATGGAGTTTCAAAATGACAATATTGACACTGTAACTAGTGAAAACTAGAGACAGCACTTTAGAATGGCTTTGAAGTGTTTTGGGCTTTAGGATATATCCCATTAGAGACATACCATCAACATATTGTGTTTTAAGGTTATTATAAGAATTATTCTCTGTGTGGACATGACACCAATTGGATATTCTTTTGATTTCTTTTTAGTTTTATGAAAGATCACTTTTTAAAAAATTTAATTGTGCTCTTTAAAATTTGAAAAACATGATATGGATTCAAAGCCAGCACTCTTTGGAGAGGTGTCTTCAGTGAGGTCCAGCTCCTGTCCTCACTCCTCCCCCATGTCTCCTGGATTCCTACCTCGCCCCCTGCCCCTGCCCCCCGCATTTGTTTTTTTTGAGACAGAGTCTCGCTCTGTCACCCAGGCTGGAGCTCAGTGGTATGATCTCAGCTCACTGTAACCTCCACCTCCCAGGTTCAAGCAATTCTCGTGCCTCAGCCCCTTAGCCCCTTAAGCAGCTGGGATTACAGACATGTGCCACCACACCCAGCTCATTTTTTTTGTATTTTTAGTAGAGACAGGGTTTCACCATGTTGTCCAAACTGGTCTCGAACTCCTGAGCTAAGGTGATCTGCCTGCCTTGGCCTCCCAAAGTGTTGGGATTACAGACGTGAGCCAGTGCTCCCAGCCTTCCTTTTTTTATTTATTTTTTTCATAAATGGTAACATCCTGGTAATACTGTCCTCCATCTTCATTTTTCACTTAATCTATCTTGTAGGTCACTGCATAGCCATAGAGAGAATTTGCTCTTCCTTTCACAACTACATAGTATTCTGTTGTATCAGGGTTTAATATATGTTGCTCCCTATCATCAATGGACATTTCAGTTAACAGTCTTTATAATCATGGGCAGTACCAAGTAAGTGGCCTTGTGAAGGTGTCCTTTTGTGTTTTTGCCAGGGTGTCTGTGGTACAGGCTCCTAGATATGGGACCGATGGATCAAAGAGGTGATGCAGATGTCATTCTGTCAACTCCTGCTGCACCCCCTCTCCAGGGGCCCGGTTATCCTTTGCGTTCCTACCAGCAGTGGATGAGTGCCTCTCCCCCAGCTTTGTCCCCAGTGTGTTGTCGAGCTGTGAGATTTCTGCTAATGTAATTGATGAGAAATGGCACCTGAGTATAGTTTCAACCAGCGGTCCTCTTATTTTTAGCAAAGTTGAGCAGCTTTTCCTCTGTGTCACTTGCGTCTCTTTCTAAGGAACTGTCTCTTCATATGTCTTTCCCATTTTCCTTTAGTCTTAAGGGTGAAAACAATTTTCATTCCTGTTTTTTCCTGCTACATTCTTTGACTGTGAGGAGTTGGTGGGACCCAGGGAACAACATAGCCTATCAAAACGGAAGCCTCACATTTACATAGTTACTAGTTTTATTTAAAGAACTTGGACTTCCTCAACTGTCAATTAGATCTAATGACTGATATTTCATGGTGTCAATCCCTCCAGTCAAAGATGACCAGGAGCACACAGCTGTGGTTGACAAGTTGGGTTTTTTCTTGAGGGAGAACACACACCAGTGGGAACATGGGCACTATAGTAAGCGGGTGTGAGAGAGGACTGATGGGACCTGGGCTTTGGCTGGGTGATTCTAGAGCCTTGAGAAGGCAGAGCTTTGCTCTGGACAGGATGCTGCAGGAAGTGGGGGTGATTGCATAACCGAGCATCTTAATAAATCTCCTCTACAGGAAGGAAGACCAGACCAGGCTAAGGCTATCATTGGTAGAGAATTGGCCGTCACGCATATTAGCCTGGATGCAGGAATGCTGGCTATTCTGTGGCCCAGACAATGTCTGTGTTTTGTTTGTGCTGAAGGTGCTAAACCGTTAGAAACCACCATGCTCCAATCAGCTCCCACCAGGCCCCACCTCCAACACTAGGGATCACAATGCAACATGAGACTTGGGTGGGGACACAGAGCCAAACCATATCAGGAATCATCTTGTTCGTGTCTTGATCCATACTGGTTACAAAATGGCCTTGTCTGTACATGTGTGATGTGACATCTTGTGAAATTGTTCAGCAAGAGAACACCAAAGCTCGCCAGGCCAGCTCGCAGCGGCACCAGCGCCTGGAAGACAGGGCCTGGGCAACTCTGCTGTTCTCAGTGGGTGCCTGCAACAAAGCCTTCGGCCCTGTCCTATTTGTAATGTTGTAGTGCTGAGTGACCTATTTGTAATGTTGAGTGATTATAACCCTGAGGGAGACGACAGTACCATATTTTGGCACTGATTTCACATCATATTGTGTAATATCTCATCACACTGTGTTCCACCTGAGAGAGGGTCAGCGTCCAGGACACAGTCACTCATCTTCCCGGCTCAGTCTTTCAATATCCTGGAGGTCTTGTTTAAAGTGACTTGGCCAAAGGGAGCGGAATCTGGTTTCCAAGAAAGAAATCTGACTCAGGAGGGAGAAAAGGAGAGGAGGAGGGGACAGAGGCCATCTGCCCTGGGGGAGTGGAGGTCAGCTTCAGAGCTAGGAATTTGGAGGGCTGGGAGTTCCTCACTTTTCTACTCTTCCTTAAAATCTGCCCCCCTCCACTTCTAAAAGTGTATCCTCCTCTAGGGTAAATGTAAATAAATAATAAACCAGAGAAAAGAGGCTTGAGCACACTTGTAATCTGGGGAATTGGAAGTAAAAGTCATTCTTCTGTTTCAGAAGGTTCTCACAAGGAGATTGCGGTTACCACGCTTCCTGAAGTACATCTTAGTCTGATGAAAAACTTTAATACAACATGTAAGACTCTGGAACTTCTCATGACATAAACAATTCATACTTTAGGTTTTAAAAATAACATATTAGACCAATGAGAACGTAGACATTTAGGTAATTAGAAGGAGCTCCACACACGAACACCTAAGATGGGATTGCAGCCACCTGGAAAGTGACATCACTTTTCTGAACTTTGCTGTTTTCATTGACAAGAAATCCTTCTCTTGTAGTTGTGATAATGATTAAATGTGGTAATATGTTTTTTCCAGCATCTAGTGCACTTCCTGACACATAGACATACACAGTAAACAATAGTCAATCATAGCAATAATGACTCTGAATATTCTGCCTCCATAAAAATATTTTCTACATGTCTAACAAATTACTGATATGGCCATATTCTCTCTTCATAAAGTGACTTAAAGTTGTAATGCAAGGGTCCTAACTGGGTTTGGCTACTTAGCCTGGATGCCAAAAGTTAAAAAATAATGAGAGTGCTAGAGTCAGCAGAACCACGGGGAGGCTGCACTCACTCTTCTTGAAAAGGAAGTTGCAACCTGCCCAGCTGCTCCTGGAACCCCGTGTGCGGGGTGGGTGGCTGCTGTCGGATCCACCAGGTAGCTCTCTGGAGAGCCACTCCTTCACTGTAAGAGTCTCACCTGAGCACGGCCTCGCCCTGGGTTACGGTGTGTCTGAGGAGGAACCCTGCCCACTTGTCTAACCTCGCTTCTGGTAATGATTTTTCTGCCCCAAAGATACCAAAGAGACAGTGTAGCCTTGAAACCCATTGGGGAGAGACCAGAACCAGGCTCTCCACCTGCTGGGACCTGAAATGAACAGCACCTTCTTAGGCACCTCAGCACCCTGACTCCAGGGAGCGGTCCTGTGGGGGTGGAGTCGCTATCAGCCCTGTCAGGGCCTCAGGAGCAAGAGTGGATTTGCCCCTGGCAGGGAGAAACGCCACTTTGGAAGGAAAGAAAGGAAGTTGTGGATACTTGGAACTTATCTGACTGGATTCAGCCTTTTCCACTGGAGAAACAACTTTTGCTCCTCTATCTAAACCTTCTCCCCTGCACGCCATGTCTGTCATGTACTTGAATCCAAAGATCCAAGAGTTTCCAAAGCTTATTGAGCAGAACCAACAAAACCAGCATTTAAAAATACATCTTCTTATGGCTTCCGTGAAGTGACCTCCGAGAAGAATCCAATCAATAGTGTTTTCAACCACATTAATCTGGACTAGACGATACTGTGCCCTTAGTCTAATGCATCGACTACTTGCTTATTGATAGTAAAGCGAATTGCCATATATATATATATATATATATATATATATATATATATTTTTTTGATGGAGTCTCGCTCTGTTGCCAGGTTGGAGTGCAGTGGCGTGATCACGGCTCACTGCAACCTCTGCCTCCTGGGTTCGAGTGATTCTTGTGCCTCAGCCTCCTGAGTAGCTGGGATTACAAGCACGCACCACTACACCTGGTGAATTTTTGTATTTTTTGTAGAGACAGGGTTTCACCATGCTGGCCAGGCTGGTCTCGAACTCCTGACCTCAAGTGATCTGCCTGCCTCGGCCTCCCAAAGTGCTGGGATTACAGGTGTGAGCCACTGGTGCCCGGCCACCAATTATATTTTGAGCGTGTCCGAAAGTTGCCAGTCTTTACCTTCGGCAGTGGTGTGGAAATGGACAATATACATTTTGGATGGCTTCTTTTCTTTGTAAAACATGAAATGCTTTGGGGATGAAAATAGTTACCCGGAGGCCATGTGATTTTAAAAAAGTTGTTGAAGTCTTAAATAATCCAGAATTATTGACTCAAAACTCACTAAAAACTTATCTGTTGAGCACTGTGGCATGCAAAATAATGGCCCCCAAGTGGTCCTCATCCCAATCCCCAGAACCTGGAAACGGGTTAGGCTACACGGCAAAGGAAAATGAAGGTTGTAGATGGAATTAAGGTTGGTAGTCGGCCAACTTTAAAATAGGAAGATTATTCTAGATTATCTGGGTGGGCTCAGTGTAATCAAAAGGGTCCTTAAATGTGGAAAAGGGAGGCAGAAGAGTCAGAGTCTGGGTCATATAATGGGAGAGAGACTTGAATGGCCATTGCTGGCTCTGAAGATGGAGGTGCCATGAGCCAAGGAATGTGGGCAACCCATGAAAGCTGGACAAAGCAGGAAACAGGGCCTACCTGTCTACCCCAGGGCCTCCAGGAAGAAACTAGCCCTGCCCACACCTTGGGTTTAAGCCAGTGAGGTGTGTGTCAGACGTCTGACCTCCAGAACTATCAGAGAGCCAATCTGTGCTGTTATAAGCCATTGCATCCGTGGCGCATGTTTGCAGCAGCAATAGGGAACAACACCAGCACCTTCCACATTCCAGGCTTCCGCGCTAGGCCCTGCCACAGTGGACTCCTGGTCTTGGGGGAGAGGAAGCCAAGGTGCTTGCACGCCACAGGGTAGCTGCTTAGAGTCCAGGTCCTCTCCTCACCTCAGTTCCTATCCAATAGTGCTGTGTGACAGGCTGTCAACCTGGTGAGGGAGGAAGCAGGGTAGAAAATCACTGAACTCAGTGAAAAAGAAATCATGGCATTCGGTGGAGAAGAACTGGTGTTTGAAATTGTTTATCAGACCTCCTTCTTACTCCTGTAAATTGCATTACATATTAAGAATTTTTGTTCCTCACAGGTTGTTTTGACAGCGTGTAGACACAAGGTAACTGCTTTCCAATCGATTCCTTCTTCTTATGGCCAACTTAATTGACTTATGTTCAGCGCAATCCGATGAGCGGTTACCCTAAGCATCTGTCCGAAGGGTCTGGCTGCTTGGCCGTGCCCCCCGGGTCCTCCTGCAGGTCAGGAGCAGCCCTTTGACTTGTGCGAGGCCAGGACCCCTGCTCGTTGGTTATGGGCGCTCCTGCTGCGAACTGGTTGGACTTGGTTTTGTCAGTGGGCACTGAAGGAGAAAGGGAAGGTTTGGGGTCGGGACAAGGGACTGAGCAGGACGTGCTGACACTTGGGAATGCTGGCAAGCACGTCAGGGCAAAGCGCTGAACCTAAATCCGACCGCGGAGGAGAATCAGGACCGCGCGGAGGGTCCCGGGGGCTCCGCGTGCTTTTCCACCGCTGAGGCCCGGGCAGCACTCGCCGTCTTGGGGCCGCAGCGGGTCCAGGCCAAGCACACCGATGAGGGCGCCTTCCCGCCCTGAGCTGAGGGTCGGACTTCCGACCTCCAGAGCGGTAAGACAGCCAGTCGGTGCTGCTTTAAGCCACGACATCTGTGGCGCGTTTTTGTAGCAGCAATAGAGAACTAACGCCAGCGCCTGCCATGGTCCAGGCTCGGCGCTGGGTCCTGCCACAGCGGACTCCGGGTCTCATGGGAGGGGGAGCCAGGGCTATTGGACGCAGCCGGGTAACTGCTCGGAGGGCTCATGTCAAGCCCCTCGGTTCCCTCCATCCACGCGAGTCAGGCGGCCTCTGCCGGGCGGGAGGCGGCAGATGGGTCCTAGCGGACCCCGCGCTCCTGGGGGCCTGGGGGCGAGGCACGGCCCCCATCCTCCTCTCTCCGGGGCCCCCGTCCTTCTCTCCTCGCGCCTCCATCCTCCTCTCCCGGGGGCTCCATCCTCCTCTCCCCGGGGCCTCGTCCTCCTCTCCCCGGGGCCTCGTCCTCCTCTCTCCGGGGCCCGCATCCTCCTCTCCCGGGGGTTCCATCCTCCTCTCCCGGGGGCTCCATTCTCCTCTCCCCGGGACCCGTCCTCCGCTCTCTGGGGTCCCCATCCTCCTCTCCCCTGGGCCCCTGTCCTCCTCGCCCCGGGGCTCTGGTCCCCTTCCCTGGGGGCGGCTGCTGCGCTAGCGGCCGAGGCTTCCCGTTATCCTGCAGTCAGCAAGTCATCACCACCTTGTGGGGCCCTGGAGGTGCATTTTCCTCAGTCGCGCATTTGTCTCGGGGGCTCCCAGCCCTGCCTTCTAAAAATGCTTAGACGGGAGGGGTCGTCAGCCCTGCACGGTGCGCCCAGCTTCCTTGGTCTCACTGGAGGCGACACGCTCTCGGAGGGGCTGGCGTGCAGGGGACTGAGCAACAGACCCCCAAACGATCAGTCACTGCTCCTCAAAACAAATCGATGAAGGTACAATGCCTTGCGTCGTAGAATGAACTTATTTTTTTCTATCCATGTTCCCACTTTCTTTGCATGTTTTATCTTCTCATATTCTAGTAACTTTGGTTGCTGGTGCACGATGCCAGGGCCTTTCATTTTTATTTTTATGTATTTTATTTTATTTATTATTATTTTGAGACGGAGTCTTGCTCTGTCGCCCAGACTGGAGTGCAGTGGCGCGATCTCTGCTCACTGCAACCTCTGCCTCCCGGGTTCAAGAGAGTGCCCTGCCTCAGCTGGGATTACAGGCGCGCGCCACCACGCCCGGCTAATTTTTTTTATTTTAGTAGAGACAAGGTTTCACCGTGTTAGCCAGGATAGTCTCGATCTCCTGACCTCGTGATCCGCCCGCCTCGGCCTCCCAAAGTGCTGGGATTACAGACGTGAGCCACCGCGCCCGGCCGCCAGGGGGCTTTTTGAAAAGATGGTTCTCTTTTTGTTTGTCTTTCAGTAACCTGATTAACTGCACGCGTTCATTTATTCAACCATTATTGCCATGTGGCCGCTTTGAGTCTGCCGTTTTCATGTGAAGGAGACACGGTCCCTGCCCTCCTGGAGTTTATATTCCAGCAGGAGAAGAAAGGTGCAAATGAAGCAGTGAGCATCTCTCAGGAAGGGATGGATGCTCCCAGGAATATCAAGCCAGCAGGGAGGGGAGCTATTTATAGAAGGAGAAGGGCCTCAAAGGGCATTGTGGGCAGAGGGAGGGACCCAGCCTCGCTGCAGAGTTCACATGCAGCTGGGTAAAGTCATGGGATCCAGACAGAGTGTCCTGTTTCTCACACAGGAAAACTCACTCCTCCATATTTTTATATAAATTATCAAGATATTTCCCGCAAAAGCAGATTTTGGGAGGGCTTGAGCTGTCGAGATGGTTGCCTCGGGTTTCCACGTTGTTTTGCATGTGGAGACAAAGTCTGATTCCAAGCCTTCTTTATGAGCACTTCTTAAAACTTATCTTCTATTTGCAGAAAGCGACCACTCCCTATGGCTAATATTGCAGAGGTTGCTTAGAGCAAAGTTTTCACTCAGGGCTAAAATTGGCTGAGATGTTTGGTGATGCTCAGTGTAGCCTCCCAGTGGGGCAGGAATGAGAAAAAATGTCATGATCCCATAATATACCCATAATAATGGAAGCATTAATTTACCAAATAACGGGTTCTTTATATTTTTCACAGAGATTGCTCTGTCAGAACAGCTAGTGCATAAGATATGAAAAGGAACAATCTTTCCAGGTAATGTAGGGAAAAATGTAATTTTGCAACACTTGATAGAGCAAGAGGCCAGAAATTGAGATTGAGGGAGGATGTTGGTCTCTGTATAAAGAACATCAATAGTACATGCAAGAAAATATCTCCAACTTTTGTTTTCTTTTTTCTTTCATTTTAAGAATTACAAAATGATAAAGTCTTAAAATGCAAGGAGAATGTGTTAAGGTCCTGCTTATAAGCAGGGTAGAAAATGAAAAAGGTGATTTCAGTGGTAGAGGATAACTTTAGCTTTTTATTTTTTAATGAACAGCTCATAAAATTTCTAACTGAGTAAAAATTAAATGAATAACTAAAAGGCAATTCTCCCCTAACTTAGGAAAAATCTGAAATTCCATTTCTCAAGAACATAGTACATAGGTGATGTCTTAGTTATCAATTGCTATATAAGAAATGACTCCTAAGCTTAATGGTTTTAAATAACAAAGCTTTCTTATCTCAGCTTAGCTGGCTACCTATCTCTGAGTCTCCCAGGGGGCCGCAGCCAAGGTGTCAGCTGGGGCTGCAGTCTCATCTGAAGGCTTAACAGGGAAAGCATCTCTCTCCGAGCTCACTTATGTGGTTGTCAGCAGGAGGCAGCTCCTCACTGGCTATTATCTGGAGGCTAACCTCAGCTCCTTGCTAGGTGGGCCTCGCCACGAGGCAGCTGACACCATGGCAGCCGGCATCTCTGATATGGTTTGGCTGTGTCCCCACCCAAATCTCATCTTGAATTGTAGCACCCATAATCCCCATGTGTCATGGGAGGGACCTGGTGGGAGGTAACTGAATCATGGGGGCGGGTTTTTCTGTGCTGTTCTTGTGGTAGTGAATGAGTCTCATGAGATCTGATGGTTTTATAAAGGGCAGTTCCCCTACATACACTCTCTTGCCTGCTGCCATGCAAGACATGCCTTTGCTCCTCATTTGCCTTCTGCCATGATTGTGAGGCCTCCCCAGCTATGTGGAACTATGAGTCCATTAAACCTCTTTTTCTTTATAAATTACCAACTTTCAGTTATTTCTTTATAGCAGTATGAAAATGGACTAATACAATCTTTCAGAGTGAGCAAGAAGAGAGGCAGAGGGAAAAGGCATGGAAGACAAAGCCTCCACCTCTTTGTAACTTAACCTCAGAAGTGACATCCATCACTTTTGCTGTGTTCCATTCATTAGAAGCCAGTTACTAGGTCCAGTCCATGCTTGAGGGGAGGAGATTGCACAGGAGGTGAACACCAGGGTTTGGGGGTCATTAAGAGTCATCGTAGAGGCTGCTGACCACAGGTGATATCTGTGTACCTGCTTAGTTGTGATCAATCTGCACTAGCAAGAAAACTTTCCACAAATCTCAGTACATTAATGCTGCTTAAGCGGAGAAATTTGAAGTGAGTTCATATCATTTTTTGGAAGAGCCGAAAGGATATTTTGGGCAAAAGTATGCTCATGAAAGTTATGGAAGAGGGAAGAAGGGAGGGGGTGAGCCCTTTGAGGGACTCCAGGCTGAGCCTATGATCTAACGATACATTGAATAAATTATTAATAACTGGTCATCAGAAACAGCAAACTGCTTTCCACTCCCAGGCCTTTTGAGCAGGCACTAGGAAAAGCTATAACGTTGCTGGTTTCCCAAGTCCTGGGCGGTCAGCAGGCTGCATATCTGCAGGCAACTGTCCCATCCCGCCGTGTTCTCTGCTCATTAGCCTCTGTGCTTCCTGCTTTCCGAAGAGTGAGTGACAAAGGGATAGACGCAGTAGCTATGACTTTCAGATCACAAGCTCGGGTGATCAAGAAAAGTAAGCTACTGAGTTTTTCAAAAACCAGTTACATAATTTCCACCTTTCTAAGCCTCAGTTTGACTCTCTCCACTGCTGTTTGCTAAGCTGCACCTGAATTTCAGGGAGGGTGAGGGAGAGCTCCTCCAGGGAGGAAGCACTGGGGAGCAGTGTTTGCTCCTTGGCTATCACGTCCACGCTTGCACCCGCCGAAATGTTCTCTGCTCTGCTGGGTCCCCAGGGTCTGAGGATGAGTCCCCAGCCTCTGTCTGTGAGGCCCTGGGGCTGTCATCTCCATGAGAGGGAGGTAGCTGGGGCTGGCCCTGCTGCTCTGGAAGTTGCTGCAGCTCTGGCAGGTCCCCGAGGCTGGTCCAGGTGCTGCTTGCCCAGACTTGCCATGCAGCCCTTTCTCCTTAGGGTCGGCATCTTTCCAGATCTCTACCTGTGCAGGAAAGGTACAGGTTTCCATACCCTGGGTCACAGACGCCTCCCTGGCCTGCGGATGAATCCCCTCTCTTGCCCCCTGTGGTGGGTGAAGGAGAAGGACCCCTTCTCAGATGCCTGCCCTGAAGCTCCACCTCCCTTTGATTTTTCTTCTCAGCAAGTCACTTTCTGGATGGGGATGGAAAGCGTCACTCTGAGCCGTCACAGATTTCTCCAAATCTTTTGTGCTGGCCCTAAGTGCTTTCTGTGTCCTTCAGGGCCATGCTTTCAAACTCAAAGGCCAAGGAGTGTGTGCCTCCCTGTAGGCTGCAGATTTCCCTGGAACTGGTGGCTGTCGGGGGTCGGTGGTGGTGGTGGAGTGTTCTGGGGGGCTTGAAACAGCCGTGTGTGCCTGGGTGAACCAGTGCGTGACTGTGTGTACCTGCATGTACAACTGAGTGTGTAGGAGTGAGTGTGGGCGAATGAGAGTGTGGATGCGTGTGTGAAAGTAAGTGTATGTATGAATGACAGTGACTGTGTGAATGTGTGTAAGACTGAGTGTGAGTGTATAAGAGTGAGTTTGAGCAGAGTGTGGATGAGTATGTGAAAGTGAGTGTGAGTGTGTGTATGAATGAGTGACTATGTGTATGAGTGTGAATGAGTGTAAGACAGTTTATGACAGTGAGTGTGTAAGACTGAGTGTGAGTGTGTGTATGCGTGTGAGTGTGACTGAGTTTATGAGCGAGTGTGTGTATGCATGTGAGTGTGTATGTGTGTTAGTGAGTGCGTATGCATGTGAGTGAGGGAGTGTGTGTGCAGTGGTTAACATCTAACAGACATTTCCTGGCCACACAAAGGACATCGAGGAGTCTGGGGTCCTAACTGAAGCTGGATGGGAACGGCCGGGCAAGGCCTAGTGAGAAGTCAGGTAGTGTGGGGGAGTGGAGACTGAACACAGGAAAGATGTGTGGGTCGTCTGGCAGAGAGACCTGAGAAAAGATCGCTCCCTGGTGTGTGTGGCTGTCAGGCAGCCCCTTAGCCCCAGGGATGAGGAACTGAGGCTAGAAGAGGGTGGAAGCACCAGGGAGGCAGGGTCGGTGTGGGGTGGGGGCCCTGCTATTCCCAGGCCTCTGCAGGTGGGGAGAAGCCCCCAGTCGCTGCCTCCAGGGTACTGTCCTTCTCTTGCCTGCAGCTTGAAATAGGAAAGCAGATCAACACAAAGGCTGTGAGCCCCGCGATGCATCTGGGGACATTTGCATCAGCTCATGTTTTCAAATGCGCAATTACCCTGGAAGACTCTAGGCTGGGGAGAATCTACCTCTTCATAGTTGTGTGAGCGGGTGTGTGTATCAATGACTGCCTTCAGATTTACAAGCAAGACCTTGCAGTCAATTTTTTGTGTAACTATGATAATCAGAGTTTGTATTTTGGTTCTGATAGAAGAATTAAATGATACAATCACAGGGACAATGACTTTTTAAGATTGTGTGTGTCTTATGATCTTTCCACTCTATGGCCTTTTGTTAATTGTAGTTATTTTTTCCACAGATAGACTCTATGGGGTCAGGCATGTTGAGCGATTCTCACATTTAATCTTGACCGTGGTCAGTCCTGCATGGCAGCCATCCTCACAAACTCCGTACAGGTGAGGAAACGAAACAGAAGAGATTAAGTCACTTGCTCACGTTCTCCCAGCAAGAAAAGGTTGAGAGCTGGGCTTTCACCCTCCAGGTTGCGTGGAAAACCTTTCCCATCTGCACGTTCTGCCTGGCTTCCCTGCTCTGCTCTGCATGGGGAATATCGTCTGGACTCCTTTCAGAGCCCCTGACCAGGATTTGAGCTTGTTGAAGATAAGGACCTGGAACACAGTAGGCAGTCAATAAACACTTTTTGAATTAAACAATTAAACATAAAGAGACATTAAGTAATGTGGGTGATGAAATACATATAAAAAAAGTGGTTTGTGTTGAGGCTGAAAGTCATTTAAAAAATGCAGTGTTCTATAAGAATCTGATATTTGTAAAGAAATAATAACTAGCTTAGGTGCTAGGAATGCAAATTTATGACCACCTCAGACACCTCTGGACATCGACAAATAACGTTTGTTCAAACACCGGTGGTTTTGTTATGAATTATTTAACTTCTCTTTCAACATGGAAAATAATTCAGATGTGATTGCATCTTTTTCTAATGTCAAATGTGCTGTACCTCTACGGGTGGGAACCTGGAGTTGCTGGATAAACATGGACCGGCCAACGCCACGTGGGTGTGCAGGTCTGGTGACCCTTCCAGTCTCAGGAGCGCTCCGGGAAGCCACTGAGAGAGAGAGGCATAGAGCGGAGTGAGAAGGTGATGCTGCCCCAAATCTGGATACTTGGAAGCACCAGATGATTATCTACTGAATGGGGACAGTGTCTCCACGATCGTTGGAAGCAATGAGTGCCGTGGAAGATGTTGAGGAGCAGGGACCACTCTCGGGGGCTCCTGGGATGGCCGAGGAGCCGGGAGTCCAGGCAACCTCAACGGGCTGTGGGGGTGGGACCCAATCGCTCAGAGTACAGAGGGAGCTTCACGGGGATTACATCATCCCAGTAGCCCCCTGTGAGGCGCTACCATTATCCCCATTTTACAAACTGGTGAGGTAAGTCTCAGAGAGGTAACATAACTTCCTCAAGGCTTTCCAAGGAAACCGGAATTTGCACTCAGATGTTCTGACTTTTGAGTGTGTGCTCTTCACCCCAGCACAGTGCTGTCTTTCTTTGGAGTCTGGTGGTGGATCTGAAGAGTTCTGTAAATTTTGCATTTCACTTCCCATACTCCTTATCTCAGTCTCTTTCATGGGATGACTCAGGTTTTGAAACGGGGACCTGAGAAAGATGTGAACCCCCAAGATTCTGCCTTTGTGACCTAGGAGCACCTTTAGAGCAGAGAGCAATGGACTTGGTCTGTGTTAGCTTGACTCTTCATAGCAATTATAGCCTTGACTGAAATTCAATATTATATCCTGGGATATTTCTGTGTTTGGTAGCACCTCAGCTACAGATATGGTCCACCCACAACAATGTTCTTTATGTTGGGACATCTGGGATTAACTTTTTGAAATATCGTGCCAGGAAGGATTTCATGTTCCTAAAGAATGGATATGTAACCTCTGTTCTGGGTCCACCACGAGGGCCAAACGTAGTGCTTAATTCAACCCCAGTTTAAAGTTAATCCCATGCAACCTCTGCATATTTGGGAAAAAAATAACAACATGGATTTTCATGTATCTTCCCACTTTCCCTGAGAAATTTCAGATCACTTCAAGTAGCTTTTGTGCATTTGGAAATGGGAACTTACCATAAGCCTTTCTAAATCTTTTCTTGGAAGTATGTAGGAGTTGAACTATAAACGTAAGAACATAAATATTTCGCTCATTACACAGACCTCACCACATACCACACAACATTTTGTTATGAGTGTGGCCTAGGTGACAACATCCACATTCTGTGTCTCCATGCACCACAAGAAGTAGGGGTTGGCAAACTACAGGACTTGGGCCAAATCTAGCCCACTGCATATTTTTATGAATAAAGTTTTATTTAGAATACAACTACACAAGTTTATGCATGTGTTGTCTGTGGCTGCTTCTGGGCCACAATGGCAGAGTTGAGTGGTTGTTACAGAGACCTTACGTACAGCCTGCAAACTCTAGCATGTTTTCTTTCTTTCTTTCTTTCTTTCTTCCTTCCTTCCTTCCTTCCTTCCTTCCTTCCTTCCTTCCTTCCTTCCTTCCTTTCTCTCTCTCTTTCTTTCTTTCTTTCTTTCTTTCTTTCTTTCTTTCTTTCTTTCTTTTTCTTTCTTTCTTTCTCTTTCCTTCCTTCCTTCTTTCTTTCTCTCTCTCTCCTTCCTTCCTTCCTTCCTTCGTTTTTTTTTTTGAGACGGATATTCGCTCTTGTTGCCCAGGCTGGAGTGCAATGGCACAATCTTGGCTCACTGCAACCTCCACCTCCTGGATTCAAGCGATTCTCCTGCCTCAGCCTCCCGAGTAGCTGGGATTACAGATGCCTGCCACCACGCCCAGCTAATTTTGTATTTTTAGTAAAGACAAGGTTTCACCGTGTTGGCCAGGCTGGTCTTGCACTCCTGACCTCAGGTGACCCACTCACCTTGGCCTCCCAAAGTGTTGGGATTACAGGGATGTGAACAACCGCACCAGGCTTCTCTAGCATGTTTTCAATGTGGCCGTTTACAGAATAAGTTTTCTGACCCCTGGAATAAAGTGTAAAAGACAGGCAGCACCATAGAAGTTCCTGTCTAAAGAGAATTTCAGCTAACTGGCTAGATAGTAGGAACACACTTAAATTTTTTTGCAAGTGGTGGGGGCAAGTAGGGAAGTAAATTGTTCTGCTATAAAGCTCTTCATTTTACATAGAGTGCAGTGAAGTCCTAGATTCTGAAAACAGGGGTTCCAGTAGAAATTCTTCCACTGAACACGTGTCTGTGGGAAACGACTTCACCTTCACAAGAAACCTTAGCTGCTTGACCTACCTCTTAGCATGGCCGAGAGGGTCGAAAGGAAGAATGGAAATGAATTTCTCTGCAAAGTGTTATTTCTGTGTCAGGTCGGGCTTAAGAGCTATGTTTAGCTCTGGACAACGATATTTTTCAACATCTGTTTGTTCAGGGATCTGTTTAAACTAATAACTGTCTAGTACCTTCCCAATCTACCCTCAATTAGAGTAGTTTGTTAAATTATGTATTTATTATTGTAACTTTCAGTTCACATTGTGTGGGAGAGAATTAGAATCTATTCATTTTGAAACTTGAAGAATGGGAATTGACAATATAGATATGGAAGCCACAAAAGGAAAAACTGAAGAATTGAAGCAGTATGATGTATAAATAGGGCAATTTTTAAAATATTTGAGTTAGCCAAATAATTTTCTTTTTTTTCCTGTTTGTAGTGTTTGGCTGTGTAGACATGGCTTTAGTTAAATAAACTCATGAAACATCACCACATTGGGAAAAATCCGTATTAAAATAAAATTAAATGAATTTTCAGTATGGATTGTCTGCAAGAACCCATAAAGATTTATTGCCATTATTTCAAACATCATTGAAATTAGACTTAATTATGTGTGCAATTTGCTGGAAATAGCATTTTAGCATTTTTGATCAAGTATATGCCATTAATTTTAAAATAGAAATGTACCAAGCTGGTTTTTAAAACATCTCCCAAAATATAATTTCTAAAGCACTTCTTTGAAAAAGTCTCTCTTCTTCCTAGCCTCATCCCAAATGTTTTGCCATTCCTAACTCTTAAATTGGCAAACAGATTATTTTTGTTTCTTTGCTTATTCCTTTTTAGACCATGACAATTTTGAGTGGCCAGATGGGTTCGGGTGACTGCCCAAGATATTCACATTATAGGAAGAAAGGAAACAGCTTTGCTCTTTGGTAATTTCAGACTTTTAAAGGACACAGGTTAATGGCTTTTTATTATTGGGTTTTTCTTGTATTTTCTCCAGGTATGCCGGTGTCTATACGGCACACGGAAAAGATGGAATTTATCAAATTAATTCACTTGGATGTTTCAAGTGAGTAGTCATCCTCGGCAGCACGCTTTGTAAGAGCTCATTTTCTATCAAGGTGACAGTGTTAAGTGTATGGAGCCAAAGCTCCAGAGGCTGTGATTTGTGTCTGCGTGCTTGCCTTCTTCATGGAAATCTATTTCACGCAACTGAAGTGCATCGACAGTGTAGCAAGGCTTCACCTCGTGAGCTACGTGACAGGAGCTTGTCCTAGAATCATCTCCAAGGCCTTCCTCCCACCATCGCCCACGCCAGCGCTGATATTCCGGCTTCCCACCTGCCTGCTGCCCTGAGCCTCTGTTCTGTGGTTCCTGAGCCCCTGCCTTCTAGTTGGTTCTCTTTGCTGTCCATCCAACCGCCTCCGTGCGTCGCCCCGTGTCCCGCCCCCTCCCTGCCCTTCCAAGCCCGACCATCCCGGCTCCCCCGATCACCCATCATCTGCCACACACAGCACCCCCAGGCGACTCAGGGTTCGGGGAGGAGGAGACCAGACGGGGTCTTGGCTGGCACGGTCTCTTCACAGGGCTGCCGTGAACAAACTTCGTGACAGCGGCAGAGAGGTGGCCCAGGAGTGGGACAAGCAGGCCCCGGGCCTTGGACTCAGACATGCTGGGTCCGGTCAGGCCCGTGTGGGAACCAGTGTTTTAGGGACTGAGTACTCCGTTAGAGAAGAACTGATCCTAAAGAAAGAGTCAGGAAGACACGAGTGGGCCAAATAAAAGAGGAAGAGAGGTTCTCAGGACATCATGGCACTTGCTAGTTGGATTTGTCTCCCCGTCCAGAATTTTGTGGGCTCATGTCTGATTTTTTTTTTTTTTTTTGAGGCGGGGTCTCACTCTGTCGCCCAGGCTGGAGTACAGTGGCGATCTCTGCTCACTGCAACCTCTGCCTCCCGGGTTCACGCCATTCTCCTGCCTCAGCCTCCGGAGTAGCTGGGACTACAGGCGCCCGCCACCACGCCCGGCTAATTTTTTTGTGTTTTTAGTACAGACGGGGTTTCACCATGTTAGCCAGGATGGTCTCGATCTCCTGACCTCGTGATCCGCCAGCCTTGGCCTCCCAAAATGCTGGGATTACAGGCGTGAGCCACCTGGCCCAACCTCATGTCTGATTTTTAAGAGAGAGAGAGAGAGAGAGTCGGAGAAAAGGGGCGGGGGGAGAGAGAGAGAGAATGCTTACATGAACACACAAGAGAATGAAGTAAAAATAAAAACGCCAGTTGGTAGATTGCAAAACTCTTCTCAGTTTTGAGACTTTATTGTTCTTCCCACAGAGACCACCCTCAGGGCCCCCTTGAATCCGAGCGAACCTTGTGAAGATTTGCTTCCACCAGCAAGACGTGGACAGAGTGATACTCCCCCGGCTTTCACAGGCGTGCAGCCTCTGTCTCACTCCCTTGGAAGGCTGCCCTGAGAGCGCCACGGAGAGCACGAGGCCCACCTGCGGGAGGGTGAGAGGCCGCATGAAGGGAACCTGAGGCACCCAGCCAGGACCCAGCACCCATAGCCGGGCATGCTAGTGAGGCCCACTCAGTCCTTCCCAGCCAATAGTCCAGCTCGATGCAGCTGCAGGAGCGAGCCCAGGTGAGAGCAGTTGAGGAACCGCCCACCCGCCGACCCACAGAAGTGCAAACAGCCATAAACTGTGTTTAAGTCACGGAGTTTTGGGGTCATGTGTGGTGCAGCAAATGCGACGGAACCAGGCCGCTTTACTAAAGTCGCGGTAAGATCTGTTGGGATGTGTCTTGTACTACACAGGAAGAACACGGCGTTCTCCTAAGTGCGGAGGGAACTTACTGTCCCAGCACCTGGAGCGCGAATCCTTCTCGTGGAGGAGTGTTCTTTGGGCAGTGGGTTGATGGTGGGGCTGTGTGAGTCTTTGAGAACTGCTTTGGTGCAAAAAGGGAAACCTGAGGTGCCGAGGTATCAACAGTTTTCTACATGAGGAATCTGCAGGAGCTGGGGGTTAGGGAGGGAGCGGGAAAGACGGAGCTGAGCACCGTTTTGGGAGGGGCGCCGGGTTTGCAAAAATGTCTGAAGGGCTTTGGAGAGGCTCACAGTGGATTTGCTGCAATGTAGATGCCTCGGTTCCACACAGAGCTGCTGCGAGTGTTTGGACACCCGGGGACATCTGAACGACACACCATTTCAGTGCATTGAGGACCTCAGAGGTTCTGACTCAGTGCAGGTCTGCTGATGTTGCGGTGGAAGCTCCTTTTCTCATCACCCAAAGGAGACTAAGTGGGCAGGAAGGGCCTCATGAGCAGGCATCCCAGTGGGGCCAACCAGAGAGCAAGGGAAACGGGGAGGGGCCCCAAAGCCCCAGCTCAACGTTCGTTAATGCTGGTGTGACGTCTCTGGAGGGTGCCTGAACTAACGGGAGATGGGGGCCACACGGGGCAGGCAGAACAGAGATCCACTCTCAAGAGGAGAAGAGAAGAGAAGGTAGAAAAGTAGTCCTGCAATGTGACTCCGTTCTAAACTTGGCACCAGTGAGAATGGGGGAAGCAGAGACATGCAGAGAAAGCCAGAAATGCGGGGGACGCTCAGTACGTGTTTTTGGCTGGAGTGAATGGTGAGTGGGCTCGGGAAAAACTCCGCTAGTCTGTCAATTTCCAGGTGGAGAATTTGCAATGACTTTTCTGGCTGACTCAGCTGATCAAAGTAGGTCCACGTTGTTTTCCTTTTTTTTTTTTTTTTTTGAGACGAGTCTCGCTCTGTCTCCCAGGCTGGGGTGCACTGGCGGGATCTCGGCTCACTGCAAGCTCCGCCTCCCGGGTTCACACCATTCTCCTGCCTCAGCCTCTCCGAGTAGCCTTGACCACAGGCGCCCGCCACTACGCCCGGCCAATTTTCTGCATTTTTAGTAGAGACGGGGTTTCACTGTGCTAGCCAAGATGATCTCAATCTCCTGACCCCGTGATCCGCCCGCCTCGGCCTCCCAAAGTGCCGGGCCTGTTTTCCTTTTAAAAAAAACAACCGCACCCGGCCTGTTTTCCTTTTTAGAAAAAATGTGCTCCCATTAAGTAAATAACCCCTTATTAACATTCTTCTGGGCCGGGCACTGTGGCTCACGCCTGTAATCCCAGCACTTTGGGAGGTCGAGGGGGGAAGATCACGAGGTCAGGAGATCGAGACCATCCTGGCTAACACGGTGAAACCCCATCTCTACTGAAAATACAAAAAAATTAGCCAGGTGTGGTGGCGGACGCCTGTAGTCCCAGCTACTGGGGAGGCTGAGGTAGGAGAATGGCGTGAACCCGGGAGGCGGAGCTTGCAGTGAGCCAAGATCGCGCCATTGCACTCCAGCCTGGGCGACAGAGCGAGACTCCCTCTCAAAAAACAAAACAAAACAAAACAAAACAAAACAAAACAAAACAAAACAAAACCTTCTGAATAATTTCATGCATCTATATTAGTTTTCTGTTGCTGTGTACCATATCACCACACACTTAGCAGCTTAGAAAAACACGCACTTACTGCTTCCTAATTTGTGTGGGTCAGGAGGCTGGGTTGTGGGATACCTGGGGCCACTGCTCAGGGGCTCAGCAGGCTGAAATGAAGTTGGCTAGAGCTGGGTCTCCATGGACACTAAGGGTTCACTTCTAAGCTCAGTTTTCCTTGGTGGAATTCATTTCCTGCTGGCTGTTAGGTGGGGCTTGCTCTCAACCCATTGAGACTGCCTGTGGTTCCTTGCAAGGTGGCCCCATAGGCAGCTCACAGCACGGATGTTTGCTTTGTTCCAGGCCAGCATCTGTGACCTCACCTTCTTCAGAGTCCCCTCTGATCGGGTCAGGCCCATGTGGAATAATCTCCTTCTGATTACCAAAGACAGTAGGGGGGTGTCTTACTCACAGAGGCCCCCCTCACACTCCAAGGGAGGGCTCTGCAGGGTGTGTGCCCAGCGGGCAGACTGTTGTGGACCATCTGGAGTCTTGCCTCCCATAGTATCTGTGTGTGAGTAATTTGGTCTCAGGAAATTACTGAAGGCTCTATCTCAGCTTATTCACCCTCCGGTAACAAAACACCATAGACTGGGTATTTAATAAAGAACAGAATTTTGTTTGTTACAGTTCAGGAGGCTGGGAAGTCCAAGATCAAGGTGCTGGCTGATGATCAGACACTGATCATTCAGTGTCTGATGAGGGGCAGAAGACAGAAGGGACAAAGAGCCCGGTGAGACCCCACAAGCCCCTTTGTAAGGCACTAATCCCAGTCATAAGGATAGAGCCCTAGAGAACATACCAACCCTTAACGCCTTCATCTCTTAAAACTATCACGTTGGGCGTGAGAGATGAACTATTTCTCATGGGCGCGGTGGCTGACACCTGTAATCCCAGCACTTTGGGAGGCTGAGGTGAGTGGATCACGAGGTCAGGAGATCGAGACCATCCTGGCCAACATGGTGAAACCCTGTCTCTACTAAAAATATAAAAAATAACTGGGTGTGGTGGCACATGCCTGTAATCCCAGCTACTCAGGAGGCTGAGGCACGAGAATCACTTGAACCTGGGAGGCGGAGGTTGCAGTGAGCTGAGATTGCGCCACTGTACTCCAGCCTGGCAACAGAGCGAGACTCCATCTCAAAACAAAGCAAAAAAAAATTTATCACATTGGGGTTTAAGTTCCAACAAAACATACACTTTGCGAGGGCACATTCAGACCATGGCAGGTGTCATTACAGGTTGCATTTTATTTCCCACCTTTCTCATGACAGACCTCAGAAGGACCTACACTCCCATATGACCTATGGCCTCTGATGTTCTCCTCACTCTGGCTACTTTGATGGTTCAAGGTCAGCCTGCTTCTCTGACTTCAAGGTTGAGGGTCTGGAGCTGACCTTCTCCAGATGAAATGGGGGAAAGGCAGAAAGCATTTTCTCTGTACTTTGGTTCTGCAGAATTTACTTCTTGACTCCACAGTTGAAAGAGAAAAACTGGAGCAAATGAAGAGAACCAGGGGAAATAACCTATCAGTGCCCTGTACTCGGAAGTCACGCTTCAAGTGACAGGAAGGGACTATCTGCCATTGAGAGCAGTCACAGAGAACATGTTCACCAGATAGATCCACGCCCGCCTTTCATGCCAACCCGGCTTCATGGGGGAAATTAGTTTGGTAGGATTACCGTGTCAGTCCTGGTACATGCTAGTGTGGGAAACCAAATATGAGTGTGTTTACATCTTGTTAGGTTCTCCTGAGATCTCTAGATGATATTTTTTATCTTTTTCTCCCTTTGTTCCGAAGCGTGCTGAGCTTATTTCAAGCACGGCCAATTCAAAATCAACCTCTGCCGTATTTCTGCAGCCGGGGCTCGGAGCACTGAGGTGATTCAATGCAGTAATTAACGTCAAACATGAAACAATCAGCGTGTGTGGGTGATCACGGCTAAATAACTCAAAAAGAAAGACCCGGTGTGTTTGGCATGTTTAGATACGGACCCTCACCTCGTTTGCCTTTACAATGGTCTCACAGATTCCAGGTTGGTTTGTAGATGATGAACAATGAGCACATTACTCATGCCCTGAAAGCATGACATTGGCAAATCACATCGTTGCAGTCTTAAGAAATACCGCATGATTCTGTTTTGACATACTTTATTTTCAGGAAGGAGAGCAGTTATCTATATGGGCTCACCTCAAAGTGCCTACAACTGATGGAGCATTATCATATTCCATAAATAATTTGGGCACGAATGTCATTATAGGTATAAATCAAAAGGACAACTTTTGCTTCCAGATTTGCCTGTGTTTGTAAATTTATGTTGTATTTAGTAAGGAAGGAGGTAACCTGCAGAACTGTTCAAATGGTTTAAAGCTCACTAGCTGTTGGGAGCCAGGCAGCAAAACTAAGAAGCTGTAGCTTTATTGGCTGGTGTTGAAAAGAACTGATGCTTACCAAGTAGGTGGGAGAGGAAGCCATTGTAGAAGCTGGCTATGGTCCAGAGCTGCAGTTCTCAAACCTGTGCGTGCATCGGAGTCACCCGGTAGACTTGCTGAACGCAGGTTGCTGGGCTCCACCCCAGACTTTCTGGTTCACTGCATTTCTGACCAGGCCAATGTGATGCCGAGCCCACATTCAGAACCCTTCACCAGAGAGCAAAGTGTTCCTCATGGGAAGAAAGTTGGACTTTGCTTTAGGGAAGCACTTTGATGAGACCCTTCCATTGACAAGTTCAAGACTCCTCCTTAAGCTAGTTCGGATTCAAAAGCAGAATTCAGAAAGTAGTAAGGCAACCTGAAAGTGAAGTTGCCCTCTATAATAAAGCAAGGGGAGTTTTGTTGTTGGATGGCAGCTGGAGGGCAGAGATAGGACCGTGGATGATGGGGAGAAAGGTGAAAGGACCAGGGGTACAGTCTATAGTAAGATGGTGGCAGACCTGGAATCCACATGGTAAGAAACTTCCTGAGGCTGGAAAGGGCCAATGAATCCCCAGAAAGAGTGGCGTCAGATGTTCAATGTGAAGTTTTCCTGAACTGTGCTGCTGTTCTTCCTGTGATCCCCAACTCTGACCTTCACCATTATCCCCAGCATTTGCTGAAGATCAGGTCTGTTCACTAGTCTCGCTGAGTTCTTTAGGATCTTGCCACTCAGGGTGTGGTCTATGGACCTACAGCAAGTTGGCCTTCCTGAGAGCTTCTCAGAAACGCAGAATCTCAGGCTCCGCCCCTGCCTACTGAATTGAAGTCCGGAGTTTAACAAGATCCCTGTGATGTGTTTGTGCATTTGTGTTTAGAGGAACTTTTAAGGCAGAGTTATCCAGACTTCTATGATATCACTGTTGCCAGGGACACTTTTTAGGCATGCAGATTTAGGGCCCTACCCCAGCCCTTTGAATCAGAGTTGTCCAGAGAGAGGCCTAGGAATCCGTGTTTCTAATTCTTATGACGGAGCATGTTTGGGAGGAAACTTCTTTAAGGGAATGAAGGGGAGCTGTTTTGATGCTTGGGTGGTTAAATCGAGGCAGGGACAGGAGGTCAGCCACAGGAAGCACGCAGCAGGTGGGGATGAAAGTGAACAGAGAGTAGGACTTTGTAGTAAAAGGTGACAGAAGGACATAAACCCACTGCAGGAACCTCAGACCGCCTTGGCAGCATTAGGAAGGTCTCTGGATTTCCCCTAGACTGGTTGCTTTCAAGTGGTGGGAGGGATTTGGCAACATCTGGAGACACTTTTGGTGGTTACAAGTGGGAGATCTCCCTGGCTTCTGGTGGGTAGAAGCCAGAGATGCTGCTAAAACTCCTACAGTGCAGGACAGTCCCTCCTACAGTGGCCCCAAATCTTAGCAGTGCTGAAGTTGAGAAACCCTGGTCTAGGGCTGTGGCTTTAAGTGTGGTCCTGAACCAGCAGCATCATATTGCCTGGGAATACGGGACTTGCTAGACATGTTAGTTCAACTTTCTTCCCCTGAGGGGCCGCATCTCAGACCTCCGGGGTCACACACCATAGGGCCGGGGGCCAGCGATCCGTGGTTCAGCAGACACTCAGGCGGTTCTGATGCACACTACAGTCTGAGGACAACTGCAGACATAGGTAGAGTGGGGCTCCCATTTTTGTCCATACAAATTGCACAGCAAATGAAAGGGTGGCCTAGGAGGCTCAGCACTTGAGGCTGTCTGGGTTCAGCTGCCACACCAGCCAGGGAGTCCTGTGTGACCAGCCTTGTCAGCACCCCTGTGAGAGGGATCTGCACAAGGGCTCCACTGCGCCTCCTGGGATCCCCGGTGGAATGTGGCTTCCTGACTCCTCTCAAGACCCAGGAACGTGCAAGCTCCCCGGGGGTCCCCATATTCTCTCCAAGTTTGAGGATGGCTGCCTTGTATTCTGTACTAAAACGGAGGTCACTGTTTCCTCTCGTCCCATCTCTGGCTGCAAATCAATGTTTTTTTCTGTTTTAACGCTATACTTCACATTCAATTTAACCTGATTTCATGGATGTATAGTGGTGGATATAGTTACCCTCAGGGCCATAATGTTGCCGTGTTTCTGAACAGAGCCTGCAGCGTTCTGCAGAGGTGCCTCAGGGCCCTCGCCAGGCAGTGGCTGGGCACATTTGCTTTTATGCTGTGCTAGTTCCTGCTCTTCTCCTCCCCACAACCAGACACACTCCACTTTCACTGTTGTGTGAACTGGGCTTCTGAGGAGGGGACAAGAAAGCTTTCTTCTGCTGAAAAAGGATAGCACTTCCCAGTTTTTTTTTTTGAGACAGAGTCTCTCTGTTGCCCAGGCTGCAGTGCAGTGGTGCGATCTTGGCTCATGGCAACCTCCGCCTCCTGGGTTCAAGTGATTCTCCTGCCTCGGCCTCCCGAGTAGCTGGGATTACAGGCGCATACCACTGCACCCAGCTCACTTTTGTATATTTAGTAGAGACGGAGTTTCACTGTGTTGGCCAAGCTGGTCTTGAACTCCTGACCTCAAGTGATTTGCCTGCCTCAGCCTCCCGAAGTGCTGGGATTATAGGCATGAGGCACTGCGCCTGGCCTTCCCAACTTTTTTCTTGTCCGGGCACACCCAGAGAACGGAGCTATTTATGCAGACGGGGATAAGCCGAGGGGCTTTGAAGCCTTTGAACAAACTCCTTGGAGGCTGGAAGGTGTACGTTCAGGCCCACCAGCACTCAGTGTCCGGCATCCTGGCAGAATCCTGTGCCCCGTATGCTGGCCAGGAACACCCTGTACTGTCTGATTCCTACCATGACCCTGTGTGTGTGAAAGAATGAGGATCTGTCCTTGTGAGGACATCACCAAGGACACCTGCCTGTGGGCTGGGTACCCTGGGTGTTCCCAGTAGTGTTGACAGCTCTGGATGGCTCTGGGTGGCCCAGCCTCAGAGCCTTGCCTCGCTCCTTGTTAATTTAACAATTGTCCATGGAGCATCTCCTATGTGATGGATGCTGTGGCAGATCAGCTGACTTCTGGTGGCTCTGTGGCAAGGCTGTTCAGCGTGTCGTGTGGGCGTCATCTCCACTCCATAAAGAGCAGCTAAAGCCCGAAGAGATGAAATGACTTGCCTCAGGTTACTGGCTCCAAGCTCAGCAAGATGTGCAATCTAGACTCTGCCTAGAGCTCCACCTGAACCCCACCATCTCTCCAAGTGCAATGACAGGTCAGGCTGTGATGTCCATTGGCTGTAGTGACGACCGAGTCTCTGTTCTCAACCACATCAGTGTAGTGTCAACCCCCAGGGCTAATTCAATTAAGTGAATATATCTGAGTGCTGACTGCGTGCGCAGCACTGTAGCAGGAGTGATACACTCTGAGTAGCCGTTTATTTGAACAGATAGAGGACTTGTCAGTCTGTCTTCTAGTTGTAGTCTTTTTCTTTTGAGACACAGTCTCATTCTATAGCCCAGGCTAGAGTGCAGTGGTACGATCTCGGCTCACTGCAACCTCTGTCTCCCGGATTCAAGCTATTCTCCTGCCTCAGCCTCCCGAGTAGATGGGATTACAGGTGGGTGCCACTGCAGCCGGCTAATTTTTGTATTTTTAGTAGAGACAGGGTTTCACCATGTTGGCCAGGCTGGTCTCGAACTCCTGACCCCAGGTGATCTACCTGCCTTGGCCTCTGAAAGTTCTGGGATTATAGGCGTGAGCTACCATGCCCGGCCTAGTTGTAGTCTTAATAATATTTCAAAAAGTGGAGGTTTCAATGCAAAAGAGATTCCCCACCAAAACAAGGACAACATTGGGGAACATGTTATTTTCACATGAGTTTGTGACAGAATAGCTAGGAGACCACCGAATGTTTGTTCCTGTTTCTGAGCACACAGCCAGACTACGCTTATCTGCTCTCCTTGCAGTTGGTTATTGTGATGTTACCAGGTTCTGGTCGCCTGAACACAAGCAGGTGTGATGTGCCCCTTCCAGGCCTGCCCCATGAAATGTCCCCACAAGTGATCCTTGACCATCCCCCCTCCTCTGCTAGCTGGACCAGGGGACTTTGGAAGGCATGTGTTGAAGATGGCAGAAGGGAAGGAAGTGGGCCAGCATGGGAGGAGCTGCCTGTCCACCCTGCATGCCTGATGTCCGTTTCTCCCGGCAAGCCAACAGCGAGCAAAAGCAAATGTGTCCTGGAAAAAAAATCAGACCCTCCTTGGTCTGAGTCCTGGCTCTACCACGTTAGCCTTGAGGTCTTCGGGAAGTTACTAACCAGTGTGAACCTCTGTTTATTCTTCTTTAGAGGGAAGATAGGATCTCTGCTTTGCCACAAAGGTGACACTGTGGGAAAGGTCAATTTAGATCTTCGGAATGGTAAAGTAGGAGAAGCTGTGGATGAGTGACTCACCAGATTGGTTATTAAACTTGTGTGGTTCAGCTTCTCAAGCTTCTGAACATTTCTGGACTAGATGCCATCATTTAAAACCCAGGAGATTTCACATACAAATTTGGATTTTTCCACTTTTCTTGAAAAGTCAGAGGCTCTGGCAATACCTAGCAAACATTCTCAAATGGCAGTGATTGGCTGGAGCTGAGCGTACTGGCTTCCTCCCATGGACAGTCTCTACCACTGCCTTACCATGGGGCCACATTAGTTACTTGCTGGACTTTACAGAGTTTGAATTTTCAACTCTGATGTTATACATATGTATGCTTTTGTTATTAATACACTGGCTTACAACATATAAAATAATATCTACATTAAAATAAATAAGAGCTAGCTATATATTTAGTATCTAGGTCAGCTAATTAAGCTTAACAACGTGCACCAGACTACATTGGGAACAGATGGTTGGACATCTCCCAGCAACAGCCATAAATGAGAGGTGAGGATTCTGCTTTTCAAGGGGGACTAACGGGAAGATCCTCAATTATTTGGCATTTTTTGCTCTGGGTCCTTGGCTTCAGGGTACATCTGTGTTGGCCTGAGCCAGACATCATGAGCCTTTGACCCGCTGGAAAGAATCATACCTTACCCAAACCTTGGGAAGCTGAGAAACGCATTTAGAGGTCATCTATTTGCTCTGAGCTGTGGTTTTCTCCAGTTTCTGCTAGGCCAGAGGGCAAGGAGTCATCACCAACAACCTAAGTGCACTCTGCGTTTAGGGGAGGAGAGTGGGCACTACATTCTCAGGTCTTCTAATAGGGTCAGCCCACAGGAGATGCCCATTATCTTAGTAAGAACCACAGCCCTAAAAACTGAACACCCTCCAGTGAAACTATCAGAGAAACAAGGCCTCCCCAAAAGTGTTAATGTGACTTCCGTAGTACAACACTTATCCTCAAGGACCGATTTTGGCAGTCCAGTGGGGAAACACAGCTTGCAAAGCAGTTAAAAGCCTGAGAGCCAGGAGAAGAACAAAATTTGAGAAATGGATCACTGAGAACAAGTTATGTTTAATTCGAAGAGGAGCCAGAACTGCCAACGTACTGCATTACTGAAGCTGGAAGAATCACACTTGCCACTTGGAATATAGTTAGAGACTTGATTTTGTGAAAATGAAGACTCTCCCTATGCAAGCAAAGAAAATAAGATGGAAACATTGGTGTACGGGGAGTCAACTAAAGGATTCCAGACAATTTATTTCCATTCAGTTCAGTTCAAGAGATCAGTAGTCATATATTATTCTACCTTGTTCTGAAATAGTGTATGTTTCCTATTTATTATCATGGTTATGAATAAAATAAGTTCTTTCTCAGGAAAGTATAAAGAAATTGTTCTTGTTGCAGGAAGACATTGAGGGATTTTTTGTGTGTGTCATCTTTGGGTCTTGTGCAAGATGGAAAGATGCTTTGTGGAAGAGATCCGAGGGGCATGGTGAATGGGAGCTGCCCATGAATCATCGCACAGAGCAGAGCTGAAGCAGGGATGCAATAAGGGATATTCAAAGCAGGCTGACACAGCCAAACTGCAAAGTAATCCTTCTTTTATGCTCTGTGCTGGGCAGTCTGTTGAAAACATGCTTTGCAAATAGAGCTTTTGCAAAGAAGAATCCATGGTAGAGGTCAGAAGAAGGTCACAGAGGTGGTCTAAACGTAGGAAATAAGAACCCGGCAGAAAGGTGAAGGCTGTTCTTAAAGTGTAGTCCCCACACCACTACCACCACCAGCAGCAGCAGCAGCCCCTGGGAACTCATTGAAAATGCACATTCTTGGGCCCCACAGCAGACCTCCCAAACCAGAAATGCTTAGGGTGGGGCCCAGCAGTCTGTGCTTTAGCAAGCTCTCCCTGTGATTCTGACTCAGGCTAAAGTTCAAGAACACTGGGTTAAGGGGACCAGAGCTCATTAGCACAGAGAAGAGAAGGCGGAGTGGGGAGTTTAAACTTGGCAGTTCAAGCTCAGGGTTAGCAATGTGCTTCCTCCCATTCCCACCCATTTCCCCCAAGGGCAGGACAGCAGGCGGTGGCGATGCCTACTACAAAGTGAACCCCAGGGGCTCATCCCAGCTGCTACCCCGAGTCACCTGGTGGACTTCCCTGACAGCTCCATGCTAGGTATTCTGATTTAATTGGTGTATTATTTATTTAGTTAAGCTCCTCAAGTGAATCTCATGTGCAGCCAGGATTGACAGCATGACCCCCGATAATGCAGAAGAACTGGACAGGAGTAAATGTGCTGCCGCCCTATCGGGGATTCACATGGGAGAGGCGTGTCGTCAAGGGAAGGCAGTTTGCTAAGGACCATTTCAGGTTACCAGTCCCGGGAGGGGGCCCCTGCTATCTCAGGACTCCCAAAAAGCCTCAGCTGGCCAGGCGCAGTGGCTCACGCCTGTAATCCCAGCACTTTGGGAGGCTGAGGTGGGCGGATCACCTGAGGTCAGGAGTTCGAGACCAGCCTGGCCAACATGGTGAAACCCCATCTCTACTAAAAATACAAAATTAGCTAGGCGTGGTGGCGTGTGCTTGTAATCCCAGCTACTTGGGAGGCTGAGGCAGGAGAATCGCTTGAACCCAGGAGACGGAGGTTTAAGTGAGCCAAGATTGCACCACTGCACTCCAGCCTGGGCAACAGAGTGAGACTCTGTCTCTGTCTCAAAAAAATAAAATAGAATAAATAAAAAGTCTTAGCTGCCCCAGACAGCTTCCCTTGCCCTTGGTCCTTGCCCAATATGACAACCTCGTTTTTATTGATCTTTTTAAAAGTGACATTGTCCTGGGAGCTGTTCTGGCCTTCTCTCTCCCTTCTTCTTGCCCCAAGGAGAATAACTTATTTTTCCTTTCTACCCTACTACACACTCAGCTTGACGGCACTTCTACCCCAACAATGTGGGGTTAACATGACTTGCAGCTAAAGAGAAGTGCTTTCTTCCTCTTGGATGTTTTCGTTTGGCTTTAGATGTAAGGAATTTATTTATTTATTTTTAACATTGCTCTAGATTTTGGCAAACAAAAAGAAAAGCTCATTGTAAATTACTCATATCTGCATTTTTTTCAACGGCCAACAAACAATAGATAATCAAGAGGAATTCCTGTTTCAGAGGTAAAATGAAACCTGAACATGTTTTAGGATGGGAGGCCCTGATGTTTTCTACTTGCCTTCCTAAATAAGAACCATCTTACTTGTAAGCCTGCCTCTAAAGCGGATAAGGAGATAGTGTGCCTGATGTATGCCACTGGTCCGTGTCCCATTCCCACCAGTGTTGAGACTAGTATTCTTTTCTTATACAGGGTTACGATAGCTTAATTTGTTCCCAGAATTTCTCTCTTCCCTGCCAAGGATTTCCTGCGAGGCACTCTTTCAGTGATGGGAAGTGGAGTTACTTCTCCTTCTGTCCCTTCCTTTCCAGGTTCATGCATTTCTAATGGGGATGCAATGTCAGACAAACAACTTTGATCAATGCATATATTGCACGCTGGAGGATGGCAGTTTAGCCCCGGGGTGTTCTACCTCGGAGCTGGCACTTCACCTGTGCCCTGAGCAGGCTGTTTCAATGTTCTGTCTAGAAAGCAACTTCTGGACAGGATAGTGCAGTACGCATTATGTGACAAGTAGCTCCCTTGACAACAGACCCATTCCCATGCCTCCTTTGCTATAAAGTAGGTTTAGTGTTCTGGTACAATGTTACATGGGATCCTGAACCAGTGTAGCAACACTTCGGTAAACCTTAAATAGTGGTTCCACCTGAGATCCTGCGAGCAGAAAAAGGCAAAGTCACAATATGAACACATTTATTTCTGTGAGACATAACCACGGACGCTCGAAGAATGAAAGGGATTTGATGTGGTCACCTTGCCACCAGATAGAGAGCTGGTCTCCTTGAAGAATGGCACCATATCGGGGCTCACCATTGGTCTCTCCTGCTCACAGGTTGAACATTCAGTGACAACAGTTGCTAGATAAGCCCATAAGAGACCAGGCCACTGGGCCCATGCATAGTCTCCATCTCTGCCACTGTGACCAATATATCCACGTACTCATCGTGCCACAGGAGCAGTCAATGACAAAGGTTGGCTGATGTCAACTGGCCCATTAATTTTGTCTACTTGTTGAATTAGTACTCCTTCAATGTGGATAATTTCTGGCAGGTATTCACATGTGATGCAAATATCTTTACATTGTGTACCCACTCCCAAATGTCCATATGCCTCTCTCCCAGACCTCTTTGAACCCCGCCTTCCAATCTTTTCCCATTTCAAGTCCCTGATCAATTAACCAGTCCATTTGCAGCTGCCCATGATGTATTTATAGTCTAACCTCAGGGCATTTCTCTTGGCACACAGAATGAATGATCAGGTGCATTGCCCAAAGCTCTGCCCACTGGGAGGGTTTTCCCTCAACACTGTCTTTCAAAGATACCTCTCATGATTGTTACACATCTACATACTTAGCTGATTTCATCAATAAGCCCAGCTCTGGCTGCTTCTTCCTCCTGGTTAAACAGAATTACTCCCTGCAGAGGTAGGCATAAACTGAGGAATAGGTGCTGGTGTAACAGTGCTGGATGCCGTTGAGGTCTGGGCTACCTGCTCATTGCTTCTGCTCTCTGGTCCTGCTCTTGTTGGAACCCAGATGAACCATCTTACAATGAAGTGTTGCTAAGTCTGCCCTGACATATGACTTGGTGGGTCTGAGAGGCCCCAGCCTACCACGGGCAGCCTGGTCACACGGTTACCTGGTGTCCATGGCCAGGCATCTTGCTTCCACTAGGGCTCAGTAGAACCTCAGGAGAGGTTTTTCAAACGACATGTCATTCTCTGCTGCAGAAGACACATCTTTGCTCTAGAACAACAGGGGACTGCATTGTGGTTCTCCCACTGGGCTTGCCCCAAACTCCACCTGGCACCTTTTCCTACCACTGATACCTGCAACACAATAGGGTCTGCCAGATTATATGGCCCAAGTGGCAGCATTGCTTGCATTACAGCCATGACCTGAGTCCTTCCTAGAAGGTCACCACTTGACCCAAAATATGGGTGGGAGAAGTATCCCACTTTTTACCACGTTAAGATGAGGGAAAAAAAATGCATCTTAGAATTGATGATGGTGCAATAATTAATTTTGTGTGTCGACTTGACTTGGTTATGGTTCCCAGTTGTTTAATCAAACACTAGTCTGGCTGTTGCTGTGAAGGTAGTTTGTAGATATTACTGTTTGCAATCAGTAGATCTTGAGTAAAGCAGATGACGCTCAATAATGTGGGTGGGCCTCATCCAATCAGTTGAAGGCCTTAAAAGCAAAGACCAAAGTTTTCCAGAAAAAAAGAAATTATCCTTAAGCCTGTAACCTAGAAATTCTGCCGAGATTTCTAGCCTGATGCCCTGCCTGCCCTACGGATTTCAGACTTGCTGCCTTTCAATTTGCATGAGCCAATTTCTTAAAATATAATAAATATTTTACCTCCCTGCCCATATATTCTATTAGCTATGGTTTTTTGGACTAGCACATATGGTATATATGTCTTTATGGAAAAGAGTAAAAAAGAAATCCAGGATGAAATAGATAACTTTCTAGAAAAGCAAAAATAAAATATTGACTTAGTAAAATAATAAAATTACAATGTCTGAGTAGATTAAAATAAAGAATAATGGGAAACATGACTAAAACAACACAGTGAGAACTTGTCTTCCAAAGTGCATACACAGTTTTATGGACCAATTCTATAACATCTTCATAAGTACAAATGGGTAATTCCTATCCTATTAAAGTATTTCAGAGCATGGAGTAGGATAAAAAGTTTCCCATTTTATTTTATGGAAGCATAACCTTGATACTAAAATGTGCCAAAAAGGGTACATCATTAATAATAACAACAGCAACAAAAACATCTACAGATGAATCCTGCTGATGAATAGAAATATGAATTTTGAGTGATTTCTGATAGGACCTCTCTAAAGCATAATCTTAATGACACAAAGTTTGTTTCAAGAATATAGATTGGTTTGACTTCTAATAATGTAATTTGTTTTATTAACAAGTCAAAAGGAATACCATATCATTATGTTCTATAAGGATATTTTACAACATTGAAAAGCCATTCTTGGTTTCTTTTAAATACTCTTAATAAATTAGGAATTAAAATTTAATTGAATTATAAACATGAATTCAAGGCCTGTTGGATAATTCCATATCCAAGGCCTGTTGGATATCCATACCCTGCTGGATAATTCCCTAGCATTGTGCCACTAAAGTAATCACAGAGCTTGTATATGCCTACGTGAGTGTGAGTCCATGAAAATCCATACAGGAAAGCACTTTTTGTTTCTCCTGTTGCCTGCTCAATGGTTGTTGCACAGTAAGGGATGATGTGATGGACAGCCCAAGAAACCCAATAGATTGCCATCCTTCCTTTCTTCTTGAGTAGCCTTCATTGCTGGCCCTGCTGAGTTGCTTTTGATTCAGTGAGTTACTACCCTTTAATACAAAAATCTGAGTGTGGTAAAAAGGAAACCCTAAATTTTAAGAATTATTGGCTGTCATCTGTCCAAATGCATAACGATTTTTTTTAAATCTCATTGAATTTTTTGTCGTATTTATTTTAGATATCTCTTCCCAAAACTCATTTTCTTATGTTACAAGAGGTTCTTCCACAGCAGAAGAATATAGTAGAATGATAGAATTCACAGTGAACTTGATGTAGTTTGTATGTGTTTCCCCTCCAAATCTCATGTAGAAATGTAACCTCCAATGTTGGAGGTGGGGCCTGGTGGCAGATGTTGGGAACATGGGGATGGATCATGAGTGCTGCCCTTGTGACAGTGAGTGGGTTCTCGTGAGATCGGTTGTTTAAAAGTGTGTGGCACCTCTCTGCTACCTCTCTTGCTTCTGCTCTTGCCATATGCCATGCTGGCTTTCTGTTGCCTTCTGCCATGATTGTAAGCTTCCTGAGGACTCGCCAGAAACAAATCCCAGCACCACACTTCCTGTAAAGCTTGCAGAATCATGAGCCAATAAAACCTCTTCTCTTTATGAATCAGCCAGCTTCAGGCATTTCTTCATAGTCACACAAACATGGACTAACACAGAACTGTTAGAAAACAGATGCCTATCTAAAGTAGGAGGTTTCTGGTCATTTGCTTTTGAATATAAATAAGAAGTCCTCTCCTCTATTACATTTTGAACAATTTAATATGTTGTTAATTAAAGTAATGATATACTAATCACGACTTACTCTCCTTTCATGCTGAAAAATGATTTCTTTTCTATTCCCCTAAAAACACTTTGAAATAAATGAAAATGGGGCCCAAATGGAATCTTTCTAATTTATTCCCTCAATATATTCTGCATTTGAAACTTCAGTAACTCTCTGAAGTAAATATTTGAGTATGTTTCTGTATCCATTTCATTTTCTTTAAACTGTGCTGATGACCTTTGAGGCTAGAGAAGTGAGCTATAGTCATGAAGACTTTGTAAGCCAGTGGTATATTATCTGGAACCCAATGCGAGTGTAGACATGACTCCGAGATACCTGACCACCTCCAAGTTATTGCTTAATGGCATCTTGTTTATGCCACTTGGCTCCTTTGGATGGGTCCTAGTCCTACCACTTAGATGCCAATTTCACAGATCAGCACCTCCACCACCACCAATCCCTCACTTCAACTCCAAAGCCTCCTTGAGTGTGGTGGAGTTTTGGAAGCTGTGGAAAGTCTGATGAGAATGAATGGGGGTTCACACTGCTGCCTGGTCCATCTCTGATTGCTCTTCAAACTGCTTTTCAAAACTCCCTGCTGCTAACACTGCTTTTCTTTCTTATTTCCTTTCTTTTCCTCTTATTTTTTCTCTTCATCTTTTCTTTTCCTTTCCTTTTTCCTTTTCTCTTTCCTTCCTCCCTCCCCTTCCCTTTTTATTCTTTCCTATTTTTTAAACATCAGATCATAGGGCTGCATAGCTTAATGAGTCAAATAGCTCCTACTTCTTTCCCATTTTCCTTTCCCCAGAAACAACGAATTTCAACCCTTTTAGCTGATCCTTTTGGTATTTACCTTTGTTTCTCTGAGGAAAGAAATCGATATCAATATTTCTCATTTTATGTTAACATTAGGCATTATTCATCGACTTCATACAGTGCAGGATGAGGGCTTATTTATTTTTTTAACACCCTCCTGTCCTACTACACGTAAGCACACCTTCAGGCTCTTTTTTTAAAACATTTGCTCAGCTTTCTAGGTACTTATCACCAATTATGCTACAACTACCCCCTGGCCATAGAAATCTTCTCTCATTACCCTTGAACATGTTTGCAACTCAGTGGATAAGTGCTTGAAGGGTTGGACACCTCACTCTTCATGATGTGCTTCTTTCACATTGTATGCCTGTCACCAAACATCTCATGCACCCCATAAACACACACATCTACTATGTACCTACAAAAATTAAAGCAATCCTCAGACACATGAGAAAGTTTATCAGCCTCATCTTCAGCCCATCTGTGGAGCACTCTGACCTGCTTCAAACTGCACTGATGCCCACCTGTCCAGCCACAAAGCTACCATTTTTGAACTATTTGTTGCCTTTTGGGAACTACCCTTGGTTCGTTCTTGTTTCAGCTCTCTGGTTTCCCAGACCCTAGTTTATGTCTTCCCTCCCCCCCTTTTTTTACTTTAATCCTTATTTTATGGAACACATCTTCCTATAACTTTATGAAAAGATGTAGTAGGAGGTACATCTTTGGAGAACTTACTTGTCTGAAAATATCTTTATTCTATCCTCATACTTGATTAATGCTTTGGCTGTTACTGTATTCTAGGTTAGAAATAATTTCCCATTAACACCGTGAGGGATTTGCTCCAGTTTACAATATTGCTGGTGAGAAGTTGGATGGCATTTTGATCTTTTGATGCTTTGTACCATATCTGTTTTTTGTTTATTTTCTTCCTGAATCTATTTTCACCATAGTGCTGGACATTCAATGGTTCTTTCCAATTTGTAAACATGTGTTCTTCATTTTTTGAAAAACCTTTATTGAATTTTTTTTGGATGATTTCTTCTCCATTTCTCTGCTCTGTCTTCTGGAACTATTATTATTTGGACATTGGATCTTGTAACCTGTCCTCTACTTTATATATCTTAATCTTCCTATCTCTCCCTCCCTCCCTCCCTCCCTCCCTCCCTCCCTCCCTTCCTTCCTTCCCTGCTCTACCTTTTAGGAGATTTACTCAATGTTTAGATTTCAATGTTCTATTAGATAGGATAGGTTTGGCTGCTAAAGTTGAGACATAGTGGCATGCACAAGTTCCTTCTCTCTACATAACAGGCCAGGCATGAGTGGTCAGGGCTGATGTCATGGCTTTGAGGTGTCAGGGACCCAAGTGTCTCTACCCTGTAGCTCTCCCATCCCTAAGGTGCTGGTTTCTTTGGTGAAGTTCAGGGTGTTCCACTACCATGTCCATATTCTTGCTCTTGGTTAATGGGAGGACACAACTTAGATGCTGCACACATTATTTTTGTTTACATGCTCTTGGTCAGAGCTTAGTCACCTTACCACTTCTAACTATGGGGGAGCTGGGATGTGTGGTCTTTACTCTTGAATTTCATGTTCCCATCTAAAAATTGTGGGTTCTATTACTGTAGAAGAAGGGGGAGAATAGATATCAAGTGATAACTAAGTGTCTCTGTCACAATTCTCTCTTTTGGCAACCCAAATATCCATGTACTTTCTTCCCCACTCTCAAACACATTCACACCTTCCTAAGAAAGAGAACTTGAAAATCAAATTCACAGGCTGCATCCCACTTAATAAGGTTCCTGCCTGCCAGCCCACCTTCACTCAATGCCCTGTGGAACCAGGATATGTGAGAAGATAACCTCAGCAAAACTCCCACTGAATAAAAGGAGAATGGAGAAACCCGCAGGAATTACTGTCCATTGTGATGCTCAAATCCTACTGGAGAATACGTGTTGGTGAGTCCTCCTGGCTACACCTGCTCTCTGGAGGTGCAGTGGGCTGGGCTCTTTGCAGTGAGACTCTGCACTCTAAGAGATGCTTCCTTGCCCATGATCCTCTATGTCCATATGGAGCACGTGCCCTGGAGACCATGCCCTTCTTTGAGACTAATGGCTTTTGTAGTCCATTTCCTGCAGGTTTGGAGAATCAAGAGTTTCTAACTGGTTAGAGAGTCACAGGCTTTTACAGATCAGTTTGTATTTCTTTGGCAATGCAATCTACCCCAAAACATACATGTCTTTCAGTCTACTTTCTCTAGCCAGTTCCATGTGTAGGAAACAGCCAGGAGTCTTATCTGGACAGTTTTTGAGCTTGATCTCTCTGTGTACTTTTTGCCCCAGGCTTCTGTGTTCTTCCCATCTTCTCTTTCTCTCAATGTAATAGTGGCCCCTTGAGGGTGTCTGAAAAATGGGCTTGGGTGGAAGGCAACACTTGTATTCTGATTTTTGCCTGCTGGGCTGGCTTCCCTGATCTGCCCAAGAACTCTTCAGGAGAGGTAACTGAGACAGGATTGGGGTCAGGCTTTTCTTTGCTGAGGCTCTCCCTCTTTAGAGCCACCCTGTTATCACCGTTTCATCTTGGGTCACAGAACCATTTGGCATTTTTCAACCCTGCAAAGCTGCCAGTGCCCAGACTCTTAGCCCAGAGACTGCAGGCTGCAGAGGAGAAAGCTCACTCACCAGGGTTGCATTTCCTTCCATCTCTGTTTCATTTCCTCTCTCTCACAGGCTTTTCTGAAAGGAGCAATGAGCAGACAACACGTCTCAGCAGGACACAGTGTGGTGAGGCCAGGTTCATTGCCCCAGTGATGGGAAGGGCTTGGAAAGCAGGGCAGTGGGCCTCTGAAGGGGAGGCTGCATCATCCCACTGGCAGCTCCTGCACTTCTGTGTAGGAGGGGTTATGGGTAGGAAGACACTAGGGCACTTGTCTCGTGATCGTGTCTCAGAGTGGCATGGTGTGCAGTAGTCACTGCAGGGAGTTCTGGAGGAGTTGCTGCAGATTACGGGGGTTCAGCTCCCCCTGGGCCAGCCTGTGCCTCCTCTCTGGGCTAGAGCAAGGGGGGCACCTAAGATGATAAGAGGAAGCTGGATCTTAGGCAGGTGATTAGGGCCAAACTCATGGTTTTGCCTGGGATCTGCTTCGTTTCCAAATGGACACAGGCAGAGAGAAGCTGTTGCAGAACTGTTTTTGTCCTTGAGGGTGAGTGAAGCTTAGCAGAAAAATTAGTCCCCTTCCCTATCTATGAATCTTCTCCCCCATTGTTAATGCCTGTTTTAACTGGAGCAGGTCAGTGCGGGTCAGGCGGATTCATGATTTTATGGTGAATGAACTAGAACAGATATGGGCCTGCTGGCAGGAATTCAAAGCTCAGACACTTTCCTCAGACCTCTGACTTGCATAATGAAAATTCAGCTGCTCAATTCAATTGGGAGCCAGGTAAACAAGAGAAGGAAGGGTGAATAGGAAAAGGTAAATTAAATCATGAAGCAAATGTCAAGTAGAGGTAAAAGTAGAAGTTAGGCCTGACAGGGGGATGACTTTTGATTCACAATCAGTATTTCCTGCTACGTTTCTGATGGGATCAATTTGGTAAATGGAGGCTGCTGCACGATAGGAATCTGTAGAATCAGTTGGAGAAGGAAACTCCTGTAACTTCTCCCGCTGAGGAAGGATGCGCATGTGGTCTTTGTGGACTTGCCTGCTGTCCTTCCGCCGCCTGTTCCTGATGTGTTTGAAATCCCCAGCATTAACCGGGATTCCCTTCCATCACCGTGCAGCCTTGTTCAGTTCTGCTAGGGGATCAGTTCTCAGCACAAATAACCCAGCCGTCCTCCACTGCAGCCTCTGGAGACCCGGGACACGGCAGTTTTATTTGTTGACTTCCAACTTCAGTCCTGAGCGGTGGGCTTTAGAACGAGCCTGGGTGAGTCTTTCATTCTTGTGTAGACTGGTTTTCCTCTAAGACCAATGTCTCCTAGCCCTAGCAACTCCCTCCTCTGCTCCCGTGGAAAGCCTATGGCCCTGGGAGGGAATGTGTGTGGCAAGGACAGAAACCCAGCGTCCAGCCGCAGTGTGTGTGGTCCCCTGACACAGAGATGCAGATACAGTGACAAACAGCCTAGGCCACTGAGCCATTTCCCTGTTTACACCTGGGCTCGGGGGTAACATATTCAAGGGACCTCTACACAGAAATATTGGTTAGTCTGTGGATTTGAAGCAAAACAGAGAAAGGGCTTGCCCGGATTCCTCCCCGCGCTTCATGGCAGGACCCAGAGTCCTCAGGCCCTTCTGGACTCCCGCTGGCTTCATTCCTAAACACTGAGCCGTGGTCCCTGCCCTCTGGTTGCAGGGATGACATGGGCATATAGAACGACAAACTCCAAAGCTGACTCAAGGCCACGCGGGGCTGAGTGTCGAATGGAAAAGGAACAGGAGGGCAGCCCGGGAGGTGGTGCAGAGCCCAGCGCTAGGGCCAGTGCGCTGGGGTTTCAGCACCCGAATGGCTGCTTATCAGTGGTGACCTTGGGTATGTCCATTGTCGTCTTAGTGCCTCAGTTTCCCCAACTGTGAATGGTAGCTAATAATAGTACGTACAATGAGGATTCGATTAGTTCTTCCCGGAAAGTCCTAAGCAGGGCGCCTAGCTCGCAGAAACTGTTCCGATAAGGGCTAAACTGAAGAGCCTCTTTCCTCGACCTATACGGCTTCTATAAGTTCATGGGAATGAGCCCTCTCCTCTGGTTGGGCCGAGCAGAGGAGGCTCCATGGAGGAGGAACAATCTAAACTGGGCCTTGGGAGATGGTTAGGGTTTTGTTAGGTGAGGAAGACAAGGCAGGGGGCTCTGGGAGGGAGAACTGCAAGAACAAGGCCTGGAGGCAGGGGAGGTGGAGGGGCCGCTTGCTTGGAGTTGGGGACTCAGCGCTGTTGGGTCACCCGCTCCTGATGGTCACCTTTCTGGGTGAGGAGCTGGTCTGGATGAATCCTGAGAATGAATCACGAAAGGCTGCCGTAGCTTCTTATGCAAACTCCACTGGCGTGTGGGCACGGGAGCCAAGTTCATGTGCCAGAGAGAAGCCGCCAGGGCTGGGGGCAGCAGAGAGTTGATTTTGGACAAAAGTGAGGGACATCAAGAGCAAGCTCGAAGCAGGCAATGGCTGAAGGCAGGGAAGGAAGGTATTATCAAATGTCATCATGGGGACACCATGACTGCCAAATGCCAGTCAGATCTGAGTCAACATTGGGATATTTTGGGGACATCATGAAGACTCTGAAGGCTCAATGGTTTTCTCACCAGGACACAGTCCTTTCATCCTCCCCGAAGCCTTTCAGGTCATGCCCTTTGCTGAGCCCTCCTATGTGCCCACCTTAATGTCGCTGTGTCCGGAGACCCCCCACTGCTGGTTTGAGACAGCTCCCTCTTCCTTCTACCTGAGCAGTCCTCCTTCTGCAACCAAGATGAACATTCTCACCCACAGCTACAGCCTCCCCACAATGAGCATATCCCCTATTGTTCCTGGGCTCCTCCACCAGCCTTAGGCCTCATCCCCTCTTGGGATCATTGATGGCTCCTTTTCAACGATAGGAAGAAAGCTGAATCCCTGTGAATATGGTCTATATGGCATTTAGCAGCTTCCTGGGAAAGAAGGGGTACAAGTGGTCAGGACTAGTCCTGGATTGCAGCCTTGAAAATAAGGGACATAATTGCAGAATCTAAGTTTTGGCTGAGATTTCTCCAAGTGCCATATTTAATGTGACACCACTCTGTGGGGGTTGCTCTTGCCCTTGCTTGGTCAGAGGTATCTGGAATACCCAGAAGATTCTCTTGAATTCCAGAGAGAAGCGAGGGCCTTCTTGGGGCAGATTGGACTCTCTGGATTTGGGCCTGATGGAGACAGCACTTCCAGGGTCAGCAGATACAGGCATTCTGGAGTGGGCTGAGAAGCGTCTTGCCCGCTCGCAAAGCGGCACCCATTTCCATGGGCTGACAGAGTCCTATGCGGCAGAGGGACTGTGTCCTAGCAAATGAACGTATTTTGGGTGAAACGCAGTTCTTCACAAACTTTAAATGCAAGACGTTAAAGACTGACCAGTTCAGATAGAATTGGCTTAAATAAGCAGACTGAATACCTGGCTCAGAACCTGCAAGCATGAGGATGCAGCAGGGCTGGACCAGGTGAGCGTCTCTGCCCCCAACCCTTATGAGTCAGTCTTTTAGGGCACAGCAAAGCGTTCATCAGTCTTGGTTTTTCTTGGGATTAAAAATAAATTCTGTAATGGATTTTGAGTATATGGTCTCTAGTGCCCTAATTTCTCTTGAAGAAGAGAAATTATCCAACAGGAAGGGAAATTGACAAAAAGCCTGCATTGACCCCATCAGTCAATCAACAGGGACATATCGGCGAGGTGATTAACTCTACTAGAAGACCACAGCTCTGGCCAAGTCTATTTTAAATCCAAGTAAGGGTGGTAGGAAATGTATATTTTCAAATCTGGCCTAACAGTTATATACATACACAGATTTCATAGATTGATGCAAAGGAAAGGTATCTGGGGAGAGGCAGTTTGTGTCATTTATTCATTTCTTAAAAAATTGAGTGTTTGCTGTGTCCAAGCTACCATTTTTAGCATTTTGGGACACACACTTTACACACAGAGACACACACAGACACACACCCAGAGACACTCATACACACAGACATAGGCTAATACACACAGAGGCACACTCACACAGACACACCCAGAAACACTCATACACACACACACACACAGTCACACACACAGAGTGACACTCACACAGATACGCACACAGACACAGTTATAGACATATACCCAGAAACACTCATACACACACACAGTCACACACACAGAGTCACACTCACACAGATACACAGATACACAGACAGACATAGTCACATACAGACATACACCCAGAAACACTCATACACACACACACACACACACACACACACAGAGTCATATACACAATCACACTCAGACACACAGACAGGCACAGTTAAATACAGACACACAGACAGACACACACCCAGAGACACATACACACTCACAGACAGACACCAATACACAGTCACACACACACACACCCAGAAACACTCATATACACACACACGCACACACAGTTATACACAGAGTCACATACAGACACACAGACATACAGAGACATACATAGGCACACATACACACTTATTCTCTGCCCTTCAGGAATTTTACATCTATGTAACATTTTTGACCTCTCAAGCAAATGCACAATAGCAATTTAAAACAATTTGGTTGTAGGGCAGAAAAGTGCGCTCCCTTTCTTTTGGGAGACTGGCCTGGGGAAGAAGATAATTGGGGCTAAGACCATCTATTAGCTTCTACTCCAGTGCATGTGTGGTGCTCATCAAGTGAAAAACCACCCCCTCCGGGCCCCGCCCCATGGTCCTACTGGATTATATAATGGACCTCAATAACTCCAAATGAGCTATTATACTCTGCCATATAATTATATATTTAGGACACATGTAGGGTTAAAAAAAGAAATCCACAGGAAAACACTGAAACAAATTGCAGAGCAATTTCAGTGACTGATTATATTTAAGCTGCAGTGTGTCAGCTGTTCTCATATTTTTTTTTCAGAGTTCCCAAATCCGTTAGACAATATTCTGAAGCTATCAAACACTGGTCTTTATTTTTGAATCAAAGTCATTTTAGAAACCACGTCCCTGATCTTTTCGAGACTCATAAAATATAAAAATGGCATCTCATTTATTTTTTTGGACAAGCTTTTTATCTTCTTTGTCCTCTTCAGATAATAAAAATACTAACAATAACAAATAAAAGCAGTTGTCATTTACCGAGCTCGTGTTCTCTGCCAAGTACTGTGGTATGTATTTTACAACACCTCATTTTAGTTTTCACAGCAAACTTAGGAAGGAGCCATGAGTTGTATGAAGTTCCTGTGGTTGAGGAAGTTTAAATATCATGTTTAAAGACACACAACTCATAAATGATGAAGTTATGACTAGAACTGGGCTAATCTATTCTTATAAGTTTTAGCAAAATGACAGCTATAAATTTCCATTTCCTAGAGTATTTTCATATGTGTCGTCTCATTGATTTTTCACAGTCCTGAACACAGATCAAGGCTCAGTAGAGTGTGGTTGCGATTTTACAGAGGGAAACCCGAGGCTCAGAGAGGTCATGATTTACCTAAACACAGCTCACTTCCCAATAGGGCTGCTGAGGCCGTGGCCACGCTCTGCACCAAACAAAGCCAGTGTGCAAATTGGGCCATTGGACCCAGCTCCAGTGCTCATTCACAATCCCACACTGAAAAAAAACAAGAGAACAGAACAAACGCACATGCGAAACCACCTATGGCATCAAGGAGGTCTTTTTCCTCAAGTGTGAGCTACAAAGAATGGGATTCTCTGCTAATTCTCTGCTAAGGTCAACAAGATGCGGCGCAGCCAGTGCTGGCTGCTACCTGCAAAGCTGCTTAGCACGCCCCATTGTGTGCCTGCCCAGGGGAGGACATGCAGCCCCAGGGGTCTGCTTATGATTCCTGCCCCTGCTTGTCTCTGCTGCTTGCTGCCAGAGCTGGCTGGACATGGACAGCCAGCACTGAGTTCCATTGCTTCCATTTGGCACCAAGTGCCTGATGGAGCCGTCCAGTCTCAACAAGAAGGGGGCCTGAGGTGTTGGGGCAAAATGAGGGTCCTTGCTTGAGCTTACCTCGACTCTTCTCACAGGCCAGGCCATGAAGGGAGGCGAAACGGAGCAAAGCCAAGAGACAGGGAAAAGTGTGGGGGATAACCTGGGGGCTGGAGGGCTGGTTGGGGGGTGCGAGGGGCAGTCGCGGTGAAATCTGGCCTTACAGGCACGGTGCTGGTGGGGAGAACGTTAAAGGAAGTCGCTTTAATCTTCAGAATGAGCTCAGAGGTCCACAGGGTGGATATGGAACCCCTATTCATTCATTTAATATATGATTAGATGTCAGTGTTGTTGGAGTTACATTTTAGGAAATGACTATTCGTAATGGAAGTCCTGGCACGGTTTCTTTCTAATCAGCAAAATGGGGTGGTGGGCTCAGCTGTGGCACCCTCGCAAGAGGCTCTTAATTTACGAGTGATGTTAAATTATGCTGGCTGCCAGATAGTCAGATACGGGAAGTGATACAATAAGTCATTGGGGATGTGCTGGTTCTTCTTTTTTCATTTGACAACCACAGGAAGTGGCCATTAGCCAAGCCATCTGAGAGAAAGCATCTGATTGCTCTGCTACGTGCACAGCTTCTTGAGTAACTGCAAAAGCCTGACAGGAAGGACTGCAGGGGGTGGGGGTGAGAAGCAGGGTGAGGAGGAGGATAGAGATCTGGGGGTCAGGGCCCTCGGAAGCTAGCATCAGGACGGCTCACGTGGCTTGTTTTTCGCAGGCTCCCCGGGGACTATTCCAGGTTGGGCTAACCCTAGTCAGGTTCGTCAAAGCCCTACAAAAGTAGTTCGTGTTATTTTTGTGGCAAATCATGCACAAAGAACTAATGAATAACTAATTTCTTACTTGGCTCTTTTCTAGAAAGGGTAATTCAATACAATGTGCTTTCCAGTCTGTCACGACTGCATGAGGGCAGAGGCAGATTGCAGGTGGGGCAGGACTTTGTAGCCAGGACAAACTTGACTGCAGAGGGTAGCCTGTTCCTCAACCTTCTGAAGCCCTGACTGAGACTTGAAACTGTAGAGAAATTAGCAGGATTCTGGGGAGAACAGAGTCTGGAGAGAACAGAATGGAGTGTGCATGTTTGAAGAATGTTTAGTTTCTAACAGCAATTTCAGTGCTTGTAGGCAATTTATAAATATTCGAGAAAGATGCTGCCATACTTGGCTGAAAGGCTGACGGAGATGGTATTAGGTAACAGAAGTTACAGACAGTGGGGCCCTTTATGTATGAAGCTGATATTATAGGAGTCCCCTTTCCATCTGGGCAGTACGAATAGGCTGCAACTTACCCTCCTAGTTAGATCCTAGCCGTCTTAGCTTTTTTTCCTGGCATGGCCAGCCATTGCTTTTTGACCTCTTTGAAATAAATACTTTTATGCCCATAAAAAGAGTGTTTTTTTTTTTTAATTAAGAAAAAAAGACTTTGATTGGATGGTTTCTAAACTTTCTTGCACATTGGAGTCACTGGGTGATCTTGATAACATTTCAGTGCTTTTCTTTTCTTTTTGTTTTTGTTTTTTTTTTTTTTGAGAGAGTCTCGCTCTGTCGCCCAGGCTGGAGTGCAGTGGCATGATCTTGGCTCACTGCAAGCTCCGCCTCCCGGGTTCACACCATTCTCCTGCCTTAGCCTCTCCGAGTAGCTGGGACTGCAGCTACCCACCACCACGCCCGGCTAATTTTTAGTATTTTTAGTAGAGACAGGGTTTCACTGTGGTCTCGATCTCCTGACCTTGTGATCCGCCAGCCTCGGCCTCCCAAAGTGCTGGGATTACAAGAATGAGCCACCGTGCCCGGCCTTCCAGGGCTTTTCAAAGATCATTTTCTCCAACTCAATGTCCCTGCATTTTCCAGAGTTTGTTTGTTAGCATGGGGTAGCAGTCGGATTGGTTATTTTGCTGTAACAAACAACCCTGATGTGTCATGTTGGAGGGGCAAGGAAGCACAAGCCCATCTTATTCCCAGAAGGAAAGCCAGAAATATTTGTAGGAAAGTGATAGCTATGCCACAGGGATTATTGATTTTGCATTCTAGATTCTTTTAGTTTGAGTAATTCCTTCCAGAATTTTTTTTCTTATAATTTTGAGAATTAAGAGATTAATTTTGCTGCCTCAAAATGGAAATGCTTTCTGGAACCAGGAGGGCAATATGTCTGGTTTCCTTGGACACTTTGGTGACCATTTTCTTAGTTTTGATTACTCCAGCAGTTAGGATTTTTTTTAAAAAAGCACAAGCCAAAACAATAAATCCTACTGGTAGATCTGACATTGCTAGTGATTTTTGCACAAGGACAAAGGAAATCAAAGAGCATAGAGCCTCTGTATGGTTTTGGGAGAAGGTAATCTTTCCTCTTGGACTTGCACCCTCCATCTTATTGGCCAGGGTTATGGGCCATGGCCACCTGGGTTGCAAAGAAGCCTCTCGCAGAGGAAGGGAAGGAGAAGGGAGAAATGTAAATGGCTTTGGTGGAACCAATGCACGGTGTGAACCCTCAGGAGTAGGCAAAGCATGTGCTGTAAACTCCAAGTCTAGGCCTTGGGCTATTGTCCCTGATAGTTCAATAAAACTCTCGAGTTAATCCCTAACAAATTTGTGACTGGAATGGCCTGCAGGTTTTAAGCCATGAAAACAGTTCAATAACCTCACATTGCAGTGTGAGCATCCATTCGGTAACCTGGGTCACTCCTTACCATTTACCCACACCTAGATTTTGGGTCATGGTGAGCTTAGCAGAGTTGGATAGAAATTGAATATCAAAATGGAAAATGTCTATACCAAAGTGATCCATCTGATGAAATTACAGTTTAGAGACATTTTATAATAGGGCTACAGAATATTGAGGCTGGATGGAAAATGCGCAGTGGAGCAGTTACAGTTCGGCATCCTCTGCTGAAGTGAAGCAGAGAATTAAGACAATTACCTACTACTTCAGACAAGAAGAGGTAGTGCTTGTCTTTCTGAAAAGAACCTTCCTGATCCTATAGCTTTCCCCAGGCCACCAAAGATAACATGAGGCCAGCCCCATATTCCCCCTGGACTATTGAGTTCATTCTAGAGGAAAACGGCTCTCAGGAGTTAATGGCATTAAGATGTGGCCTGGGCTTTTGGCTGGTACATCTTCAGTGAAAGCAGATGGCCACAATGGTATTAAAACTAAAGACTGCAGTAAAGCTTTTAATTGAAAACAATTGGACCCTGCTGGATGGTAATTACCTTGGCTGCTTGCAAATAATATCCTGCCCCTGATGCCATGAAAGAAAAGCTGAGACGGAGTGAACAGGACCTGCTTGATGTGCATCTAATAAGCATGGAAGTCCCCAAACTACTTTCTCTAGGGGTCCGCCAGTAAAAAGACTTAGAAATGAAGAGGAGCGCTTGCTGTAGCACAAATTGTAAAGACAAAGCGTTCATTTAAAAAACAACCGAATGGGTCCACATTTACTTGGAGAGAATTGGAGTTCCATACCTTCAGGAGAAAAACCATAATGATACTTTAAATAATTCTTTCTTTTCTCAGTTAATGATAAACGCTAATGAGGAAGAGTCTCATTTGGTTGAGTTCCTTGTAGATCTTTGTGCTGCGATGCCTGAGAAGTCACAGGCATTGGGCAGTCGAGGCTGAACTGTAAGGTTCATTTTCCTCTTCATTTAAAGCTTTAACCTCTCAAAGCCACGACGGTGACGGTTCAAATAATATTTAAATGTGGACAGTAGACATGCAGGAGGCAGTGACGTAATAAAGTTCCCAGGGACTCAGGCTGGAGGTTAGATGCGTGGGCAAAGTTTGACCACAGGCTCCTTTCTAAAGAGTCTTAGAAGGGAAGACTAGGGGCGGGGTGGGGTGGGAAAGGTCTTAGGAAGCCAGGGTAGCTGAGTGGCTCCCAGAAACCACGCCTGAGATCTGAGTGGGTTCACTGCACGGGGCTGCAGCATCGCTGCTCCTGCGCGGCCTCCAGGTGGTCCAGGGGACCCTACTCACCTGGCAGGTGGGAAAGCCCTGCTCCTGGCCTTTTCCTGGATCCCGGCCAGCACTGGGATTTACACGCCTGGTAATCACGCACTGGCAGGAGGCCGCTTCCCTGAACAGCCTTATCTCAGCAGTAAGGGGCACCCACCTGGCCACCCACCCAGGCTTGCCACGGTAAGTCGCCTCCACCTCCCAGCGGCTCCGCTGAGGCTTAGGGCGGGCGCCCGGGAGGATGCTGGCCCCGCCCCATTGACGTCATGCCACCATGTGACTCGCCCTGACCAGTGAGAGGCGAGCGGGAGTGACGGTTTTTCTCCTGCGCGGGAGCTTTGGGGACGCACCTGTGGATGCCTAGGCCTCTTCCGTTTGCCTCTGGGACTGGCGATACTCGAGGTAGTGGCTACTGGGGCCAAGTCGTGGGTGGCCTGCAGTGCATGGGTAGAGTAAGTGCCTCCGCCCAGTCTAAACAGCCCTCCCCAGAGCTGGTGGGTTCCCAGGAGTGATGCCTGTTTGTCAGTGAGGCCCCGCGGGGACGAGGACGGAGCATTATGCAGCGCCTGCGCCCCCTTGAACTCTGCAGATGCCAGGGTGAGATGGGAGCACCGCGCCAGTCCCCAGGCAGTGCTGGGTGTGCAGTGTGGGGCCTGGGACGTCTACCTTCAGGCCCTGTGACTCTCGCTAGATTCGCCGTTCCGGGCAGTGCTGCAGCGCAAAGGCGCCCAGGCCTGGCGTGGAACCCAAGCCTGCGCAGAGCCGCGGCTGCGTTCACAGGGAACAGTGACCCCATCGGGGCAAAACATCCGACTTAGCTTCACATACACGGTAATCGTTTATGGAGCAATAATAAAGCACAAAACATAAAATCCACGCGAAAAGGAAAATGTGCATACACGATTTCTTTATAAAAAAGAAACACTGGCCGGGCGCGGTGGCTCATGCCTGTAATCCCAGCACTTTGGGAGGCCGAGACGAGCGGATCACGAGGTCAGGAGATTGAGACCATCCTGGCTAACACGGTGAAACCCCGTCTCTACTAAAAATACAAAAAAATTAGCCAGGTGTGGTAGCAGGTGCCTGTAATCCCAGCTACTCGGGAGGCTGAGGCAGGAGAATCACTTGAATCTGGGAGGCGGAGGTTGCAGTGAGCCGAGATCGCGCCATTGCACACCAGCCTGGGAGACAGTGTGGGACTCTGTCTCAAAAAAAACCAAAAAAAACCCAAACACCAATAAAAGAAAAACTCCCTTAATTGTACTTTGGGAGCTGGGCTTGGCTATTTACTTTCTAGAATATTCTCCTATGTTCTTGGCAGTCTAAGTTGTGTGCTGTTATGTTTGGTGGACATCACTTTGTACTCGTTACATTTAATAGGGGCGCAATTCGTTGGATTTCCCGAGGTCTGATTCGTGATGGTTTCTGAAGCAGCTAGTTGATGTTCAGTTCTGGAAAGTTCTCCCTTATAGAGCAGCGGGAATACTTTCTCGGATACCCTGTTGCCTTTAATGGCTCCACACATGATACCATTCTCTGTTAAGCAGCAGGTGAGCAGGAGGGGCGCTGTACAAGTCATTAAGTTCTCTCCTCCAAAACGCAAGATTCTCTTGTAACCATCTAATATCTGGTCTTGACAGTTCAAAGATAAGAGCTCCCTGGGGCCTGAGACAAGCCTCTTTCTTTGGGGAGGAGCCAAGTTTTAGGAAATCTGCCTTCACATTAAAACACAGTTTCTCCTAGCAGCTCTGACTCGTTGGGCTGTGGGTCCTTGTAGAATGTCTCATCCCTCTTTATGTGGTACCTGTTTGAATGTTTGAAGGCAGTGACCCTCGTCCTCTGATTCATTTTCATCACGCCTTTTTTGAGCACGGGGATGTAGTCTTTCTGCGGCCTTAGCAGTATTCCACTGGGGACCAAAGGGAGCCCATGCTTTGAATACGATTTTTGAATCATTCTATTCTTCCTATTTAGCCCTGAACATTTCAATTTTGGTGGCAGTGCCAGAATATGCGAATAAAGGGCTATAATACACTCGTTGATATTGGATTTTGTTTGAGAAAGATTTAGTGGAAAAGCAAGTTAGCTTGAAACATCCCATAATTTTTCATGGGTAGTTACAATAACTGCTTGCTGTTGGTATTATGCTATATAATTGCACAGTGTAATTGCTTCTTGTAGTCCTATAGTATCTGTTCTATGGCATTCTATTTTATAGGTATTTTTAAGGTGCATTTTTTATTGATTTGGCATATACACAGCAATAAACTGCTGTGGAATTGATTAGATAGTAGAGTGAAGCTGAAACATTTAGTGCATTGATTCTTAATCTGTAAAGATGTTTATTTGCAGTTCTGCATATATTTATTACTATGGTGTAAGTAATGTTAACATTAAAAAGAATATTTGGGGTGTGTGTGCTTCTAATAATAAATTAAAAGTTCCATTGTGTGTTAGTCTGCTCTCGTATTGCTATAAAGAAATACCTGAGACTGGGTAATTTACAAAGGAAAGAGGTTTAATTGGCTCACGGTTCTGCAGGCTGTACAGGAAGCACGATGCTGGCACCTGCTCTGCTTTTGGGGAGGCCTCAGGAAACTTCGATCATGGCAGAAGGTGAAGGGGGAGGAGGTGTATCACATGGCCAGAGCAGGAGGAAGAGCGAGGGTTGGGGAAGTGCCATACACTTTTAAACCACCAAATCTCATGAAAATTCACTCCCTATTGCGAGGACAACACCTAGAGGATGGTGCTAAGCCATTCATGAGAAATCCTCCCCCACAATCCATTCACCTCCCATCAGGCACCACCTCCAACTTTGGGGATTACATTTCAACGGGAGATTTGGGCATGGACACAGATCCAAACTGGATCACACCATTAGCCCTTTCCAGATGCTTTCATGCTGAATGTAGGCCAATAGTAGAAAACAAAGTGATGACTAGAAGATCTCCTAGGCAGGGATGTTGATACCTTGCATGTTTATACCTTTTCCATGCCTTGCACAGTGCTGTGACAGTGTAGGATCATGACTAATGTTAGTTGATTGAATGACTCTGGGGAGGTTATTATTGAGTTTTCCAGAACTAGTACAGTCAAGTGGTGAATTTTCTTCACCTTTATTTTCCTTGAGCAAAAATGGAAGGATTCCTGTTGCCTCTTTGAGAATGAGCATCCTACTATAAAAGAGCATTTATAGGCTTTCTCACTGGGTCCTTGCTAAAGATTTCCTGCAGTTCTTTTTCGTGGTCTTCTTTAGTGTTTTACTAATGTTTTCTGATGACTGCTATAATTTATATATGTGAATATTGTCTGTCTTTAGACATTATTTTATTTTGACTCATGCCTGGTCCTTCTTTCCATTTTGCTTCTATTGGTGACCAATGGTAGTATGTAGTTAGAATACTGAATTTAATTTTGGGGATGGATGGCACAAGGAGACTGGTAATATGGAATGGAGGCTTGTTCTTTGAAATGACATTAACCTTTCAGGGTATCAGGGAACTATTCAGTGCATTGATCCCTCAGTTTTTGAATTGTTCTCATTTTCTGTTTCCACATTTTGATCTGGTGAGTAAAGACCAGAGTGAAGAGGGGGAAGATGGGATTTGATTGGAGATGGGAAAGATGGATGGAGAGATGACATGGGGAAAGTAGATCTAGTCTCTCTGGGTCCTGGCAAACTCACAGATAGATGTGGGCCTATAAATGACTGAGAGAGCCTGATTTAGTTTATCACTGTTAGAGGTAGTTGACTGAGGTAGCCAGGAAATGTTATTCATAGCTCTCAGTAAAGTGAATAATTTACTCCCTTCCCTCTGATAGAATGAAATCTGTAAAGCCTTTGGGACTCTTTGGATAAAGTGCTCTACAAACATGTCAGAGGAGTTTTGGTTTTATTACAGAGAAGCCTGGGATGGAAAATGGGAGTTACGTTAAACATAAGGATTTATTTCCTGAGGGAGCCTCTTTTAACATAATTATTTTTAAGAAAACAAATATGTGATAAAAGAGTTGAAATCATCTACATATTATAAATTTGGTATAGTTACATTTTGAATGCAGGTACAACTCACTTTTTGGCAAATAATTAATATTGTATCTGTAGACTTGCAAAATCCCATATTATCACTTGAATGCAGTGATTCTTACACATGGTCTCTTGCTGAACCTGTAGTTACTGGGTCTTACAGGTGTGCACAGCAAGCACACTGTACCAGTCACTGGGCTTTACTGGAAAATGGAAAAGCAAGTGGTGTGCATGTGTGAGTGAGTATGAGTGTGACTGCTACAGGAGGAAGGAGAAGTAAGGGCAGTGGTGGAGAGGGAGCAAAGGGAAAAACAGAAAGAATTGGGATTCTTTAGAGGAACTGTCTCCAAGTTCTCCGTTTCTTCCTTAAGCTGAGGTGCTCAAATTGAACATGGTGTTAAGAGTATGACCATTGTTATTGGCAACAGTGAGTCATATTGAAGTGCCCATGTATTGTTGAATGTATGGGAACATGATGAGGAGCTAACAAAGCACTTTGTACTCTTTGGAGAATGGCATTATATTAATGTCATCCAAAATAGAAGTGATATTCAAAAGAAGGAAATGAGAAAAGGCAAAATGATATTTAATAATAGGAGATGGCTTTGAACGAGTTTAGCATTGTGGCCTGGTAGCATAATTTTAAGTAGGTTGTTAAGATTTCTTTTCTTTCTTTTTTCAAAATTGGTGTTTTCTTATAGTTGCTACAATTGATTGTTAGTGTAATTGACCAAAAGATATTCTTGGACACTGCTTCAGAGTCATAACTGTAGAGGTCAGATCTGGGCAAGTGAAGGAAACATTTGAACTAATTCATGTATTATAATATACATAATGTATACTCATATATAATATATTATATATAATTCATATTTTGTGTATGACATATTACATATACATATTATATGTATATATGTTATGTTACATATTCATACATAATACATAATTAATATATACATATAATAAGGCTGGGCATAAAATGTGACACCAACTGCAGGCCATTCATCCACCTGTCAGCCACCTCCCCAGGAGTGATCCACTAGCAAAATTCTTGCTTCCTGTTCCCATGACATTATGTTCTGCTGGCCTAGAGGTCTTAGTTCCAGAGGGAGGAATGCTGTCACCGGGAGACACAACAATGATTCCATTAAATTGGAAGTTCAGATTGCGACCTGGCCTTTTTGGGCTCCTCCTACTTCTAAATCAACAGGCTAGGAAGGGAGTTACAGTGTTGGTTGGGGTGATTGACCTGGACTATCAAAATGAAATCAGACTACTACTCCACAGTGGAGGTAAGGAAGAGTATGTGTGGAATACAGGAGATCCCTTAGGGCATCTCTTAGTATTACCATGCCCTGTAATTAAGGTCATGGGAAACTACAACAACCCAATCCAGGGAGGAGGACTACAGATGGCCCAGAGCCTTCAGGAATGAAGGTTTGGGTCACTCTAACAGGCAAAAAAACCACGACCTGCTGAGGTGCTTGCTGAAGGCATAGGGAATACAGAATGGGTAGTAGACGAAGGTAGTCATCAATACCAGCTACGATCACGTGACCAGTTGCAGAAATGAGGTTTGTAATTGTCATGAGTATTTCCTCCTTATTTTGTTTAGAACATGTTTGTGCGTATATAGACTTGTACTAAGAAAATCTTTTATTTCTTTTCTTTTATCATGTGACATAAGATTTATTGACTTCATATCAGCATTTAAGTGTTGTTAACTTTATGTAATAGCATTTAGGTTAAGGATTAGTATGCTTCTGGTTGTATGAAGGATATCTGTATTATTAGGTGTAATTATGATCTTATTATTGTCTTTCTTTGAAGATTATGTATGATTTCAGGAGATGTGTATGGGTTCAAGTTGACAAAGGATGGACTTGTGATGATTAATATTGAGTATCAACCTTATTGGATTGAAGGATGCAAAGTATTGTTCCTGAGCATGTCTGTGAGGGTGTTGCCAAAGGAGATTAGCATTTGAATCAGTGGCCTGGGAGAGGCAGACCCACCCTCAAGCTGAGTGGGCATCATCTAATCAGCTGCCAGTGTGGCTAGAATATAAGCAGGCAGAAGGAAGGTGGAAGGAGCTGACTTGCTGAGTCTTCTGGCCTTCATCTTTATCCTGTACTGGATGCTTCCTGCCCTCGAACATCAGACTCCAACTTCTTCAGCTTTTGGACTCTTGGACTTCCACCAGTGGTTTGCCAGGGGCTCTTGGGCCTTGGGCCATGGGCCATAGACTGAAGGCTGCTCTGTTGGCTTCCCTACTTTTGAGGTTTTGGGACTCGGACTGGCTTCCTTACTCTGCAGCTTGCAGACGGTCTATTGTGGGACTTCACCTTGTGATCCTGTGAGTTAACACTCCCTAATAAACTCCCTTTCATATATATGTCAGTTCTATTAGTTCTTTCCCTCTAGAGATCCCTCACTAATACACCAGGGTAATGGAACACTTAGACCACTTTCTTTGGAAGTAATAGTTACTATCAAGAAGTTTATTTTATTTACTTGTAAAGCCTACAAAGTTGAGTGGCAACAAAGCGATTGATAATTTTTGGAAAACACGGTGAACGCACCCTGCTATCCCATAATTACTCCATATTCCATCTCATGAAGAAACCAGGCTCTGGGATATTCATCTGGTTTTGATCTTAGGGGTTACACATACAGCTCCATAAGATTATATGTGTGGTGAATGGAGATTCAGATTCCATTAAATAGATTGGGAATTATTGGACAAATTATCCACTTAGGCTTCTGAATTCCAGATGGATAACACATTCAGGTGCTCAGTGGATGCTTGGCTATGAGTGACTAATCCAGATTGCTGGTTTATCAGCTTTGCATGGTAGCTTTGGTTTACTGCAGGGTAAGAAAACCCATAGTTGTTCTGACATGCTGAAGAATGGTTTGCTGTTGAAGCAGGTTTCCTCTTATCCTTGATGATTTTCAGAAGAGAAAGCCTGTGAATCTTTGCTTCGGTAGTTCATTTGAAACAGGTCATTATTCTTTTCATTAAGCACAGACAGGTAAGAAGGGTTTCCTGAAACATCTGGTTTGGAGCATTGGCCTCAGGCTCCTACGTTCATGGTCATAATAAAATCAGGCTAAACAACCACCTCTGCAGTCATGCTAGAGAAAGGGTTTTGCAGAAAAACACGTAATGTAGCAAAATAGTGACAAATCAGTAACAAAAGACCAACCTGACTGTTGTTGCCTGGCTAATGGGATAAGGTGATTGTGGTTGTCATTTCATCATAGTCAAGAACTGTTGCTTATTCATTTTCATATACACAACACTTTGAACAGTAGTTGGTATGTTGTTGTCAGCAGGAAGATGTCTGTTGAGTGAATAACTCAAAAAAATCAGAGGTATAACAGCAGCAGCAGCATTCTCTGAGAGACTGACTGCTCATTTAAATATTACAATACAGCATTAGCCATACACCTAATATGGAAAAGTATGCAGGGGTTCCTTGCTATTTTGCCACATAAAGATGGTAGTGGGCAGAATTCTAAGATGACCCCCAATGACCTATGCCCTTTTATAATCCCCTCCTCGAGTTTGGATGGGACCTTTAACTTGCTTCTAACTAATAAAATATGGTAAACGTAAAGGGATTTTGTAGAGTAGTTAAGGTCCTTAATCAGTTGACTTTATAATAATCGAAAGGAAGATTATCCTGTGCAGACCTTAATTTGAGAGCCCTTTGGGTTCCAGTACCAGAGCAACTAGCAGCCCTGTCCTAACAGGGAACAAAGGGAGCTGGATGTGGGTGTTTTCAGTGTGCCTTTCATGGGAGACTTCTGTAACCTGGTGGATGGCCTAATGCCTAGTTGTCTGACCCATGACCGGGGGGTTCCTTACATGGGAAACTTGTTTGTATTGGCAGACACCCTTGTGGCTCTGTGTGACCTGTGTCCAGTTTATGATTACCTCAATCCACCACCACAATAGGAAACAAGCTAAAAGATTTTTACCTACAGATCTTGGGCAAGGAGGGTATGATGATGTGGGAGGGCAGTCCTCTATCCTCAAGTCAGGCAAGGCAGGAATGAAGAATTAGGCAGAGAGAGGGTGTGTGTGGCAACTAGCAGTATATATAAGGGAGTAGGCTGTGGGCCCTCCAAGTTCAGGGGCAAATGCCTGAATCAATGGTCCCCTTAAAGGAAGTGGCAGGAAAGGGGGACCCAGTCTAATAGGCAGGAGAGATGCCTCTAAGTTCTCACCTCTGGCCACCAGCTTGAGCCATGTAGGTGTGGTGTCAAACTGGAAACTGCCAGGGGTCACTGAGCCCTGCTTCTGCATGAGAAAGTTAAACTTGGATTCAGAATGGACACTGAGGCAACACAAAATTATAAGAATGCGTTATAGGTCTGACCGAATCAGGTGAGCGTTCTGAAAGAAACTCTAGGGGTCAGAAAGCTGAAGAAATCAGCTAGCCTCGAAGAAATGAGCTGACCTGAGTTATACAGCTGCGATGTAATGGATTCAGCCAATAGCCCTGTGAACACGCCCAAGAACCCAGCCTCAGAGGAGCCCCCAGCCCTGGCTAACACTCTTGATTCCAGCCTTGTGAGATCCTGAGCAGAGAACTCACTAAGTCATGCCTGGAAACCTGCCCATAGAAACCACGAGATAAGAAGTGTGTGTTGTTTTAAGCCACTCAATTTGAGGGACTTTGTTACGTGGTGATGGAAAATGAATACACAGGGCATCTGCAGATATTTATGGCATGCCTTGTCTCTGTTTTATCAAAGTGCTGTGTATTTAGTGTCTGAGACATAGATAGCAGCGAATGCTAGTTATGTCCTGCAAGCTGTGTTTCCATTCATGTTAAAGTATCATCCTGTATGTAGCATCTTGAACCAAATGAAGATTTTGGGAAGAGGTTTTGCTTTCCCTTTTTTGGATGTTATGAGTCACCAGGCAACTCCACTGATCACGTCAGACATCGGTGGATCAATTGGCACATGCAGCAGTCTTAAGACAGTTCCATAAAAGTTCTGTCAGCTTTTTACAAAATGTCACTTGTGATAAAATGTTGACAGTTCTTCATATGTAGTAGCTGCACTTTCAGTATTGTTCTGGCTGATAATAATGATGGTTAGCTTAAAGGAGCACTCTTCAGCATCATGGGTTATGCCAACCAACCTACCTACCTACCTTCCTTCCTTCCTTCCATCCACCCTTCCTTCCTTCCTTCCTTCCTTCCTTCCTTCCTTCCTTCCTTCCTTCCTGCCTGCCTGCCTGCCTGCCTGCCTGCCTGCCTGCCTGCCTTCCTTCCTTCCTTCCTTTCTATTTATTTATTTATTTATAAATAAAAGAGATTAACTCTTGCTCTGTTGCCAAGGCTGGAGTGCAGTTGTAGCTCACTTTAGCGTTCAACACCTGGTTTCAAGCAGTCCTCTTGCCCTAGCCTTCTGAGTAGCTGGGACTACAGGTGAGAGCCACTGTGCCCAGCTGGTTATATCAACTTTTAATGCAACATTTGTCTTCAGCTTGATACTTCTTGGATTGTTGTGTTTTCTAGTTTGGACCTGAGATTATTATGGACATGGCTCTCATGGCTTCTTCTAGATCATCATATGCAATGTGAAAGGAACTAGGGAAGTTATTTGAGTTATTTAGTCCTTAACATTATCTATGTAATACGAAAGTGAGCTTTTGTTTGAGAGGTAGGAAAAAACAAGTAAAAGAAAAAAGAAGATAGTGGATTAAGGCAGAATATGACTTGCATCAATGGGCAACTAGTCTTATTTGACAGAAAATGGAGTTTAAACACATTTTTTCTATCCTGATTCTTATGAAGTCTGAGAAGAGCTCTCTTCTAGTTTTAGATATTTTTAGTGTGTTTGCGTGTAGGAGGCAATCACAACTCAATGGAAATAAGTGGTGACGGATGCTTCAGGAGAGGGATTTGTGTGTAGATTGGCTCTCTGGACCTGCCCCCCTTCCATTTAGAGAGACAAGTTGGGTAGTTTGCACCAATTAGATACACTGATGTGAAATTTGGAAGGCATTAGTGAGGCAGAGACAATCTCCTTGCCCTCTTTTCGCTGCTTGGATTTTTTTGTATAGAGTGTTCCACATTTGTGCTCAGGCTGCTTCTGGGTTACAAGAGGGTGTTGTGGTTTTCGCTCTGGTATCAGCTTCCTGGTCCTTTGATGGCAGCTCCTGGAATGTATTCTTGAGCTTGCAGCTCTAGTGGTGGCTTCAGAAGAAGGAACTTCCCTTTGAGGGTAGTTCTAAATTGTTACCAGAGTCATATTTGTAAGTCCAACCTGGAAAGGTTCTTTCAGACCCTCCGGCAAATTTTAGGCCCCTCATTCCATGTGTTCAGTGCTTTACGGTTTAAAACACCTTGAGTAACTTGCACTGAATCCTGAATCTTGATGCATATGTCTAGTTTAGCATATGCACTGAATATTTTTTATTTATGTATCCTCTTTTATTGATCAATCTTGCAAAAGGATTATCCATGTTTTAAGCCCTTGTAAAAATCCAGCCTTTGGTTTTGTTAATTTCTTTTTTTGTGTGTCTTTGTTTTTTATTTCGTCATTTTCTGTTATACTTTCAGTATAAACTGTTTCATTATTTCTGTTTCATCATTTTGTGTTCATACTTCCCTTCTAAATTTTTTAAAGTTTTATTTTGTTGTTATATAACTATTTAAGTTTTATACTTGGTTCATTAACTTTAAGCCATTTAAAAACTTTTTTTCTAAAATAAGCACTCAAGCCTATACATTTCTCTTTGAGGATGGTATAGTTACAACATGTGAGTTTTGGTTTGTGATATATTTATTATTGTTTAGTCCAGAGCATTTTAAAATACCAGTTACGATTTATTCTTTGAACCAAGAGCTATTTAACAAGGTGTTTTTAACTTTATACATTGGTGGGGGGGTGCAAAAATTCTTTTTCGTTTTGATTTTTAATTTACTTGCACTGGGTCAGAGAATGTGGTTTGTATTGTAGTGAGTTTTAGAAATGTGTTGAAGTTTTGTTTATGGGCAGGAATATTTTTATAAATGTTCATGTGTTCTTGAAAATAGTTCTGTAGCTTTAGGAAGCAAATCGGCATAGTTATTTATATTATTCAAATATTCCATATTTTTCATATTTTTTATTGCTTGGTCTACCAATTATTTAGAGAGGAATGTTCCAATTTCCCTCTATATTGGTAGATTTGTCAGATTACCTTGAAGTTCTACCATTTAAAAGTATATTTTGCAGTTTTATTAATAGGTGCCTACAGGGTTAAGATTTTAGAAATTTTCATAATAAAAATGATAACTAAAATTCATCATTTTATTATAGCCTAATGGCCCCATTTATGTCTAGTGATACTTATTACTTTAAAGACTATTTATCCTATTAATACCAATTATTTTGATTAGTATTTTCTATGTTTTTTTTATTTTCAACTTTTCTAAGTCTTTCTGTCTTAGATATGTTTCCAGTATATTGCGTGTGTATGTATGTATGGGTGTGTGTGTGTGTGTGTGTGTATTTTTCTTTCCAGCTATACATATTGTGGATAATATATATATATAATTTCTCAATATATATATAATTTCTCTGACAATCAATGTCTTTTAACTCATGAGTTTTTTTGTCCATTCACATTTATTGTGATTATAGATATATCTCATTTTTCTTGGTCATTTCATTTTTGTGCTTTATATTTGCTTTGCTTTTTATTAGTGCTTTTCTTTTTTGTTTATGTTTGGATTGACTGGCCTTTTCTTCCTTTTCCTTCTTTGTTGTAATTTTTTCTATAGTGATTTGAAGTAATGTATTATCTTGTAGTGATTTTCCAAAAATCACTAATATATATTTAAGCTAAAGTCTAAATTCAGTTAATATCTTTACTTTCTTCCTAAAGAATAAAAAAAACTTAGAATGTCTTAATTTCAATCATGATTGTCCCAATTAATATACTATTGTTCTCCAGTGTTTTAGTATTTATTTTCCCTACTTGAGATTTGTTGGGTTTCTTGAATCTGAAGATTTATGTCTGTCATTAGTTTGGAAAAATTCTCAACCATTATCTCTCCAAATATTCTGCCTCATTGTATTATCTCCTTTAGAAACTTCAATTAGATGTATGGTAGGCCATCTCACTCTATTACTGTGTTTCTCAATTCCTTGTTAATATTTTCTTTTTCGTCTTTATATCTCTGTGATTCATTCTGGAATATTCCTTCAAATTTATTTTTCACTTCACTAATTCTCTCTTCAGAGATGTCTAATTTTCTGTTTTAACCCAACCTTTGCATTCCTAACTCTATTATATTAAATTTATTTTGTGTGTTTATTTTATTTTCCACCTTTTCCAATTTTAGAAGATATGGTTTTTTCATGATTATTAATTTTGCATCATGAATTTGGTATCTTCTTTAATTTCTTCAAACATACTAGATATGTGTATTTTATATATATATATTTTGATAATTCTCAATTCTACTTCTTTGTGGGTTTACTTGTTTATAGTAGCTTTTATCCTTGTATGCATTGCTTGACTTTGAATTGTGAAACATATTACTTGGAAATTAGTGTATAGGAATTCTTTGAGGTCTGGGTTTAAGGTTTTTGTCCTGTGTCTATCGAGACAAATACCATGGATCACAGAGCTACATAAGTAGGGTGAATTCTGGCCCCAGACACAGTGAGTACCAGAATGTGGTTAGACGTTCTCAGGGAATTTTCCTCCCTCCATTAAGAGCCCATGCTGAAGCAGTCCTTTCATGCTGCCTTCTTCTTGTGTGTGTTGTTTACCGAGGGTCCTGGTGTTCACTGTGTGGTGGTCTCTGATCTGATTTAATGCCTTACATATACTTGCTCTTCTGTTTTCCCCACTCAGCCCCCAGACATTAGCAGATCGCCACATCTTTCAGCCTTAGCCCTTGCTTACCTCTTTCTATTCAGGATTTGTCATTGTTTTTGGTATGTGAGAATGTTCTTCAAATTTTTGCCAGGCTAGTTATAAAAATATTTAAAAATGAATATTTTATATATTAGTTTTAATAGGTTTGTATTTGGAAGCTTTTAAGCATCTGTCATTGTTTATCTTAATGAAAATGGAAAGTACCAGAGTCCTACTGGAGGTTAGGTTCATCTGATGCAGGTAGTTAGCCTGTAACTTCCCTAGAGCATCTATAATGCAGGACTTCCTGATGAAAATAAAAAGGATACATGTAGGAATTTAACTCAAGCTGGAGAATTCCAAGGTTTCAGTCACTTAAACGGAGTCACAAGAAGAGGTTGTTGTTCTGTTGTCATTTCCGTGGTCTCTTCAGGTGTAAGTCTCCCTGGAGGAAATAAAAGTCATCATAACAAAAAATAGACACCAATCAATAGAAGAATGACTGGTCTCATGGAAACCTCCTTTCTAGTCCTTATTACATCAGACATTGCCATGCAAATGCCTGCAAAACATTTGCAAAGTGAAATTTCGAGCCTTACAATAAAAGCAGGATTTATGAAATTGCTGAAAGTGATGTTGGAGAACTGTTCAAATCTTGTGCAAAGCCCTTGAAAAGTGAGTTCCTGGGAAGGCTATATTAGCTAACATGTGAAGAGTAGAAAATTGATAAGGACAGTGATGTGATAAGTTTCAACAGATCAAGAGGGATGCTTGGAAGCATTGATGAAATGTGCTGTGATATTTTTGCAAAACTGAGCCTCTTTTTGATTGGGCTGAGGAAGTTGGGTATAAATGTAAGCTGTCATGCTCAAACACTGCCCCCATCCATACTTGATGCATTGTTTGTTTAATAAGAACCTAAAAAGATGTTAAATAGAAACAAAACAAATTTGTTTTGATTTCTAGTTCAAGATAAAACCTCAGTTGAACAGTTTGATCATTCAACTGTGATATATTGGTTTCTATTTTAAGTGGATTCACTTGGGGCAGCTTTTCTTTCTGTACTAACTTAATGATAATGAAGCCTCCTGTGTGGCAGATGATCTGTAGCATAAGTCTGGTATAGACTCCCAAGTCCTTTATATGATTGAAGCTCATAGGCAGGGCAAGAGTACATACCATGCTGGTCTGGATGCCTCTTTTTTCTTGTGTGGTCCAGATTTAGATGATCCTTTTCTCTGTGATCCGTGCACACCTGCACTTGGAGGGTCACTTTGGTGTATGAGGACCTTTATGACCTTTTAGGGAAAATTCAGTCTACACTGATAAATATTTAATATTTATGCAGAGTATAAAATGCTTCCCCAAGGTGTTCTTGAGGCTTCTGCTCCAGTATGGGCTATAAATTGCCCTACCAGTTTCTTTTCCTCTAGAAATGCCATTTTGCCCTGCATGGGCTTATAGATCAAATTGGATGCCTTGGCAGTTTCTGCCAAGTCCCTGTATCCAGTCATTGACATGCTGTGGTAATGGAGAATGTTTTCTCTTGTTCAGAGGTTAATGGACACAGTAACTGCTTGTTGGGATTCAGGCTGAGAATGGATTCTCCAGATTGGGTAGAGACCCACTCGGTGTCTTGACCCTTCCTGAGTACGTAGCAGAAAGGCTATAGCAGTCCTTGGATATTGATATCGGTCTTTTGGTGTCCAGTCTGAGGGGCAGATTAATGGTTAAATGTATAAACTCAGGGATCTGAGAGCCTGCATCTGAATCCCAGTTCTGTCACTTACTAGGTATGTGGCTTAGATATGTGACTTAACCTCTTTGTGTTTTGATTACCTCATCTACAAAAAGAGCATGATTATTGTTCTTACCTAATAGATTTCTTATGAGGACCAACATGAGCCACTGTTTGGGATATGGTTAGTAAGTGTCGAGTAAGTGTTTGTTAAAATAAATTATATAAATCACAAAACTGAGAATTGTGAGATTTTAGACATCATACTGAGAATTAATTCTGAGATTTTAGACATAAAGTCACATAGAACAGTTGAAAGGAGTGTGTGCGCAAGTGCGTGCATGTGTATGTGTGCATGTGTGTGTGTGCGCACATGTGTGTGTATGTGTATGTTTGAAGATGATTCTGAATTAGGGAGTACTCAGCAGCATTAAACCCTCCTCAGATGTCAGAGTCCAATATTGGCACATAGAAAGTGAAGGGAATATTTGCTGGGACTAGATGATTCTAAATTATTCACGAAGGCTTTGCAATCTTGAATCCTTTAATTCCATCACATCTCTAGTACAAAAGGCAAAGCCAATGTTTTCTGGTTATAGATTTTGTAAAATAAAATCCTTCGGCTGTGCCAGGCTGGTGAAACTATTTTAATATGAGGTATCAGCTGCTGTATCTATTGCTTCAATTAAAGCCTACCACTGGAGAAAAACCAGGGGAAACCCAACTCCATGAAAAAAAAAATCATGAACAGAGGCGTTTTTAATCTCTGGCTTGCTGTTAAGCTTGTGGGACTGTGCTTTGGGATTTCTATACAAAGACAAAGGCTCAAGCTGGTAAATGAATTCTTTCCTAAGTAAGGCAATACCAACTAGTCCTTAGAAATGAACACTTCACATTTTGGGGGTTTTCTTATTGGCCCAGCGCCCTCATTACCTTTCTGGCTTCTGTGCCTTTTTGCCCCTGTGGCCCTTGCCTACCACCCCTCCCCTCTGTTCTTTTCTCAGCTCTCCCACCCCAGAAGAGAGTACACCCCTTCGCAAGGCATCTGCCCAGACAAAGGCAAGTCTTTCTCCCCACGTGGACTCTTACAGCACCATTTTCTCTACCCTTCATTTGGCATGTGGAATGCATTGTTGGGTACAGTCCATCTCATATTATCAGCTATGTGACTTCACAAGGATAAGACTTCTATTTACACTTCATTAAATTTCTACACTTGCAAGCATAACAGATGCTGAATAAACAGCTACCAAAGGATTTGATTCTGGGACCCTCAGTTCCAGTCCTGGCTCTGCCACTAGCTTGCTAAAGTAATTTTTGATGTATTAGCTACACACACTGTTACTCATACATGCCTTAAGTAATCATGGTCATAATAGCAAAACAGGTAACACTGAATTCTTATGTTTCAGTATTCTAAGCATTTTACATGTGTTAGCAAATTTAATCCTTACAAACAGCTATAAAGTAGGTACTCTTTGTCATCACATTTTATAGATGGGGAAATTGAGGCACTGAATAGTTGAGTAACTTGCTCAAGAACATAGAACTAGTAGTGACAGTCCTAGAGTTCAGACCTAGGTAGCCTGGTGGCTCAATTAGCTGACTCCAGTAACAACAATAACCTCCCCTGGCAGCTTTTGATGCTTCTACTTGGCGAGGCTACGGTCTAACGATGCAGTCGGCCACTAGTCTAGGTGTTGCCCTGAAGGGATTTTGCAGGTGTAATTGAAGTCCCTACCCAGTTGACTTTAGGGAGGTTATCCTGGGTAATCTGGGTGAGCCTGACTTAGTGGGCCCTGGAAAGCAGGGCTGAGGCTTTCCCAGAGAGAGGACGTTCCACCTGCTGATCCAGCAGCCCTGTCCTCCCCATGGTCTTTGTGTCCTGACTCCTGTACTGTGGATTTCAGTGTACCCAGCCCCCACAGTCCCCTGGATGGTTCCTGGTCCTTGATCCTTCCATGTGTGTCTTGTACCGGCTCTGCTGCCTTGCTTGGACCCTGACCAGGACACACTTTGACACCCACCTAGTACTCCAGAGTTTCCCTGGAGCTGTCATAGCCCTCACCTGGGAGCACACTGTCCCCTTTAGGGGCTGTCCAGCATCCCTCGTGCCTCTCATGAAGATCTTCCCTCCCTCCATTCTGTCTGGTGGGCTCAGAAAACCTAGAAAACTCTTCTTTCCATTACAGGTAATTCTATCCCTTCCCCACAGTGGACTGGGAACAGCTTGAGGGTGATGGCCTGTCTGTCTCTTGCATCTGCCATCAAAGCCAAGAGTGACGCTGGCTCATGCCAAGTGCTCCATGTTTGCAGATGAGAAGGATTGAATATCTTGGGCCAAGTTGAAAAAGGTGACCTCCTGGCTTTCATGGGCAGGAATTGCTTTTCTTACTGGGTGCTAGTAAGTGCTTTAAATCTGGGAGACAGCAGAGCTAGAAACATTAGGATTGTGATAACTCACAGGGATATTTATTCTAATAATTGACTTTCAAATTTTACCCCTTTAACTGCCATGCTTAATCTTTATTCTCCCAAGTTAAAATTTACTGCATTTCCCTAGGTTTCAGAAGGAATGAGTGACTGTGAGTATGTGTATGTTTTGCCTGGGCACAATCATTCATTAGTGACCTAAACTTGCATGAATAAATGTCCATTCACAGTAATCAGAGGTTATTGTGCGTTTATGGAAATAACTGGATCAAAGAGTTCTTTCTCCAGAATATTGAGGTCCCAAATTAATTGAAATATCATCAGAGTAATGTTTTAATTTTCTCTCTCTGTTCTGTCCTTTTCTCCTTTTGTGAAACAAACATGACCTCCTCCAGTTTAGTAATTGTGTTTTCTGAAATAGAGGTGGTAGCGTGAGAGTATTCATCAAAAAGCAGTGAGCTCGATCAGACCGAGGCATGATGTTGAGAATGGCATTTCTTTGATCATGTTCCAGGGCAGAGTGGCTTGGTTTTGTGTCCTGGGCTCAGGATACGGAAGGCGTGCCCACTGGGTGGGACTGCGCTGGTCTGTGTGTGTGTACTCATTGCCATTCCCTCGGTGGGACTGCGCTGGTCTGTGTGTGTGTACTCATTGCCATTCCCTCCAGCATGTGACGATTTTATCAGGGAACTTTACTGTAAATAAACATGATCAAGTGAAGCCTCTGCTTCAGGGTAAGACAGATGTGGGTACCACACAGTCTTGCTGCAAATGCATATGTCAGCTGTGCCTATTTGAAGAAAATTCAGCCCCAGGCAGCGTCTGATGTATATGGGACATGAACTGTGCATTTCCACATGTGGATGACTCACGTGGTCCTTCCAGGGATAAAAGTCTCTTATGAATGTGCTTGAATGGGATTAAGCACAAACTAGTTTGGAATTTGAGGGAGAAAATGGTGTTGGTGAAGTTCACTTCAGTGGTTTTCTCATAAAAGTAGAAGAAATCAAATACTTTTGATTCTCCTGCTTGCTGTGAACATTTGTGTGTGCACGTGTGTGCAAGTGTAATAGCCAAAGATGTGATATCTTGATTTTGACTTCAATTCTTGTCATTTTCAAGGCCTAATTCATTTTCATCTTTCCTAAGGATAACCCATGACTTCTTTCAAAATCATTAGAGAAAGAAATGATCTTCCTTAATGATGTTCTAAAAACAGAGGAGAGATCAAATAAAGGCATAAAGGCATTTATAAACATGCGCTCACCACTCTTGAGCTCACTTGAAAATTTTCTGTTCAAGCTGTTGTATACAAAAATACCCCAGTCTGCTCTGAGGGCTACCAATGTTTTAGAGATTAATCAGGCTTGGGCTCTCTCAAGGCATGAACACTTTGAGAAAGAAAGAGCTTAGTATCTTCCTTCTTGAAATTTGTGGCACAGAGTGGGAAGACTGACAAAAGTTGGAGCAAAACCCAGTGTGCTTCTCTGTCTTTGCAGGAGAGTATTTCCCAATGTTACCAGTGAGGAAACTGAGGCCTGAAGAGCTTAAAACTCTTTTTTTATTCTATTGCTAGAGATTAGGACGTGATTGTTCCCAGACAGGGCTGTTAGGAAAGAAAGTTCACAGCAATTCAGGAAGCCCTTAGGAAGCTCCAGATGAAAGGCATTGGGGAGGGAGTGCAGCGTGGAACGTGACTGAAGCTCAGAATGGAGCAGACTGAAATAATTGAGATGCTTTTAATTCGTAAACAAGGTTAATCTGGTGTCCATCCAGATATTGAATTTCAAATGGGAAGCTTTCAGCTGTAGCCGAGGCGATTTCTCAGGGTTTTTAGTCTCACCTGAGAAAAACAGTGAGGAAGTCGTGTTTAATCAGCAAGTGGTGGCAAGAGCACTGGCTTGGGTTGGCCAGGCCAGAGGTGAAAGCCCAGGCCCATCACTCACCAGCTCTGCTGCCCCCACTTGCCCAGCAGATCTGGCCCTGCTTTTGACCATCCTCCATAGTATGCCACGTAGCAGGCATTTAAATAAGCATGATCGTCCTTTGTTGGGAGATGTGGAAACCATCTCCATGAAAGTGGCACACCTAGTCACTCATGGGTGACTGCTCTGTTCTGATGCACGGTGGCTATTTTCATATTTAGATGATTCTGCAGCGAAAACATTAAATTGCTCAGAAGGCTTGAAGGATTTCACTGGAAGGAAAATAATAGTTGAACCTAGTGTAGTGTTAATTGGTCCCTTAAAATGAAAAGCTACATTCAATTCCATAAAATGTCAATCATATCATTTATTCTACTATTAAGTGTGTCACGAAGCACTCACAGTTGAGTGGGGGAGACAGACTCAACAAACAAACAATGTAGTGCATGGTTACTTGGAGCAAGTGACCTCAGACTTTGGTGGTGGAGGAGGGAGCTGGGAGAGGCTTCAATGTTCAGACTACCTTTGAGCTGAGTTTTGAAAGATATATATGGATTTGCCAGGGAGAGGTGGGGAAGGCAGGGCTGTTCAGAGGAGGAATATTTTTCATAAATTCAAGAGGGGATGGCACTGATTCTGGCTGGCCTTACGTATTGGTCCTCCTTACAGATGTGATGACCAGAGCGTCAGGTTCTTCTCCTGAGGCTCAATAGGTAAGTTAGTGCCCTGTGCTGAGAGCCAGGGTTAAGGATGGAGCGGAGTTCTTTTTTTCTGGTCATAGTGGCACCTCTTAAGTGAAGAGGAAGCCATGGACCAAGAGACCCTGGAAGAGCAAGCTCAGGGTGGGTCATGGCTCCCCTCATAGGGGCACAGGCTGATTGCATAGGCTGGCGGGGCTGAGACAGCTCTCCTCGACTCATCAAGCCATGTGCCTTGCTTACGGCTGTGCCCAGCTGGAGAAGGGGGCCAGCCCAGGCAGTTCTTGGTGAGGGACCCTCAGGAGAGCAGAGTCCTGTTGGGTCTTCTCTCAACAGCTCCCAAGTGGAAGGTCTGTTTGTGGCAACCCCGTGACTCCAGGTTGGCTTGGAGTTAGGCCCAGCTGACCATTCAGCAGCAGTGGTGTTCACATCAGGCCACAGTCCTGGGGTTTGTGGAAGGACTTATGCCAAACTGTAAGTCAGGGGACCACTTCACATCCTTCTGCTGTGGGTTGTAATGAATATATAATTTGCCTTTTATGGAGCGACAGTTTTCACATCACAATTTACTTTTTCTCTTTTCACCTGTCTTTATGGAATAATCTTTAGAAAAGAAAATCTGCTAAAAATAGGTTCTGAAAGCAACAGTAATGTCTGCTTCAAAATTCAGTATTAATATTTCTAAGCAGAATGAAAACAAATTTAACTTGTCATCTAATTTATTAAAGATAAAACCCTCAGAAAGTTCTTGACACCTTAATTCAACACGGATGTTATAGATTGGATCTTTTAAAAACCACGCAACCATATGCATGTTTGTTTATGTGTGGACGCACACATATCTCAAATGAACCCCTTCTCTCGGTAACGGGGAGCAGGCTGGCAAATCCTCCCTTTCCACCGTTTCCAGCTGAGTTTAGAGAAGGGTGATGCAACTGTTGTTGTCCTCTTGTGTGCTATTACAGCACCCATGCTTCTTCCAACATTTATTGGACAGTTACTATATACCAGTACTTTGTTAAATGCCGTTTTATTTGGAATGAATGCCTATTTATTTTCTCATCTAATTCTCACAACATCATACAAAGCAGGTGCTATTCTTACTCCCATTTCCCAGTTGAGTAAGCCGAGACTAAAGGAGATTAAGTGAATTTTTCAAGATAAGAGGCAGCTAGCAAAGGGGACAGTCTGACCCAGCCATATGACTCCTGAACACATGGTTTCAAGCCCTCTTTTACTTAAGCTCTCCTGCTGGACTGAAAGCTCCATGCCTATCACCATATATGTAGATAATGACAAATGTAGTTGCATTGAATTAAACTACAGAGTGTTTTACTTCCGTGCCCCAGATGTTTAATGGGCGTCACTGGTTCTCAACTGAGGCCATTTTGCCCCTAGGGGACATTTGGCGATGTCTGGAGACATTTTTCGCTGTTGCAAGTTGGGGAGGAGGTGCTATTGGCATCTGGTGATTAGAGGCCAGGGATGCTGCTAAATATCCTATAACGTGCGGGACAGCCCCCACAATAAAAAAAAAAATGTCGCACCAGAAATACCAGTAGTGTCGGGGTTGAGAAATCTGGTGTATATCAGTTTGGTAACTTTTTGTGAAATATAGAGGCAAGATGATCCCCAGCAATCATAGCAGTGAAAGGTTTATGCTTATCACGTTTTCTAAGGATAATTTTTTTTAGCATTTTCATTGTTGAATCCTTTTTTTCAGCAATTGCCAGTTGTTAAAAATCAAGACTCGGCCGGGCGCGGTGGCTCACGCTTGTAATCCCAGCACTTTGGGAGGCCGAGGCGGGCGGATCACGAGGTCAGGAGATCGAGACCACGGTGAAACCCCGTCTCTACTAAAAATACAAAAAATTAGCCGGGCGTGGTGGCGGGCGCCTGTAGTCCCAGCTACTCGGAGAGGCTGAGGCAGGAGAATGGCATGAACCTGGGAGGTGGAGCTTGCAGTGAGCTGAGACTGCGCCACTGCACTCCAGTCTGGGCGACAGAGCGAGACTCCGTCTCAAAAAAAAAAAAAAAAAAAAAAAAAAAAATCAAGACTCATCTTTGCCATTCTCCCAAGATACAACACTAGCACAAGCCAGGCTGATGCCTGGTGTCGTGGAAATACTGCACCAACCAGAGACGCGTGGTTTTGTTTAGGGCTTGTGCATTGTGAACTTGGTCTACATTTCATTGTATAGCATTAAAACTTTAAAGAAAAGTATACAAGCATACTTTTAGCATCTCTACTTCCTGAATAGCATGTTTATAAACATGGGCCAACTGGATTAAACTAACTGCATGTGTAGAGTCACCAAACACAGTAAAATTATCACTAAATTCTGCATATTCTTTACATTCACTTGGAATTATAAAAGCAGATGTTACTCTTGTATGCTTAACAGTATGTGACTAGAATAAAATAAGTTCAAAGGCAGTGTTTTTTATTTTTTATTTTTGATACTTTTAACGAGAAGCTTAAATATTGGTATTTGGTATTACATTCATAATTTATCCATGAGCTCTCAATATGTTATACCATTGTAAACAAACAATCCTGTAAATAACGTCTTCTAGATAAATATCTGTTTGTAACAATAATCTGTGATATCCATTTCTTATTTATTTATTTATTTTTATTTATTTATTTTTTTGAGAGGGAGTCTCGCTGTGTCACGCAGGCTGGAGTGCAGTGGTGTGATCTCGGCTCACTGCAAGCTCCACCTCCCGGGTTCATGCCATTCTCCTGCCTCAGCCTCCCGAGTAGCTGGGACTACAGGTGCCCGCCACCATGCCCAGCTAATTTTTTGTATTTTTTAGTAGAGACGGGGTTTCACCGTGTTAGCCAGGATGGTCTCGATCTCCTGACCTCAGGATCCACCCGCCTTGGCCTCCCAAAGTGCTGGGATTACAGGCGTGAGCTGCTGCGCCCGGCTGATATCCATTTCTTATAAAAAAATGTAACCACGGATCTCTAGGACTGCATTGCTTTATCTGCAAACCCCTACTCAATTTATTAGCATTATGCTGTTTACTATAATCCTACACGTTGGCATTTCAGGTATAGCACTGTGGTCAACTCTGTGGTCTTGAAGTGTGCTTGTGTTTCCTGGGTCATGGGTCTGCTGTAGTCTTTGCAGGCACCTAGCACACAAAGGTGGCACGTGAGAGTCACTGAATGCATGCTGGCTAACCAATTTCTGCCATTATGTGGATTAATTTCTGGCTTCATCGTGTCAAGTTCATAAATTAGACATCAAAAATTATAAAATAGGGAATATGTTTTTAAATATATAATATGGTATTAAAATAATAACTTCAGATTTTGTCAAAACTTGTTAATGTGTGATTGGATTTATAAATGGAGGTTTAGACTGAAGCACCACTAGGATAGAGGAGAGATGGCAAAGTGAGTGGGAGACGAGTATTTATATACAGAATTTATAGGAGAAACTTTGCAAATGGATTCCATGAGCCTTGGACTTCTAAACCACATAGAAAGTCTAAAAGGGAGTAGAGGGAAGATGTGTGAATGCTTATGGAGAGATGCGTGTGGAAAATGATGTGGCTGTGTTGTGAATCCTCATTCCCTCACAGGGAGGAGGTGGCTGGGGGAGCCGCACCCTTCATCTGTAGCCTAGTGAGAGGATTTCCATCAGCTGTTGCAGGGCTCTTGAAGTGTATTCTTACACCTGGAAGATGCAGAGTACTGCTGCCTGAGAAGGATGAAGTGGGCTCTAGTAAGAGCATAGAGATGCCTGGGATCGCCCTGCACTCCCAGAAGTTTTTGGAGCAAGGGATGTATCATTGTCTTCCGATCCAAATACTGGCCATGTGAAAGAGCTGGTGTGGGACTGTCCTGGGTCTTGCCCAACAGTGCCACCTACAAGGATGAAGGGACCCCAGCAGCAAGGAGCTGAAAGGGATGCTCCGTTTCTGGGAGCTGGGGAGGGATCTGAAGATACTGCCCCGAATCAAGCTGCATACACGTGGGTCAGCAGAATGCAGGAGAACAGACTCAGAAATGGGAACCTGAAGAATACTGTGAGGTCCCCACGAAAGCATAAAACCACTCAGGCTAGCTAAGAATTGCCCACCCCTTTCCCAGACTCTTACAGGTGTGAAATACCATAACATATTAGCAAGTTGATCAAGAATCATAAAATGGATACTCCAGTTGCAAACCTTTTTTCTCATAATATACATGATGCTTTTTAAGTGAATCAATGTCCCACCCCCGACACACACACATATAGCACTCATATCTGTAAACACTCAACACCCAGGAAAGCCGGTCTGTATCCCGAGGCTGACCACAGATCTGTGGCGTCTATGGGCCAGTCTGATCAGATTCCCTCTTAAGAACTTAAACTGGAAGGAAGCAAAGAAAGTGTTGTTACTTAGTAAGAGAAAAAAGAGACACAGGAGTTTCTGTGGCTGCCGATGGTGGGGCACTCACGTGAAGATCCACCTGCTTCCGCTGTGGGAGTCCGGGAATCTGCTTTGGATCCCACCCTGCACCCCCTTCTCCAACTGGAGGGCAGCTTCTTGTCACAACCTTATTCTAGGGCTCCATGAGGGGGGTCTCTCATCACCCCTTACATAAACAGCTCCTTATCTGTTCCACCTAGAGGGAATGTTTGTTCCTAGCAAACAAATGAGCCTAAACTAAAATATGCTAAAGGAAAGAAAACCTCTGTACCTGTTTGGAGAAGAAATGAAAAGCAAATTAACTTCTGAGGTATTTGGAATTAGTTTGGGGTTTTGTTTGCATGTTTGTTTTTCACTAGAAACCTAAACGAAAGGCAACGTTGGTTTTGAAAGATGACTCATTTCTAATTCAAAGTGTTTGAAAACGTCCTAGTTTTCAACTCTCCATAAGTCTTAGGCATTCCTGGGGCCTCATTCAGGCTCTGTGGGGCTGAGAAACTCCCCTAAGCTCACTGTCCTGGACGTTATGTCTGAGAACTATTGGCCAGAGATTCTTACAGGGTTATTACACTAATCTAGTGGGACACCTGGGTGCTTTTGCAAAAGGGACAAGATCAGTTCTCAGTGCTATCATGATGCGGTAATTTAAATAGCCCATTACACTGTTCATAGCAATTTCCCCCTTTTATACTTGAAATGGAGCTGCGGTTGGGCAAGTGTCATACATAATAAGATGTCAGAGCTATGACCAGCATTCTCCAGTGCTTGTGGCTCAGATTTATGCCTATCCCTTTGGGGCTTCCCTGGTTATTACAAGAGCCCCACTTATCTGCAGGGGATATATTCCAAGACCCCCAGATGCCTGAAACTGAGCATAGTACTGAGCCCTGTACACCCAGTTTTTTTCTTGTACACACATATCATACCTGTGATAAAGTTTATAAATTATGCACAGTAAGAGATTAGCAACAATAACTAAGAATAATTATAACAATGTACTGTAATAAAAATTATGTGAATGTGGTCTCTCTCAAAAAATACTCGTGTTTCTTCTGATGATATGAGATGATAAAATGCCTGCAGGATGAGAGGAAGTGAGTGAATGACGTGGACATTGTGATGTCGCTTTTGACTTTCTGATGAAACCTCAGAAGGAGGATCATCTGCTTCAGGTGACCCTGGATCCTGGAGCCTGGGTAATGATGACGTTGATGGTTGGATGTCAGAAGTGGACAATGTTGAAAGTTAATGGGCAGGTAGCTTCTACACCTTGGATAAGGTGGACAAAGGGATGACTCACATTGCTGGCAGGATGGAGCGGGACTGTATTAGGGTTCTCTAGAGGGACAGAACTAATAGGATAGATGCATATATGAAAGGGAGTTTATTAAAGAGAATTGACTTACACAATCACAAGCTGAAGTCCCACGATAGGCCGTCTGCAAGCTGAGGAGCAAGGAAGCCAGTGGTTGACTAGTCTGAGTCCAAAACCTCAAAAGTAGGGAAGCCGACAGTGCAGCCTTCAGTCTGTGGCCAGAGGCCCAATGGCTCCTGGCAAACCACTGGTGTAAGTCCAAGACTCCAAAAGCTGAAGAACTTGGAGTCTGATGTTCAAGGGCATGAAGCATCCAGCATGGGAGAAAGATGAAGGCCAGAAGACTCAGCCAGTCTAGTCTTTCCAGTTTCTTCTGCCTGCCTTATTCTAGCTGTGCTGGCAGCTGATTAGATGGTGCCCACTCAGATTGAGGGTGAGTCTGTCTGTCCCAGTCCACTGACTCAAATGTTCATCTCCTTTGGCAACATCCTCACACACATACCCAGAAACAATACTTTGCGTCCTTCAGTCCAATCAAGTTGACACTCAGTATTAATTGTCACTGGGACTGTGTTTCATGATGCCACTCAGCATGGTGTAAAATTGAACACTTATGAATTATTTCAGAAGTTTTCCATTTAATGTTTTCAGACAACAGTTGACTGTGGGTAACTGAAACTGCAGAAAATGAAACCACAGATAACAGGGGACTACTGTATGTGATACCTAAGGTCATAATCATGCCTTCCTTAGTCTATAGGACAGGTGAGAGGCAGCTTGGTGATGTGGTGTGTGAGGCTTAGGTAAGACCCATCCCTTAATGTCTATCTTACATGTCTACCGTCAATGTCAGAAATCCATTCAGTATATCGTTTCTCCAGGCATATAGTGAATGAATTAATAATTGCATTCATTAAACTAACATTATATGTCTTTTCCTGCACAAGGTACTGGTAAAGAAAGTGGGGAGATAGAGAAGGGAGAGAGAAAAATGGCCTAAGGGCTGTGGTGTGTGCTTGTAGTCCCCGCTACTTGGGGAGCTGAGGCAGGAAGATTGCTTGAGCCCATGTCTAGCCTGGGCAACTTAGTGAGACCCATCTCGAAAAAAAAAAAGGAAAAAAATTTTAAAAGTACAGCTTCTATGTGAGAAAACAAAAACTACATAGGAGAAGTGAGTTCTAGCTTTTTATACCACTGTAGGATAATTGTAGTTAAGAATACACAGTTTCAAATAGCTAGAAGGAGGATATTGAATGTTCTCAACACAAGGAAGTGATAAATGTTTGAGATGATATGCTGATTACCCACATCTGATCACTATAGATTGTATGTATCAGGACATCACTATGTGCTCTTTAAATATATACAATTATTATGCATCAAACAAAATAGAAAAAGTAAAATGTTTAAGATGCAGTTTCTTCCCTCATGAAATTAGCAATTCAGTATATACATAGTCGTAGGAGGATGAAAAAAATTAGGGCGAAATAGTAGGTGTGGGTAGAATGCAGAGGGCTTTATGGAGAGAATCTTGGGATGTCGGTTTTGAAGGGCAGATTGCAGCCAGATAACAAAAAGTCTTAACACGCCCTGTCAGCCAGAGCCTGGTTAGGGAGCGAGGACCCACACTAGGTGTTTCAAAGAGGGACTTTCATATGGGGGGTTGATCTCTAGGCATTGCCATGGAAGGGCCAGAAGAGAACATCAAGGTAACCCCGACAGCTGCAGGTGCCACCTTGAGGGCTGGGAGAACAAGGGGAGAGATGGGGTTTTCAGAACCTGGAACTTGGAGAGAGGGCTTTATAGAGGCGGGACTCAGGCTTCCAAGAAAGGGTTCTGACCCAGCTGCTTCTAGGACTCTGAGGAACTCAGCTAGGCTGTTTCTGGGAGCATAGAAAGAAAGTGGAAGCTGGAACCTTTGGTCAGTGCCGGACTAAAGTGTCCCTGCGGGGGTGATGCTGACAGGAAGCAAAGAGAAGGGAGGAACCTCTTTCTCCACCCACTTGATTTAGAGTTTCCTTCTAGTGTCTTCTAGTTACTTGGCAGAACCTAACGGAGGCAGCTGGCAAGGGGGCCTGGGAAGTGTGGTATACAGAGCCACAGCCCAGTGTCACAGAAGGGTTTACAAGGGTGCGTGTGGAGCTGAGAGCCAATAGCAAAGTAACCAGGCTCCTGGTGATAGGAATGCTTGAGAAACCTATTTTGTAGGAAATGGGATTCATCAGCCGTTTTAAGCAAGGGTGAGCCATGAGCTTGGCACAGATGCAGAGGTCACTTTGGTTGAGGGATGAGACCCTAAGGTAGGGAGGCTAGTTAGGAAGCCATGGCAGGTTGCATTTTCCAGCACCCACTATCTCCCATCCCGTCCATTCTTCTTCCATTGTAACTTTGTCACTTCTCCAATTGAAAGGTGACATCTATTCTCCCTCCCCTTGAATTGGGCAGATTTATGACTAGAGTGGAAGAGATGCTGTGGGGCTTATGTGATTTGGCAATGAAAGGCTCTATACCTTTTTCTGAGTGTTCCTTAAGTTGCTCACTTTCAGAACCAGCCACTGTGCTGGGAGGAAGCCCAAGTAGCCATAGAAAAGACTAGGTCTGGCGTTCCATCTGATAGCCAGGGTCAACCTTCAATAAAAATTAAAAAAAATAAAAAGAATTAATATAGCACATAATGAGTTTACTTCTGGGTGGGTGGTATTATGAGGTGTGTGTGGTGGGAATTCTGTTAAGTGTTTGGGGACATGGGTCTGGAGCTGAATGGAGGGGCAAGGTGTGAATATAGGGGTCATCGTGGGTAGAAGTCAAATGAGCTCTCCTTGGAAAGAAGAGTAGAATGAGGAGAAAGGGAGTAAGGACAGAACTGTGGGGGAATCTGACATTGAAAAAGGCAAGGGAGAAGCAGAGAATTAAGAGGAGAACCAGAAAGTTATCTTGCTGAAATCACTAATGAAGAGAATTTCAGAAAGGATGGAGTTGTGGTGCCAAATTCTGCAAACAAGTGGCTAGAAGAACTGGAAAGAGGTCATGTGTTAGCTTCCCAGGACTGCTGTAAAAAGTAGCACAAAATGGGTGGCTTAGAGCGACAATAATTTGTTTTCTCATCGATATGGAGGCTAGAAGTCTGCAATCAAAGTGCTGGCAGGGCCTTGTTCCCTCTGAAGGCTCTTAGGAAGAATTCGTCCTTGCCTCCCTAGCTTCCGGTGGTGACATCAGACCTTAGTGTTCCTTGGCTTGTAGATGCGTCACTCCAATCACTGCTTCCATTGTCCATGGTGGTCTCCCTGTGTGTTTTGCAGTGTCTCTTCTTTTTTTATAAAAACACCAGTCAGATTAGATTAGGGCCCACCCTAATGACCTCATACTAACTTGATGACATCTGCAAAGACCCTAATTCCAGATAACCTCAAATTCACAGGCTTGGGGTGGATGTTAATGTTTGGGAGACACTCTTTAGCCCAGTACAGGCCATCTTTGGAGATGGTTACAGAGAGAGTGGTCTCCATGAGTGGTGTGGGCAGATGTTGGTAGCATTGATAGAGGGGTAGGAGATGGAGCACTTGGACAGTTCTTTGAAGCACCTGGCCAGGGGAGAGGAGAGCGGAGGTGGTGTGCTAGAGAGACAGGTAGAGGTTTTTCTTTCTTTCCTTCTGGATGGGAGCAACTGGGGCAAGTTTATAGGCTGGGGCAAGGATCCAATTGACAGAGAAAGAATCACGGTTTGAGTTAGGAGAATGACAGTAGGTGGAGCCAGGTCTGGCAGAGGAAGGATATTGTGGGATCCCACTCAAGGTTGGAGTTCATCCAGAAGGAGGAGGACCCACAGCCCTGGATGGAGGCGTCAGCCTGAGTGCCGTGCAGCCACAGACCCAGGAGCAGATGGAGCTGGACAGGCTGCAGTCACAAAGGAGCTGCCCTTTTTTGCTTCTCCATGGTCTAGGTCTGTTTCATTGTTCTCTTATTTTTGTTGGTAGCTATGAAAACATATTCCTGCCATCTGGCTCTTCAAAGGCATTGTAGGTTGCTGGCTTGCTCCAGAGGCCATGATGAAGCACTCAGTGCCACCTTCAGGGCTGGGGTCAGTTCTGCTAACAATAGGCACCCCCGGTTCCTCTGGGAGGCACTTCCCTGCACACAGAGAAGAATTGGGGAAAAAGATGGAGAGGACACGTCTGAGGCCCCACAACACTGTGAAACGAGTTGACTAATGTCAGGCCCAGAGCTTTATTTATTTTGGGGTGGGGTCGTGAATTCAGAGTCCTTTTGAGAGGGGGTGGAGGAATTTCACATGAGTAACCGTTGGCATGGATCATTTCTGTCCTCTGAGCCCCCTGAGGTTTCCCATGAAGCACAATTTCTGTTGATTTTTCTTTCAGGATGGTGGCATTGGAGGGTTCTGAGGGAGTCAGTTTTCTCAACCCTTCTGAATTCTGAACTTGTGGAAAAAGATACAGAGAATTCAGAGAGGGGCCAAATTTGCTCTTGGCTGGAAAAACTGGATCCAACCGCTTGTTTGTGAAGCCCAAATAAGCGCCCTACTCCCTTTCTCCTGAGTTGAACTTCCCAGCTGAGCCTGTGGGCCCAGCAGATGGGCAGGGCCTGCTCTCCAGGGTGATGTGGCCTCAGGGGACAGGCAGCTTGAGAGAAAGCCTAGGAGAGCCACTTCCCCAACTCCCAGAGGAATGAGGACCATGGTTGGGGGATGCGTATTGTCCCATCTCATGCTAATCTTCTTTACCGTCCTCAGGGAAAAGCCGACAAGAGATGAGAAAAGGCGGCTGCTTCTTCCTCCACCCTCCTGAGAAGGCGACAGTGTTGGTGGATGTTCTGATCTCGTAGGCTGGCAGGGAGGTAGGAGAGGGTGCTCTCCTTGCAAACACTTATTGAGTACACATCGTGAGATAGTTCCATGGGGCAGCTTATTGCTCTAGATAATATCAGTGACCTGTGCAAGACTTCATCTTCTTGGGAGAAAGTACAACAGAGAGGGAGAACCCCTGGGGTGCAGAGCCAGACAGCTGCTTTCCTATTCTGGGTTTGCTGTATCCTGGGCAATGGGGTCTTCGGCCATTTCCTCAAACCTGCCTGGGGCCACAGATCCACAGTCTTTAAAACGAAGGTGAGAGAACCTTGTTTAGGAAACATATATGACTAAAGGCTCACTAGGTTAAGCAGGACAGGCTGAAAAACTGACAGTGGTTCTTCAAACTGAGCAGAGATTGGGCTGCTGAGGGCCTGTGGCTCAGTGCCCTCTGCAGTGGATTCATCCACTCTCCTGTGTGTGCTTCTTACAGGTCGGGGGAATAATTGCCCCAAACCCTCACTGCAGGGTGCTCGTATTTCCTTGATTCTCCTGAACCGTACTGGACTCAAATATTTTTCCCTTACACGTCCCAGATTTTAGCCCGGGAAATATCTTAATGATTTCTATAGCCAAAGGTAAGGTGAGCTTATGATGAGAATAGGGATTTCTTAGGAGAAGAGGCTGCCTTGGAGAGTCTCCCTATTCCTGGAGAATTAATTAGCTGAAGCCCATCTCCTCACTCTTCTGTGAATACATCGTGTTTATCCGCTCCTGTCTGTGAGCTCATGTTGATTTCTTTGTCTGAAGTGGCTTCCTTCCTCTCCACTTGTCTCCTCCCAGCCTGACATTACAAGTGCACATTCTGCCTCATCCACAAAGTTCCGCTTGATGATTCCAGTGCTCCACGATAGCTCCTCTACTTCTCCAATCTCCTAAAGCACTTACAGTCTGTACCATGTAATTTAGAAATTCATTATATCCCGTCTTATTTCATTCTCTAAGTGTTCATTGTGTTAGTCTTGTCTTTTGTTGAATATAACATTTTTTGAGAGCAAGGTCTATCTTCCCCAGTGTGTGGACCTCTTGTGTTTCCACAGCTGGGATCTACTTCCCAACCTTGAGGAGCATATAATCTGGTAGAGGATGAGCCTATGAATTTATCACTTGACCGAATATGGTAAAACTGTTAGGCAATTGTGAGCCATCCACCATGGGAATTTGGGAGGAAGGAGACTGACTTTAAGCTGGGGGGTTAGGTCCATACCTCCTCAGAGAGGAAAACAGCAGTGCAGTGGTGGCAATAGTGCTGACTTTTAAAGGCTGAGAGGGACGTTGAGTGAGGAAAAGAAGTTATTCTATGGAGAAGAAATGGCATGTGTAAAGATCTGGGGCATATATTTGGAGAATAGTGAGTAATGTATTTTGACTGGTGAATAGTTTACATTTGGTAGGAGGTAAGGCTGGATATGATCAGAGCTGCACTTTGGGAAGATTAGTATGACATGAGGTTTAGAACATCCTGGAGGTAGAGATACTACTTACAAAGCAACTACAATAGCCCAGGTAAGAGATAGAATGGCTTAAAGCAGGTGGTAGAAGTGAAAATAGAAAGGGACAAATGGTAGCCATTTTTGAAAACGGAGTTGAGAAAATGATAAGTTCAGTGTGCAGTGGAAGCCGAGAGGAGTTTCAAGAAGGGCAGAGGGGTAGGGGGGTAAGTGAACTGTGTCTATTGCTGCAGAAAGGGTAAGAAATTTGCATCTGGTTGTTAGGTGGTTAGTAGCAGGTCATACCTTGGTGGAACCATATGCAGATATGAACACAAAGAAGGTGATAACAATTTCTACTTGACCTTTGGAGTGCTCATCTCATTTGCTGTGAAATTTCATGTCGTAATTGTTATTTGATGCGTGAGAAGTGACTTCTGTAATTAGTGTCTTAAAGTATCATCTTTTTATGTCTCACAATTTTGTGAATCAGGAATTTGGGCAGGTACTGGCCCACGATTATTCTGCTTCACATAGAGTTTGACAGGGATCACTTTGTGGTCATTGGCAAGTGGGCTGGTCCAGAGGGTTCAAGATGGCTTTACACATGCCCCTGCAGCTGTGGAAGAGTCTCCTGGGAGGCTGAGCTCGTGTGGGCCCCTCCCCTTCTCAGTACACACCAATTCCCTGGAGCCACACAGACCCTTCTTTAACTTTAGCTCTTTGGGAGGCTGTCTGGAGCCATGGAAGCCATCTTTTTGATAGAGAAGCTCTTTGAGGCATGCCTTGAACATCCCTTGCAGGACTTTCGACTGTCTGAAATGACCTGTGAGACACCACCTTAGACCTTCTGAAGACCTAACAAAGAATCTTGCAATAACAGCTTGGGTTTGATCTTTGCCGTCGAACCAGTTTTTCCTTTGAGAATCTTTTGCTGGGAGAGACTAAGGATAAGAAAGTTTTATTTTCAAACCTAGCAAGTCCTGGCTCCTTTATATTTCTTCTACATTCTGTTTATAAAAACTAACAGTTCCTTTTTTGGTTCATCTTTGTTTTGAATTTTATCATTGACAACCAGGAGATGAGTTCTGTATGCCACCTGGGAAGCTCCTAGGCCTAATTCATGAATTCATAGCTGTACCTTCTGTTTTCTATGTTTGTCAAGGGATGGGTTCATTAAACTCTTTGCCATCACGTAACATGGGCTATCTCTACTCCAGTCTCTAATAACAACTTCTCACTGTCCCTCCTTCCCCGTTAACAGATGTCTTGAGGCCTTCCAGACCTTGCTCCACCTCCACCACCAGGTCTCCAGTCCTGAGCCACATGCTGTCATTTTTGTCTCAGAAGCACCCCTCTTCCAGGTAACAAGTGTTTTTTTTTTTTTCTGGTAACCTATTGCTGCATAACTACCCCAAAGTTAGTGACTGAAAGCACATGCAATTTGACTATGTTTTGCAATTTGGGAAGTGAGGAATTTGAACAAGACTCAGCTGGATGATTCTTTAATTTCATGTATTAACTGAGGTCACCTAGTGCTGGGGACTGAACATTTGTGTCCCTTCAAAATTCATACCTTTGAAATCCTCACTGCCAATGTGATGGTGTTAGGAGGTGGGGTATTTGGGAGGTGATTAGGTCATGGGGATGGAGCCCTTATGAATAGGATTACTTCCTTATAAGGAGAGACACAAGTGCTAGCTCTCCCTTTCTACTTTCTGCCTCTGCGAGGATACAATGAGAAGGTAACCATCTGCAAACCAGGAAGCGAGTCCTTACCAGACACCAAATCTGCTGGTGCTTGGATCTTGGACTTCCTAGCCCCCAGAACTGTGAGAAATAAATGTTTGTTGGTTAAGCCAACCTGTCTGTGGTCTTCTGTTTTAGCAGCATGAATGGACTCAGACACCTGAAATTTTTCTGCTAGTAGCTAGGCTGGCCTGGGGGTTCAAGAAGGCTTCTCTCAGAGGCCCAGCACTCTGGTAGGGATAGGAAGCTGGGGCTCAGCTGATACTTCAGCTTCCCCATGTAATCTCAGGGCCTCCCCATAGCCTCTAAGGTGGGACTGTCAGATCTCTTACCTGGCAGCACAGGGCTCCAGGAGACCAAGGTAGAAGCTGCCAGTCCTTTTGAAGCCTGTGGACTGGCCTACAGTCACTTCACCATACCCTGTTAGTCAAAGCTGAATAGTCACAGAGGGAGTCCATAAAATGCACGCTAACTAGACTACAAAGCCCCCTCTAAGCTGTCATTTCTCTAGGATAATCAATCTGTGTGCTTCACTCAGTGAGTTAAGAGCAATTTACAAAATGCCTGCTATATGTTAAACACTGACAAAATATATATTTGCTGATAATTTTTATGATTGGTCAACTTGAATGATGAGTTATATAGAAGACTAAAGAGATTAAATAGTCTCCCTCTCTTTTGTCCCTCAAAAGCTTAAACTTACTATATCACTACCTAGAAAAATGCCTACACCCAGCAGTCCGTATCTTGTCAATTTTTTCTTTCTTTCTTTTTTTTTTGAGACAGAATCTCACTCTGTCGCCCAGGCTGGAGTGCAGTGGTGCACTCCCAACTCACTGAAACCTCTGCCTCCTGGAGTGATTCTCATGCCTCAGCTTCCCGAATAGCTGAGAACCATGCCTGGATAATTTCTGTGTTTTTAGTAGAGGTGGGGTTTCACCATATTGGCCAGGCTGGTCTCGAACTCCTGGCCTCAAGTGATCCGCCCGCCTCAGCCTCCCCAAGTGTGGGGATGACAGATGTGAGCCACTTGCACCTGGTCAGCAATTTTTTCTTTCTCTTGTGTCTTTATAATATTTAAAGTACCAGTCAAAAGTACCTGGTAACCATAGTGATGAGTAATTGGGATATAATTACTAGGCCTCAGACTAGCCCAGAATTCCTGTGGGAGGGGAAATAGTCTTCCCTTATAGGGAGGCGCATCAAAGAACACGTGGCCATCTTTAATCTATAGGAGCTCATCATTCAAGTTGATCAATCATAAAAATTATCAGCAAGTTCATTTTGCCAGTGTTTAGCACATAGAAGGCATTTTGTAAGTACCTCTGAACTTACCAAGTGAAGCACACAAATGGATTCTCCAAGAGCAATGACAGAGCTTAGAGGGGGCTTTGTAGTCTAGCTAGAATCATGGCATTTTATGGACTTCCTCTGTGAATTTGTGTAACTCTCCCAACCTCACTCGGCCTCAGTTTTATTTGTAAAACATAATAAATATTCTATTATGTATCATGTAAAATGATTCCATTATTTACCACATAAAAATCTTCAACAAAATAGAGATTCCGTAGACTGTAAATGTTTAATATTTAATATATCTTAGTGATTAAGGGAAGAGCTTTGGGGTGAGACCACCTAGAATTTGATGTGAGCTCCACCATTGACTTGCACATGTCACCTTGGTCAATCCACTCTTTAGTCCGTTTGAGCCCCGTTTCCGTTGACTGGAATATTGGTGTTACAGTTCCTCTTTCGTGTAGTACATGAAGCACAGTAGACTCAGTGCGTGGTGCTGTTATTTTTGTTGTAGTTGTTACTATTTTGTGCTCTGAGACTAGAACTCAAGGCTAAAATTTGCGTGCACCACACTTCGGATTTGCATGGGCGAGTCAGCGATGTCCTAAGTTGGGGGTCATCCGTTACAGGCATTCTGCTGTGGCAGGAGCAGCTTCAGAAACAGGGCAGGCTAAGGACAATAGTTAGAAAATATTATCCCAAATCAAGTCTGTTTGCTGCCGTGTGTCAGCAAATCTCACGATGAAAAATACCCACATTTAAAAATGATTTCTTCCATAGTCACTTGATTTCTAATGAGACAGCTTGTTACTATCTGTTAAGTACTGGATTTCGCAGTTATGTCAGAAGTCCGTGTCAGTGACATTAGTTAATCCTCAGTGGATTTGCCTTTAGTAATCAATTGGCATTTAATGAACATGCAAAAACTTCCCTGTGAAACCTAAATTCAATGTGTAGTAAGTCTCTTTGAGGTAAGTTGGGGATGTTGTCAGGACATTTCATAGAGCAGAGGCCTCTATGCTCTATTATTAACTTGAATTCCAGTTTTGAATACGCACATGAAGACACCAAGTGAGGACTTCGGCGAAGGGTGTAGAGATATTTCGGTGTGATCCTTAATGTCAGAGTCTCATCTACCACGTGTCCTTCTCTTATTAATTCTCAAAACACTGAGCTAAGCAGCCAGTTCTCAAAGTGGGCCCTAAGCCAGCAGCATCTATAGCACCTGTTACAACTGCAGGCTCTCGGGCCCCTCCCAGACCCAGTGAGTCAGACACTCTGGGGGTGCCCCCACCAGTCTGGATGTTCACAAGCCTCCAGGCGAGTCTGATCCTTGCGGTTTAAGACCAAGGAACTAGGGTCTGGTATCAGGATAGGGGATCCGATGAATACAAACCATCTCTCAGAAGCTTAAATTCATTAAGCACCACCTAGAAAAATGTCTACACCCAGAAAGCTGGATCTATTTTTTTCTTTTGTGTCTTTATTATATTTAAAGTATCAGTCAAAAATACCTGGTTCCCACAGTGATGAGCAATTAGGATATAAATGCATGGGTATGGATATAAATTCTAAAATCCTTGCAGGAGTTTAATATTTGCTTTACATTTAATAGGAAAAGAATGCTACTGTTTTCTGCCTGGGTTGCGTTTTGTTCCTTTCCTTTTACAAATTGGTTTAGCCACATCCTGTACTTTATTTGCTCCTCTCTCCCATAACTCTAGAGTTCGGGTACATTAGAAGCTATCCATAAACCCCAGTGAGGACATGTGATAAATTTAAGCTGGAGCATTTAAAACGAGCTGGGAGAGTAGAGAGAGAAGTAAAAGCAGCCATTTGTGATGTGGGTGGCAGTTTTTAGAAAGTGTCTGTGGAGGGCTAGTGGCTTGGCATGAGGAAAGAGAGGCGTTCCTCAGTGTTGTCCACAGAACAGACACTCCTGTGACAGGTGTGATCTTCAGGCAAAGTGGTGCTCGTGCACAGGCTTACGCCAGCACACCTGTTGGTGGTGCACAATGGTGGGAGAAATGTTTCCCCAAAGGACAGAATGCGGATGGCTGGACAGAAACCACTGGGGGAAGGTTCCTGGGAGGAATTCCAGAATGTTTTCTCTGGCAGATAGGACAGAGGAGGCAGAAAAGCAAACCAGATCTCACTCTGAGTCTTTATGGACACAGATGGAAAGGAGAGCAGGAAGAAATCACAGGTCACACGGTGGGAGACACGGTGTAGCTGAGGGGAACCTAGTCACGTTTAGGTGTGACAAATGACTTGCACTGTTTGCCAGACAAACAGTGCTCCCCCACCCCCTACGGGGCTGTAATTCCACTAGTGACACTGATCCAGTTTCCAAAAGAAGCAAAACTCTTCTGCTATAAGATTCTTGATTTGTAAGAATTTCCCCAGCTCAGTGCTTCCCCTTAGCTTTTTCCTTTTTCATCTCTAAGAGGTTATCACTTCTCAAAAACAAGAGTGCTTTGCCACTTCTCTAGTAGCAAGGTGTGAAAACATGCTCTAAAGTACTTACTTCCTCCAGCTGCACTGCTGCAGGCGGCCGCCTGAGGGATGGAGATGTTCTGGGCTTGGGGTGGACGGGCCCCTAGACAGAGCTGTGGACCCTTCTCCAAAGCTGTGCATGAGGGACGTAGGTTGGCATAAGATGCTACACAGAAAACCTGTCATCTAGATTATTCACGTGTTGGAAAACCTCCACTGGGGCATATTATCATAGAAAGGAAAAGGGTCTGTTCGCTCCACCACAAGCAATGGAGAATGTCCCATATCAAAGATAAGTTTGCAGTCAAGGTGGCCTTCATTGGTAACAGGTTCCATAATTGGCAATGATAGGTATTTTCCTTGCCCTGGAACACAGTCAAGAGGGGAGAGTGTGAGAAGCCAGGGACTTAGGACAGGAGGTAAGGTGATGAGTCATTTTGGTTTCTCAGAGCTGACCTCTGTTGTATTTTTATTTGGGGGTTCAGTCTCTGGCTTGAGGGCTCTTCAGAAAGGAGAGCTTACTTGCATCACGGAAGGAGGGATGGAGACCTCTCCCCTCTTGCATGGCCAGCTGGAGCCCCGGGTATCGTGTGTCCAGCTCGTGGGTGGCATGATGGCATGTTTGTTGACCATGTCGGACCTCATTTTGTACCGAGAACTTATTGGGCTAGGAGTTGTGAAACCCGATTTCTTGTTATTTGCTTAGACTTGCTTTTTTTTTTTTTTTTTTTCCCCATATCCACAAAATGAGAATCCTGGGCTTTTAATATAATAAGGATTGAAAAATGATTATAAAATACAAGGCAAAAAGATCCATGCTATTTAAATAAAATGTTTACTGAGTATTATTTTGAGATTCATTTTATGTGCCATACTGCTTTACAAATAGTCTGTAATATTTTAATACAGCACTTTATCTTCATGATCAAATCTTGAGAAGGCCCCCTATAGCTAATCTTTCTCAAAATCAGCTTAATTTATTAGTGGATAACTATACTTAGGCCTCTTTCTAGAACCTTATGAAGTTTGACGTGCACTATTTTTAGACATTATGAGTTCTCTTACTGAGAAGCTCCAAAGGGAACAGTGGGGGCAGATGTCCCCCAGGGGCCTTGGCAATAAATACCCCTGGGTGCATGACCTGGGGTCACCAAAACTGCCTTCTACCCAGCAGTAGCAGAAGGGAGACCCAGGTTGGCAGCTGGAGTGACTGACAGTGATTTCCTTTCTGTTCAGTGATGAGCCCATCATGAAGAAAGGGCACTGATCTGCTTTCTTTCTCGCTGTCCGGGGAACAGTGCCTGCCCGTGATGGTATCCTCAGGCCCCCCTCTCTGCTCCAGCAAGATGTCTCAGGGGACGTCTGTGCATTCAGCCAGGTGACCACTAGAAGAAAATGTTCTCCAGGACCGCCTAAGAGTAACCCTATATTGGAGACACTGAGGAGAGAGGCCAGGGTGGCTGATAGGGTGGGGAGACACCATCTGTCTGACTGAACCCTCCCCTGAGACCCTCGGGGCGTCTTGGGGAGACCAGCAGGTTGGAAGTCCTGCCCTTTGAAATTTTTAATTAAACAGGAACCTTTGAAGGAAGCTTTTGATTGTTAGTAACATCCTGACTTGCTCCCCCCATGTGACAGGCTGCCCTTTGTGTGTGGCCCCTCCTGAGTCCACATCCTTCATAAGGAGCGGCTTTACCTCCCTTCCTGTAGGAGAGGAAGCCAGGGCTGCAGCCCAGGGAGGGAGGGGAGGCAGCCACTCCTCTCTTCAGTGCAGTTAATTCCAGCTTGGCTCTGACTGTGGCCAAGCGGGCAAGGGGTGCAGGATGGAAGGCAGCAGTGTGTACTTAGGCAGTCCAGTCAATGGAGCCCCCACATCTCATCCCCTGCCAACCCTGGGCTCTTTCTGGCTGGATCTGGGCAGCCCAGGGCAGAACCCAGAGTCCAGGGCCACTGGTTCTCCTTGCCAGGTCCCAGGACCCAGTCCTGTTGAGATAACAGAGTTGATGGGAATGCGCTTTGCTGGGCACGAAGCACAGGCTTTAAAGGGCGCCCATTCGCCACCACACTGGATACTCCCTGAAGGCTATGGGCGCTTCCTAGCTCCTCAGCATACCCACAAACAGACACTAGAGGTTAGGGAAGGGCGATGCCACTTTCAACAGGCTGTTGACACTTAGCAGCATTTTGGAGACCAGCCTAAATCAGTGGTTCCTGAGCGTGCTTATCCTCTCAGAAAGCTGATTTTAAGCCAGATTAGCTCTAAGGGGCCCTCTCCTTTCAATATTTGATTATGAATATAAAATATCTTCCTAAAATCTTATAGAACGTTCATAAACTAGCATGGCACATAAAATGAAGCCAAAATAATGCTCATAGTAAACCTTGTGCTTAAATAGCTCAGATTTTTTTCTCAAATTTTGTAATGATTTTCCGATGCTGCTTATGTAACGGCCCAACATTCGTGCTCATAGATCTGGGAAGAAAGTCAGCAAGACTAGGTTTTGGAGACTAGTCTAAACCCGAGTGTGGATCTGGGTCATCTGGAAATCAACAGGCAAAATCGTTGGCTGCACTCAGGCCTGTAGCTGCAGACTCTCAGCCCAGGAGCCTGTGTGTTTGAAGCGTCCTGCTCTGCGTCGATATGGAGGAGCACTGGAGATTAGAAACCTCTGGAAAGAGAAGAGATTGCAGTGAAGCCCCAGGGTCCTGGGTGTAGCCAAGGAGGTGCTTCATGATTTTTACTTACTTCCTCATCTCTCCACTCCTGGTTACTTTTTGGACTTCCTGTTCCATTTCCTGCTTTCATAGAAGCCTAATTTTTAATACTGAAATTTCAGTCAGCTGAAGAAAGGCAATCTGTCTTCTTCTTCACACAGTTTATGTCTGGAAGGATTTCTCTAATCCATTCCAGCAGCGAGTTAAGGGAAAGTTTTATTTAACCCCTGCATCCATGCCTACAATTGCTACTTGCCAACATTTCCTTACTTCTCGTAGAATGTAAGTGCCTGTTTCTAAAAATGAAAACTTCTAGAGATCCGAGCCCTTCATGACACCAGCTCTCCGCTGTGCTTGTGGCCACCCAATGTTGGATACTGGGTGATATTGCAGAGCAACGGAGCATCTGTGTGGAGGTCCAGAATCAGGAATGGTCTGATGAACAAGATATGCCACCAATCTCGTTTGCAAGGGGGCAGCACGTGATGGAGGAAACAAGAGTCCTTTTCAGTTCTTAAAGTCTTCACTGACAGGTCACAGAAGGATAGGGTCCCTTTTGCCTTTTCCTTCTTGGCGATACTTAAGTCTGGCTCGAATGCTTTTGTGTGTTCTTTTAGAAACTATCAACCTACTGCACACAAAATATGTGTCCTTGGATGGTGTTTGATGTGGTGTGGATGCTCAGGGTAAAAAAGAAAAAATAGCCATAACCAATTCTGGAAAGGAAGGAATGAAGAGAAAGGTTGTAACCTGCTGGGCGGGTCTAGAACACTCCCCACCCATCCCCCAGAATGAAATCAGCTTTCCAAGTCATCTGTTTGGGCAGCAGTTTCCAGCCAGTTAGAACTCTCTGTCCTCCCTTCCAGTCTTTTAGGGAACGCTGTATTTTGAAAGCCAGATGAGGAAGGCAGATGTTTTTCTCATCTCCACCCACACCAAGACTGTTGTTTGCCAAATAAACTGGGTTGGGACACAAATCCTGCCGAAAGGCTGCCACTGGGGGCGCTGGAGGCTTCCAGCCCGGGTCAGCCCTGCCAGGACCATGGGTGGCGCACCTGTTATCAATTAACTGTCCAGGCTGAACTCGGGAACGAAGGCCAGAACAGGCGTGGGAGGCTGGTCCTCTAGCTCAACTTTGACTTCAAGGTCAAGGAAGGGTTTGAAAAGGTGGGAAGAAAAATACTGCACGTTGGTTGGGTGATCAATATTTATTAAATTTAGAGCAATTTATACTCGCCAGTTCTGCGTTTTGCAGTATTTTTGAAGCAAACACAACTCATTTTCTGGCAGGGAACTGATGCTTGGAATTAGAAAAACAAAGCATTAAGTAGAACTGGCATAAGACCCCATCGACGAGGGATGGATTTCAAAACTTCTCAGCCAGCTGTCCCTCTGTGCACATTATGAGTCTGGAAACCCAGGGATCCCATGTCAGTGCGCTAGGGAAGTGGAGTGTTGCAGGCCTCCTGAAACACAGCTGCCCAGTGCCTGCCCACATCCTCCTTGGCAGCTTGGGGTGACCTGCAGCTGAGAAGCTACGCTGGCGCTCAATTTCCTCTTTTCAGCTGCGTACAAAGATAGGCGCTTGAATTGTGGCATCACAGCACGGTGCTCCAGCCCATGTGTTGGCCTCTGTTCACCAGGGAGTGTTGGAGGGGAGCATGCTGACCCAGCGTCCAGCTCTTCCAGGAGCGGGCTGGCTGCTCTGAGGGTGGCTGTGGGTGAAAGCCTCCCGGGGTATGTTTCTGGGGGAAAATGAGGCTGACAGTGGCCTGACCACTGGGTTTTCCAGCCACCCAAATTCAGTTGCTCTCTGAGCTCGTACTATACACGGAGCTGAAATATTGTGCAGGAAGCAATGAATCAGACCCTTTGCCTGCAGGAGCATACCCTCTGGTGGAGGACACCCACCAGCATGAGGATAAACGCAGAACTAGGACAGTGTGAGAGGCACGGGCAGAGCAATGCATGCTGGGTGTGGGCCAGGAGAGGAAAAGCCACTTTTTGCTTTTTTATTCAGGAGGACAAATAGCAGGAGAGGCTTGTTTGGTATTTTTCAGCTTATAGGCCCCCCGACCCCCTTCCTCATCTCTTTCTTGCAGGGCCTACAGCTATTTGGTGTTAAAAACTGAATTTTGGACAGATAAAAATGCCAGTGTTTTCCTGGTCTGCCCGGCTCTGGCTGCTCCGTCTTGGCCACGGTGGCATGGCTGGGGTTTGGAAAGGGGAACCCGGGGGCCTGCAGGGAGCCAGGCACAGTCAAGCGCAAGCTCCACCTCTCTGTTCCTCCTCTCCACACACCATCCAGGGCCGCGGTCACCTGGTGCTGGCTCCAGCAAGTCCTAACCCCAGCTCCGGCTCAGGGCTTCCCCTGGAGACTTCAGCAAGTCTCCCCAAAGCCCTGCGTGCCTTTCCCACCAGGGAATCCCTCCAGCTTCAGGTCTCTGTGGGCTCCTCCCACCCAGGAGAGGGTGGCTGGGAAGTGGACATGCCCATTTTCAGTCCCCCTACCGTCTCCCCTCCTCCCCCCAGCTCCTCCCCTCCCCCCATTCCTTCCCATTCCCTACACTCTCTTCCCCACCCTCACCCTCTTCTCCTGCCCCCGACCCTCTCCTCCCCACCCACACCTTCTCCTCTCCCTCCACCACCCTCTCCTCCCCACCTCCAACCCTCCCCTCCTCATTCTCCGCTCACTCCCATCTCTTTGGTGAGGCTGTAGAGTGACTTAGGTTATCCCAGAGTGACCTGAATGTTAAAGAAGGTGCTCCCTGTCTTTCCACATTGCTCCCCTTTCCTTTCCCCTCCTTTCCCATCTCTTAGCCCCCCTTACCTCCCACTTCCCTCCCTTCCTCTCCCTCCACCCTGCCCCTCACCCTGTTCTCCTCAGGCTGTCTGGCTGCCTGTGAGGGTCTCCCTGGGCACCCAACTCCTCCACAGGAGGGTCCCAGGCCAGGGCTTTAGGGAGGCTGGGGCAGGTTCTCAACTTGGCCTTGGGCTGACCCCACTTCTCAGATAGAGAAGCCCATATTTAGGGTATACCAGAGGAGTACGGTGAAAGGAATTAAGACACTGATGTGGGGATGGGAGGGCAGAGGGGAATGTTGGGGGGACAGCGGGGAGGGGAGGTTGATGACAGCCTCTCAGGATGATGTGGATGGGTGGGAGGGGGCAGCGACCATGGAGGCAGAGAAAGCTGGGGGCACCTTACAGGGAGGCGCAGAGGGACGGTGGCCTTGTCCTTGGAGGGACCTCCTCCCGGGCTCCATGCTCGTGAGTTGAGGTGGTGTGGGCTGAGGAGGCCTGAGGTCAAATGCATGGGAATCAGAAGTCTGGCTCCAGAGAATGAGAGCAGCGAGCCAGCAGGGCCAGGCTGCTTTAGGACCAAGGTGGCAGCCAGAGACAGTGGCAGTGGAGAGCCGGGAGGAGACTGACTCTAACAAGGGGAGGTTAGGAATTTCATCAGGGGCCAAATGGTTCGAATGTTTGTGCCACTCAAAAGTCCCAAGGGGATGGTCTTAGGAGGTGGGGCCCTTGGGAGGCGATGACGTCATGATGTGAAGCCCTTGTGAATGGGATTCCTGCCCTCGAAATGGAGGCCCGAAGAGCTCCCTCGCTCCTTCCACCACATGAGGACATAACCGGAAGGCACTGGCTGTGAACCAGGGAGCCCTCCCCAGACACAAGATCGCCCGGCACCTGGATCTTGGACTTCCCAACCTCCAGAGTGTGAGAAATAAGCCGCCGGGTCTAAGGTGTTCTGTTAGAGCTGCCCAAACCAATGAAGACAGGAGCCCTGGATTACAGCCTCTCCCTCCCTACCTGCCAGGGCCCTGGGCCGCAGTAACTCTGGAGAGGGCATGGTGGACATCCAGCAAGGCCAGCCCCCTCTTCCTTCATGAATTCTGTCACCTGCTAAGCACAGCATTTACAGAACCATCAGAGACATTTAAGGTCCATAAAACTACATGTTTATAGGGAGCACCTATGTGTGGAGTTAGCGTTTGCTGAAGGTCAACATGGTGTTTGTTGTCACTTTATAGGTTTTGCTTTGCAAACTTTTCCTTGGTTACTAAGCTTGCCATGTGGACAGGCCCAGTGGTGGCTGTGATCTTATGGGCATCCTGAACTGTATCAAAGTGATTTCTAATGATGCTGTGAAAGTTAAAACAGATTAAAAGCCAGTGCACAGTGGTCTTCAATTTAGTATATGTTTACTTTACCAAGAAGATTCACAATTACAGAAAAAAGATGAGTGCTACAATATTGGCGTGAGGGACCCTTGGCCACTTTGTTACTAGGCAATCACTGTTTTAGCTGCCCTCACCCAAACCTTCTGCATTTATTGAGTGGAGAAGGTTTGGGTGCCTTCTTGGTAGACTTGAGCCTTTTTTGGAGTTAAGGTCTTTGCTGGGACAGAAAGATATGGCAACAGTTGAGAATTTGGTGCTTCAGGATAGCTTGACGTTGGAAGCACTTTCAGGCAGCATTCCTTCAGTTTTTGATCTCTTTAGTGAAAGATTTAATTAGCTCTTTAATTATATTTTATCCATTGTAAATTTGCATTTGTCATTCATTGTTCTCACCTCCTAGTCTCTGCCTTGTCTCTCCCTCAGGGCAAAACTGATAAATGAAAAAGGAAACCAAGACTCCTGCCACTGAGTGTGTGTCTCCAAACAGCACAAAGATCTTCCAGCTGTTTACTAACGTGGTGCCTCTGTGTCTCCCGAACCCCCACCTGTCCCTTCAAGCATGGTCGTCCACACGTGCTCAGAATTGGGCACCTAGTCAGCAGCTCCAGTGGCTTCCGGGACTCTCCTAAATTGACTTCTGACTACTTCTGAGTTTTAGAAAAGGTGGAGTCCCCTTTTCTGCTGCTGCCCTGGAAGGTGCTGAAGCAGAGCTCAGCCTTAGCTGCAGGAATGGGCAAGGGGCCCCTAAGAGTCAGTGCTGGCATTTGTTGGGGAATGGGTCACTGGTCTCTAGCAGCAGGAATGGCAGTGATTCCTCAGCTCCTCTTGAGTGCTGACCAGACGCTTGGCGCTCTTCCAGGCCCTTCATGTGAACTGGCGCCTCTCATCCTCACGCAGCACCTGTGCCAGTGGTCATTTTGTTATCCTTGTTTATAAAGGTGAATGAGGCTGGGCACAGTGGCTCATGCCTGTAATCCCAGCACTGTGGGAGGCCAAGGCGGGTGGATCACTTAAGGTCAGGAGTCCGAGACCAGCCTGGCCAACATGGTGAAACTGTCTCTACTAAAAAAAATACTGAAAAACCTGTCTCTACTAGAAAAATATAAAAATTAGCCAGGTGTGGTGGTGCACACCTTAATCCCAGCTACTTAGGAGGCTGAGACAGGAAGATCACTTGAGCTCGGGAGGTGGAGGTTGCAGTGAGCCGAGATTGTGCCATTGCACTCCAGGCTGGGCGACACAGAAAGACTCAATCTCAAAAAAAAAAAAAAAAAAAAAAAAAAAGTGAATGAAACCTTGCACAGAAGTGACCTGCTCCAGGTCACAGAGCTGGTGAACGGTGCATCCTAGATAGAGGTCATGGTCCTGGGGGTCCCGCTCTTAGACCCCTGCTGTGTGAGGCCTGCCCTCCTGCTTGTTGCCTACTCTCCATTGTGGACCAGTTCCCTGTGGAAACCTCCCAGTGGCTTCACATAAGCTTAAGAGAAGCCCCTTCCCTTAGCCCCTGCCCCCACACCCTGGGCAGCCCCGCTCAGGCTCTCCACCCTCCTCCCCCAGACCTGCCTTTGGAGATGGAGGGTCAGGCTGTGCTGTGCTGACAAATAACCTCCAAACCTTCACGGTTTAAAACAAAAATGTATTTTCACTGGGACCAGAGCACAGGTCTCCTAACTCCAGGTGCAGCATGGGTGGTCCAGAGGCTGTGCCTATGACAGGCCCTGCTGGGGCTGCCCAGGATTCGGCTGCACCTGGGCCTTGGTCCCTTGGCAGAAGGCGGAAGGGGAAGTGGGCGCCATTAGGGTTCATTGCTTAGAGTGAGTCACGCGGCCACATCTGGCTTCCAAGAGGCAGTGCAGGCGACCCTGTGCTGGAAGTGGGTGGGCTGGAACCTGCTGGGGGTGTCTCTGTCACCAGATATGCTCTCACTCCTGAGGGTCCTCGTTCTGGTCACACCCTCTGTGAGGATGAAGGAACTGGTGTTTCATCCGGAGGCCAGGTAGAGGGTTCCTCTCCTCTGTGACTGCCCTGACCAGACAGCATGAAATAACCCCGTGATTGGCCACCATCACTCACTCTATTCTTTCTGACATTCATTACTACCTGAAATTTTCTTTTTTCTATCATTTATCTGTCAATCATCTGTCATCTATGTATCATCTATTTATCATCTCTGTGCATGTCCATCATTTATCTGTCAATCATTTGTCACATGTCATCTATCATTTTTCTCTGTCACCTCTCATCTGTCTGTTACACCATCTGTCACCTATCTGAGCATCTTGTCAATCAGTCATCTCTCTGTTTAATCTCTGATGGACGCTCGCTGGGACAGCCTCTTGGTCTGTTGCCCCCCACAGTGTCCCCAGGCTGGAGCCATGTCCACCACGTGGTAGGTGCTCAGTAATTACTTGCTGAATGAATGTCTGACTGAGAGGCCTGTGTGTGGTTGTAACATGAAGAGGCCATGGGGCCAGGTCACAGTCAGCATTACCATCCCCTGCCTTCAGTCCTGCCTCCTGTGGGTGATGACTGGGAGAGGCTTCTGTTTTGTGGTGGAGGCAGAGAAGCAGGGGTGGGATCTGGAGAGGGTGTAAATAGTGATTAGACGGAATGTAGGCGTGCAGGGGAAATGAGAGCGTCTGGGTAGCTGTTCTCTCTTATTTCATGTTTGTAGGATACTTTCAGATTCCAGAGATTTTTGGTGGTGCCCTTCAAGAGTTTAAAAGTCTAAAATCACCACTCAACAAGTGAGCCTTGTATTGTTTTAGTAAAACTGTTGACCACCTGTGTTCATTTCCTAGAGTTGCCATAACAAAGTACCAAAAAATGAGTGGCTTAAAACAACAGAAGCTGTGGAGGCCAGAAGTCCAAGCTCAAGGTGTGGGTGGTGGCCAGAAGTCCAAGCTCAAGGTTTCCCTCCCAAACCTGTCGGGAGGATCCTTCATTGTCTCTTCCAGCTTCTGATGGTCTCCAGCTTGCAGCTTCTCAGCTTGTGGGTGCATCATTCCGTCTCTGCCTCTGTCCTCACCCGGCTTCTCCCTGTGTGTCTTCATGTCTCCCTCTGAGTACATCTGTCCCCATGTCTCTCTTCCTCTTTGTAGAAGGATGCCAATCATATTAGATTACGGCCCACCCTAGTCATCTCATCTTAATGGGGTTGTATCTGCAAAGACCCTGTTTTCAAGTAAGGTCACATTCTTGGGTGCTACAGGTGGAGTCTTCTAGATGACTTTCAGGGGACATAATTCAGACCATGACAACTGACCCCATCCTTGCATCTTCACAAGTCATGTTGCAATGAGCCCACTATTGTTCTTTGTCGAGGGGCCTGACCAGTGCCTCGAGTTGTGCCCTTGTTTCTTGGGCCCCTGGCTACTCAGTTCAGCTCCATCTGACTGATGCTGCCAAACAGTGTGTTTGCTCAGTTGAGTCGAATGACCCAAATCTGGGGCTACATGTGGTGGCTTATTCATCATATGCAGGTGCCATGCTTGAGAGCCGCCGGATGGTGAGAGGGAAACTAGAAGGAATGGTCTGTTATATTTTCTTCAAGTTAGGAAAAATCCCTGGTCTACAGTCAGGAGAGCTGGTTTTAGCCTAGTTTTGCTGCTTGTTAGCTATGTTGCCTTGGAAAAGTTATTCTTTCACCCTGGGTTTCAGTTCCTTCATCTGTAAAACTAGGGGATAGAACCAGAAGACTCTAAGGTCAAGTCCAGCACCGTAACATCAACACATTTATAAGTTTTGGAAAAGATGAGACAATTCCTAAAATCTCTTTGTCTAAGGGTGGTGGTGTTTGTGTGTGTTTGTTTTTAGCTTATGTGTTGGTTCATGGAGCCAGATAATCAAATGTGAATGATTTTTCAGTTCTTCACCTTGAATAATATATTTTCCCCAAGAAGCCAACATGACTCTGCTTCTAATCAGGGTTTCCAAATCATTAATTAATGCATTAAATAATTCAGTCGAGGTCCAAATGCCAATCAAGATGCAGAAAGAACAAGCGTTTTCTTGCTCTTAGTTATAAAAGCAGCCAAGCACAGCGTTCGTAAATGGAATCGGGTTTGTGTGCAGTGTGGTTTGGTCAAGGGAGCTGCTGGTGTCAGTGAGAAGGCAGCACAGATGCTGTGGGTCTGGGGCCCAGATGTTCGGTGGCTGCAACAGTCAGGCCCTGGCAGCACAGGCAGCCCCGACAGGAGCTCCAGCAGGAGCCAGGCCTCGGCGGGGGTTCGTTAACAAGCCCACGATGACTGTGGGTCCCGGGCAGCAACAGTAGCAGATAGAGGCTATGTTCCCACACTGGGCCTCCACCGCTCAGGGGAGGCATGTGGGGAAAGGCTCATTCCCTCGGGTTTCCCAGGACCTCCTGTCAAGCTTGTTCTCTCGTCCCTGCTGGTCTGGCCACCTTCCTTGGCTGGAAAGGTTGGCTCTGGTGACGAAGCCGCAGGAGCAGCTGTGAAGAGGGGAAACCTAGCCTTTGGTGAGGCTGGAGACTGAGAGTGGAGGATTCAGACAGGCCTCTCCAGCCTCAGCTTGCAGGCTGGCTGTCCAACAGCGGGTTCTCCCTGGTTTGCACATTTGGGAAGATTTCCTGTCTCACAGAGAATATTTTAGGAGTGTTGTCGGGAAAACTAAGACCACTGCATGTTTGTGTAGTGTGAGCCAGTGTTTCTCAAAGTTTAATAATGTTTGCACCCCCTTTAAAGGACATCCTTTTTTGATTTAATTATGTTTATTATTCCGTTACATTAATGTGTACACATATAAAACTGGGAAAAAAAACTTTATATTTATTTCTTATACATGTAACTAAATCACTAAAACAAATTTCCAAATTTAATGTGGAGAAAATTATAACAACAAATAATATTCAGATTAGTATTAATTGATTGTGATGACTGATGTCTTGCTGAGAAAAAGACCTAATGAATTTGTTTGTAACTGCCAATTATTATTTTGCCATGCGAATTAATTTATTAGCGCACTCCAAGGTATAATACTGAACGGTTTTTTTAAAAGCACTTACCAAAAGTCCTTCCTTGATAGTGACTGCTGTATTCACTACTAATGAACTGTCACCACTTGGTGTGTACGAAGAGAGAATCCAAATAATACATCTGCGCCCAAAATAAATACGGACTAATGCTGAGTTTGGCATGTGTTACTGCTGTGTTTGGAGCAATGACTCTGTTCTCCCTCACGTTCCTCTACTCAAACTATTGCAAAACCTTTGTTTGTACCATAGGTGGGAATGCAGCACTTTCTTCTCAAGCCCCCTTTTCTTTACTGACTAGCCTCTAAAATAATAAGAATACTAATCTGTTATCTCATTGGATCTAAGATGCCTTGTGATTTTGTGGACCATTAGGAAAGAAACACTGGCGCCGGTTAAAATATGAAACACCATCAATTAAAGATGTGAAAATGTGAAAAAAAATGCATGTTAGAATGAATGCAATAGAGAATTTTCACAAATATTTGTATAGTTTTTATGTGTTAGCATTTTTACAGTGTTTATATAGACGAATTCATTTAATCCTCACAACACTCGGTGAGGAAATGTGTCAGCCAGAACAGGCTAGCTTTTGTTGTGGACACAACACCCAAATTTCAGTGGTTTAACTCAACAAATGTTTATTTCTTGTGCATGTGAAGTCATTCGTGGGTCTGAGAGACTGTCCAAGACTAAGTGGAGGCTTAGCTTTCGAGGCTGTTTCCGTCTTATGTCACCTCAAAATGAACTTCAGCTTTCAAGATTATTTCTCTTCAGGAAGAAACTTGGAGAATTGTATACCAGCTTTTAAATATTTATCCCCGAGAGTAACTCACATCACTACCACTGATATTTTGCTGGCCAAAGCATTTCATATGGCCACACCTAACTTCAAGAGGACACGTACCTGAAAATAAAAGAGAACTAGAAATTTTACTGAAGAGTAATGTTTTCCCCAAGTAGGCTATACCCATTTTACAGTTAAGAAAACTAAGGCACAGGAAGGTTAATTAACTTAGCCAGGGTTCTACAGCAAATATGTGGCAGCACCAGGATTTGAACCCAGCCACTGTAGCTCCAGAGTCGTACCGTTAACCACCATCCTATGCTTTCTCTCTGAAATATTTTACATTATTTCATGAAATCTACAAAATAATTTGAGGAATCAAACTTTTTGGAAAGACTTCTCAGTTGAGAATTATTTCAAAACAAGCGTTGTTTAAAAAACTTATTTAAAAAGCAAAAGAGAACTCAACATGAATGAATAACAATAGATGCTGGATGATGGTAGGGCTTTGTCTTGAGGACATGGTGCTCTGAAGGCAGACAGAAGTGCACAGCAGCATATTAAAGGCTCAATAGATGTAGATGATCATTGGGCTTAGAAGCACAGACATAAACACAAGCTTTGAAACAGCACAGAGACAATACATTATTTTTAAAAGATTTTCAAAAATGAAGACACAAAATAAAATATTCCCAGAGCTAACATTCACATCCCTAAAACTGATAAATGCACTTCAGTTTCAAACACATGACTTAGAAGCTTTGAAACTAACAGAGGCACAGAGACCCTGAATACTGTTCTCAGCTATGAGGTGTGGTCATTGTGGTCTTTTTTCATTTTCACATGCCACTTGGCATTATGATTGTTATTATTATTGGATACATGTAGAGGTCATTGATGGCATATGATTTTCAAAATGCCAAATACCAAAGATTTCCTTTGCCTGCTCCAAATTTGTCATCCATTTTATCAATGTATTTTTAAAATAGAATTGTCTAGTTGGGGTTTTAAATCATTTTAGAAAATCAGATCTTAAACTCATGAACTAGCAAAATGATGTGGTAGTTATTCTCAGCTGTAAGGCTTTTGGTATTGAAGTTCAGTTCTCTTTTATTATTTTTTCCCCAAAAACCCTTAGTTAAGAGTTTTTAAAAGTCACGGGTGGCTGACTATGGGAAGCATGGGTGGGTAGGAGAGGTTGTGAGATGGGGACACGGAGACCAGTTAGGAGGTTAGTTAGCTGGGTCCGATGAAGACATGACGTCTGACAGTGGCGATTATTATACAGAGTGCTGTTCACATGCTGTGTGTATGGCAGGGGAGTGCTAAGCTATCACAGGATATTTCTGTGTCATTTTAAGATGAGTGAGTTATTGTCCTGGGCCTTGTATGTCAACTCTCTCTAGTTTTACCCTTAAAAATATATCCAATTTTACCAAATCATCAGGGTGGCCACTTTGCAGTTTGCAGAAACAAACTGGAGAGAAATACAGGCAGACTAGATATGGTGTAGTCATTACACAGTCAAGTTCATTTGTTCAGGAGAGTGTTGGCAGCATCCAGCCGAGGGCAGGCCTGAACCTCTGGGGGTGAAGAACCACACTGGGGTAGGTTGCATTTCCCTAGAGGCTCAGGCTTGACTGCTGTGGAGACACAGATGAAGGTGACTCATTTAGACAGATCTGCACAGGGACAGTTGCAGGTCGTAGGGGCTGTGTGCGAAGATGGGCCCTCTGCAGCCAGGAAGCTACAACGCTGCTCTCCAGGCAGAAGCTGCCTAGCAATGGTGCTGACACGGCCCAACTACCCAAGCACTGTGCCTTCCAGACAACCTTATTCCCAAAGGGGCTGTAATTCTGGCTATAGGGGCAAGTAGAATTTCTTCCCTGTCATCTAGGCCAGGATATATTTTCTGCGTGCTTACTGTGTGGCAATTGAACTCACTAATCCACCTACACTCCTGATGAGCCGGAGAGGCCATTGTTGTCCTTAGTTTACTGCTGAGGGAACGGAGGCACCAAAAGGGTAAATGAATTGCCCAAGGGCACACGGATACCTCTCTATGTCCAATGTTGTTCTTAACATTTTTAATCAATAATTTTCAAAATATTGTAGTTTTAAATAAAAAAGTACCCTGAAGTCTTTTGTATAAAAAGCATTTTATTTCATTGATCATTCACTCTCCAAAGTTCTCCGTGTAGGGGGATAGACATGCTGGGAAGCTTGCCTTTGGAAAGATTGCAGTCTAGTGAAGATATGCAAGCCAGGCACATGTGTGACTCTGGTAAAAACCACTGTGCAGTAGTGTAACTGCCACAAAACTTCAGAAAAGGAGTGACACCCACCCCCACCTCAGGTGGGTGGGTGATCTGCACAGACGGGTAGGCCTTAAAGACCCACCCGTGTGGGAATAAGACTGCCTGGTAGAGATGGGACAGAGGTGAGGCTCTGTCCTGGGAAATGTGGCCAGTGGGGCTTCCGGGATGACGGCTGGGGGCATTTTCGCCTACTGCCCTGTAGTCTTGGGGAAATGGAACAGGGATCTATGGCGGAAGTTTCTGAAACACTCTGCAGTGACCAGCATGGGCAAGCTTACTGTCGTCCAAATGGAGCTAAACAGATCCTGAGTGCTGGCGGATGGAGACATGGAGGAAACGGGAGTGGGCCTCGAAGCGTGGGCTAGGGACTCAGAGGAGAGAGGGAGGTGTCAGAGCGTGAAAGAGCTTGCGCAAAAGGCAGAGCGGGGTTGGGAGTGGGATTAGCCCACGGGTCCACTCTACTGCATCACAAGCGGGCCACTGAAAACCAATATGCCGACTGGAATAACCATTAAACTAGAATGCAGCAATTCCCTTGCCCTTCAGAATTTGGAAAGGCTCTTGTGGGGTTATTTAGATGATCTAGTTCACTTAATGAAAACAACTCCGATGAGTTTTAACTTCATTTTCTCCCCTCAAGCCTGCCGTTGGACACTCAAAATCATCCAAGGATTTCAGCTCTTGACACAGTTGTCATCATTCTGTAAAAACATAGGCAGAGCAGCATGCATTTTAGCCCCAAATGAACACACAGGTGGATTGACCACAAAGACACTGAAGAGGCACCTGTGTGTGCCCCTGCATGCGTGGCCGGTGCTGGTGTCTGTAGGGGGGTCTAGGGGGGGAGGAAAGCCAGTTCACAATCACGATGTCTGCGTGAACCTGAGTGGCTGGTCGGCTAGAGATGTCTCAGAGGAAAGGAACATGAAGCCCAAAGCCGCTTCCGAATAAATGTTCATATCCGTGCTGAAATTTGCATTTATTTTGTGGCCTTTTTCTAAAAGAGGGTCGTGCAAGTATGTAAGATTCAAACCCCACCAAATTTGGAAGTGTCCCAGCTTAGAATGTCTTTGGGGGTTGGGCTAGGTGGCATCTCTTGGGTTAGATCTGTGTTTTCTTGCTTTCTCAATTCCATACCCTCTTCAAGCCTTTGCAGCCTTGAAGGAGAGAGGGAGTCACCCCAGCGTGGGTGTGGGCAGCATGCATAGGAAGAGGAGTGGCGCCGCCCCCCGGGGCCTGGAGAGGGAGTGCACATGCTGAGGGCGCCCCTGCTTGGAGGGGATGGGGTCTCGTTCTTCCAGAGTTTATGGGCGCAGTCAGAGCTGCCCACCCCTGTCCCTTATTTCTCCCCACCTGCTACACGGATTCTTTCTGCTGCTTGTCAGCATCCCTAAAAAATCAAAATCAAAATCACACATAAAGCCTCTAAATGGAGAGTGAGGATGGCAGGAAGGCAGGTCTCTGCTCCCGAGGAAATGTCTGCTGCTGCACATGGTGACATGCATTTCACTTCTTAGGTGACAGTGCCTGGATCCCGGGCCTTAGTTTCTTTTGTATCCCATAGCATTTGTAAATAAAGATCTTATCAATAGTGAGACCTCCATGGATACCCACGAGTTCAGCTGCAGATACAAGTATTTGTGAGTGCCTGCCGACCCCGTCCCCTGAGCCACACAACAGCCCCATGGGTTGGATGTATCTCTGCTCATTTACAGATCTCTGCTCATTTACAGTACAGAGAGGTTCACTGACTTGTCAAAGTGTGTGTAACTAGTTCAATTCATTTATTCAACACGTTTTAAACTTCATGGGAAAAAAATTCAAGGAATGGAGAAAGGCCCATTCATGCTCGATGTTCACTGGGCCATAAAAACTGGACTTTTCACAACCGAGGGACCCTTCTGCAGGGTCCACCTGGACAAGGTCGCCAGCCAGGGGCATCAATTTCAGGTTGCACACAGAGTGCACACTTACCAGGCCTGATTCAGAATAGGGAGCAAAAAAAGTGTGTGTGTGGACATGTGTGTACACGTGTGTATGCATGTGTGTGCTTGCATGTATGTGTGCGTGTGTGTGCTTGCACTTTTGAATGTGTGCATGTGAAGAGAGAGGAAGACTCAGAATGGCAGGGGTTGGGGGGACTTCAGGCCACATCATCTCCACCCAGGGGTGACGGCCCTGGGAGAATCGACTGCTTTCTCTGCCACTGCGTCTCCTCCACTGTGGGCGAAAGAGAGGCTGAGAGGCCGAGAGGGCCCAGAGGAACACGGGCCCAGGAAGGAGGGTGACTAACATGTTTGACTTCTCGTTCTGACAGCCTGAAGGTGATGGATATGATAAGTGCAACTCTGGCCAGGTGAGAGCACAGCAAACCAAGGAAAACAGGTCTTCAGGGTGGGCAGTGGGACCCAGAGACTCCTGGAAGACCAAGATCAGGAAGCACGTGCAGGGAGGAGATGTTTCAAAATCAAGTAATAAACTGGAGAAATTGGGCTGCAGAGAAAGCGGCCATGATTTACCCGCCGTGCCTGCCAGGCACAGCAGTCACTGCTTCGTGCTCTGCTGAGTGTGTGGAGGCCCAGCGGCTCTTGGCTGGGTTCCAGACATCCCAGAATTGAATTGATGGGGCCTGCCATGACGGGTGCTAGCTAGCAGCAAATGTAAAGAATGAGGCCTGAGCTAGGTTCCTTGTTCTCTTTTCATAGGAGAGTTTTCTTCCCAGACCAAACCTAGATAGTACCTGCCCAACATGCTTCCTCCTCCTTTTTCCTCTGCGGCTGTCTTACACCAACTTGCGATCTGTTTTGGGATTCCAGCCCAATGGGCTCATCAGTGTATTCAACTGGCTTTTAAAATGGCCTCATTTTTCCTGATGTGGGGAAAGAGGCCACAGCGTAACTGGAGGAAAATGACTGGCGGCCGTTCTGCACGGCATTTTGAGTCTGCAGTTCTCCCCGTGGTGGCAGTGCCTAGGGGACAGTCAGGACCACCCCTGCTTATGCTGCAAGCTGAACTATTGGTAGAAAATGTGGGGTCCTCTGGCAGCCCACGGGCAGTCGGTCAGGATGAGCGTCTTCTCACCCTAGACCTCAGGCCAGGCCAGCCCGCCCTGCCTATGCCGCGGGCACTGCTGAAAGGCAGAAGGCCAGGCCAAGGACATCCGAGGCTTGATTTTCCTACCTGCCTTGGCTTTCTTCCCTTCTTGGCAAAACAAATACTGTCAGGAAAGGCAAGCAAGGAAGGAGTAAGACTCACTGGCAAGTTGATGAACATGGGGCTCTGGGAGGAAAGCGGTCTCCGGGTTCCTTAGCCCCAGAGCTGCCAGGAGAGAGCAAGACGGGGCACCCCAGCTGTCTCTCCAGTGGGAGCACATCATGCTCAGTGGCAGCGCTGACGCCGCGACTTGGTGTGGCTCTCGTGGGATGTGGTCAGGAGAGTGCATTTCCACCTCCAGGGTCCCCGTGGAGACCCTGCCTCGCCACCTGCTCCTTGTGTGATCTGGGCACACCATTGGAGCTTCAGTTTCCTCATCTGAAAAACAGTGATGATGGTGCCCTATTTGAAAGATTGGCAAATGAATTGTCGATATGCCCAGCCTATAGCAGGTGCTTGATCAATTGCATTCTTGCTTTCTGGTGTTTCTGAGCTATAGGCGTGCATAGGATAGCTCTTTTAAAACTATATGGTGGCAAAAAGGTCATAAGATTAAGTGACCACGCACAGGAGTTTTACTGGCACGTCTTCTGCTAATTGGCCAATCTGTTTCACTGCGAAGAGCCTGGCCTTCCTTGAAGAAGATAGCATCAAAGGCAGACAACGGAGTCGCATATGATTCAGTGATTGAAGAACACAGACCAAAATTAACATGAAACTCCAAAGCAGGATCTTCTTTTTCAAAATAAATAATTTCTGTTATGAAAACTTTTAAGCACACTTTGTTGAAAAAGTTGATCCTTTTGACAAAATTGGTGACTTTTTCTAATTTTAACTACATTCGAAAACTTACCCAAAAATGTGAGAAATCCTACTGTTTTATCACTTTAGATGTATACTTACATGTTCTTCCTTTCTTTTCTCTTTTTTTTTTTTTGAGAGTCTTGCTCTGTTGCCCAGGCTGGAGTGCAGTAGCATGATTTCAGCTGACTGCAACCTCCACCACCCAGGTTCAAGCGATTCTCCTGCCTCAGCCTCTCGAGTAGCTGGGATTACAGGTGCACGCCAACATGCTTGGCTAATTTTTAGTAGAGATGGGGTTTTGCCATGTTGGCCAGGTGGGTCTCGAGCTCCTGACCTCAAGTGATCTGCCCACCTCAGCCTCCCAAAGTGTGAACCATTGCGCCCAGCCCTTCCTTTCATTTCATTCATTGTTAATTCATTTGTATCTTCCTGGCTCCTGACCTGTCACTGTCCCACCAGCTTGAGGGGTAGTGTTTAGGTAGTAGTTATGACTTTGTTGATATACAAAGAGATTTCCATTTCAATACTTTGGAAGAAATTGAGATCGAATCAGACAACATTGCTGCTAGTTATGAAATTATGTTACTCCCTGAACTAAAAACAAATAAATACTTGACAGTTGTAACTTTTGGTGTATTGATTGTGTGGTCTGCTCATCTCATCCTGCCCATGTCTGTTAGACCCACTTCCAGCAAAGACCAAGTTCATGGTGTGGGTGATGTTGGTAGAAATCACTCCTTCGGTCTGAGGGTATTTCCTGGTTTATTGTGGATTAATCCTCAATAAGCATTCATGATAATATAATAGTCACATAAAAACCCACCAACTGTTTCAACTTTGTTTATCGAGAATTAGCATACACCAAGGACTTAAAGAGTGCATTAAATTTAAAGGCTTGAGACCTCAGGGCTGTGCCAACTGAGCTTGGTTGCCAACTACTTTTAGCAAAATTGCCTTTTCTTAGGTCACCTTGCAGCATTTTCTTTTTAAAGAAGGTCTGTGTCGGTTTCCTGTTGTGTAGGCACACTTCTTTGTGCAGAAGGATTCAAATTAGTATAACGACTAAAAATCAGAAAAACTCTGTACATTCATGCACTTTAATCCACATTTTAATTTCATAGGAACAGAGGCACACCATAAACACTACAGCGTCTTGCTCTTCTCTTAACAAGTAGGTATTGGGGCCCGTTTCATATTAGCATAAACGGGTCTGCTGTTTTTTAAAATGGCGATAGGACGTGGCTGCATGTGTGTGATTTATTTGAACCAGTGCTTTTTTATAGGCAGGTGGTTTTCAGAGTGCTACTACAAATAAGGCTGCAATAAGCATGTATCTTTGCCCAGGGTGTATTTTAAAGCAGATTCCTGTCCTGATAGAGCCTCTTTTTCTTTCTTAAGTGTGGTAGCCTTGGTTGGAGAGGACTTTTAATCAGGTGTGACGTCAGGAGGTGGATTTGTTGTAGTTGTCGGCACTGGGTGCTGCCTTTCTGGGACTCCCTGGCTCCACGTTGGTTCCTCTCCACAGGCAGCTCCCTTACCCCCTCACCTCTCACAGTGGTCGGCAGAGGTGCCAGAGTCAGGACTGACAGCCAAGAAGAGCCCAGATCCGACATCCTTAAGCTCTAGACGCCACTGTCTGGATTTAAAGTCACACAGGTACCACTTCCCGTTGTCTTTTCCCTAGGCCAGTGGTTCTCAACTGGGGCAGTTTTTCCCTCAGGGGATATTTGGCCCTGTCTGGAGATAGTTTTGATTGTTGCCACACCGGGAGAGGGAGTACCTCCCACTGGCATCTCGTGTGTAGAAGCCAGGGAAGCCGCTAACATCGTGCAATGCACAGCACGGCCCCTACCACAGAGTCCAGCCCCAAGCGGCAGTAGTGCTGCTGCTGAGAAACCCCGCTCTAGACTTTTCTTTACAAGAGGCAGGAAAAGATCTATTTGCGGGTTAAAGGATCCCTTGGACTCAGAAATGTCCCCGATGCACACAGGGTTTGTATTGAGATCAGGTTTGGCCAGACAGAAATCAGACCTGGCGGCATGGCGTGTGCAGGGCAGGGGAGAAGCTGGACTGACTTCCATGAGTAGGAGGTGAAAGAGCCCGTTACCGCACGAGCAGCTGGTCACCACCAGGGCCAACACCAGCTCGCAGGGACAGCACCTGCACGCTCGTAACGTGAGTGGAGCCCCGGATAGCGCGTGTCCAGTACTGACGGAGTTTCGGAATGAGGAACACCGATCATTTTAGGTGGAACTTTCACAGGCTGCCAGTTCTCTTCCCAAGAATTGGATGGACATAAGGCATAGTGGCTCTCAGGTCCTGTGATTCTAGTTAGGATTGCTAGAATCCAGCCAGGAACGACCTGGGGCACTTAAGTGGCAGAGGAAGGTGACAGTAGGTGGGGAGGGGGCTGTGATCAGAGACAGGCAAGGCTGTGTTCATCCCCTTTCTCGAAACACTTTAATTCCCGGCGAAGAGAGATCTAATCTTCCAGTTACTGTTTTGACCGAGTGTGAGGAGTCTGAGTGGAGAGTTTAAGGCCCAGGTGGCAGAACTGAAGATAAGGCATTAGGAGCAGTCCCAAAGGGCCCCTCCCTTCCAGTGACTCCCTGGGTGTGGAAGGCCTGAGATTGCAGGTCGATGTGACAATTTGGGCCCTTTCAGCTCCCGAAGCAAGAAGAAAAATGATTCTTCCATTCTCCAACTCCCGCTCTTCCTTCCCCTTTCATTTTTCTTATCAGAGGTGATTTTCTTATGAGGTCTTGGGAGAACCCGGGGCAGACTGTAACCTACCTAAAGTGGTTGAGTCTCCCCCAATTACTAAAAGCCACATCAAATTCTTCGGTGCCTGTCTTGCTTTGTTTATAATTCTATGGAATAAGCTACTCTTTTGCATAATTGGCGTTAATTTGAAAACATGCCAGACTGGACGTAGGCATTTGGTGGGAAGAACTGAACAGAACTGGAAAGAAGAGGAAACAGGTATTTCTGGAGTTTATTACCTGTATGGTCGGAACTGTGGGATGCAGCATCCCCATTCAGAATGGTCCCTGGCGAGCAGCTGGCCCTCCCTCTTGCAGGGAGGCAGGGCCTGCGCCTGCTGGAAGTAACTTGAAGAAGGCAAACATGTTCATTCTGCTCTGGGGTCTTGTCTTGTCTGCTCCAGGGTGAGGTGAGGAAGGGGCTTCTCTTAGAGCCGCGGAAGGACCAGCCTTGCTTACCATGGCTTCAGCCCTGTGGGAGCCCCGTGGGCTCTGACCCCAGAATCACCAGATCAAGAGCTCGAGGCCTCGGAAGCCCTGAGCCTGGCCACAGCAGCCACGAACCCAACATGGCTTTGCCCCTTACCACCCCTTACCATTCGCCCCCAGATAGCCTGGGGGTGTTTCTGAAGCTCTTGTGACTCTGCATTCTCCACCAGAGCCAAGCCCACTGGGACCTCTGTCCTATCTGTGTTGCGGAATCTTCTAACGTAGTACCTGGTGCACGGTGGTGCCTGGAGTGGAAGGGATGCCTGCTGTGGCTGTTTTTCCCTGTCACACTCCTCTGTCACCTGCTGAGCAGACTGCCGGCTGGGGCTTGTGCTCGGCATTGGGGGGTCAGAGGTGCTCGTGTCACTGACCCGGCAACAAGGGGCTTGTGTTCTGAGGGGGAGAGAGATGCATGGATAGGCTTGAGCTGTGAGTTGCCCTGGGTGCTGTGCAGGGAGCAGCCACTTCCTGGGCCACGAAGGGACAGATGCTCGTGTGGCTGGGGTCTGGGCATGGGGACGTCTCATAGAGTAGGCAGAGACTTGGCCGAGTCCTGTAGGTGACCTTGGAGTCCCTGGAGTGGAGACATCCCAGGCACAGCAGGAAGCAGGAGGGAGGCCGAGGGCCCTGACAGAGCCGGCTGCTGGGGAAGGGCGAGGGCTGCCCCAGGCTGGAGGGGATGGTGAGGGCCAGGATGGAGGGTCCGAGGGAGGCTAGTTCATGAGGCCCAGAAGCTCTCTAAGGTTTGGGCTCTGTTTGGTAGGCCGTGGAGACCTCTTACAGGTCATCTGGCAGGGGAAGGCACTGCTCATATTTGCACTTTCATCATTTACCCTGGAAGCATCTGGTAAATGAACTCAAAAGGACACATGACTGCAGGCCTCAGGCACGGCCACCACAGAAATGCATAGAGCATGTGTTAGGTGCAGGCATCTAAGAGGCTGCAGCTGTCCTTTGAGATAAATAAACACCATTATCATCATCCTCATCTAACAGACAAGGAAATTGAGGCACAGAGAATTCAGGCCTCTGTACAGGGTCACTCGCTAGTAACTTACAGGTCCAGGGCTGGGCCCAGACAGTGCAACCCCAGAGGCCAGCTGCCATCCACCAGCCAGGCCCCCTCCTGAAGGATGCTGCAGGACAGTGAAGGCCTGAGTTCAGGCAGTCGCAGCAGATGGGCGGTGAGTCATTAACCAAGGCATTGGCGGGATCCGCTTATCAAAGAGATGAGGGCATGGGACACCCCTGACACTAGGCCCCAGCTCCTGGCCCTGAGCCAGGATGTGTATCAGTTTCTAAGTATAACCAAGTGGCGTGCGCTCCAGAGCAAGGGCTTTCATATTCTTTATTTATGAATTTATTTATTGATGCATGAGGATACATAAGTGAATTAATTTCCTTCCTACCCCATAAAGTAGACAGTGGAGTGTCTGTCAAGCCTCTCTCAGACAACCCAGGCTTCAGGCTGTGTCCACCACGGGCCGTGGGCCCTCACATTGTGATTGCATAATGTTATTGTCAGGATTAAATTAAATATTCATGTGATAATCATGTTATCAGCACAGGGCCTGGCACACCGTAAGTGCTCAGTTTGCTAGTTGCCTTCTGTTTCTTTGCCTCTAAACAGTTGCTGAGTTAATTTGAGAAGCCTCGTTTATGTTAGTATAAAAACAAGTCTCAGCCGGGTGCGGTGGCTCATGCCTGTAAGCCCAGCACTTTGGGAGGCCGAGGTGGGTGGATCACCTGAAGTTAGGAGTTTGAGATCAGCCTGGCCAACATGGTTAAACCCCATCTCTACTGAAAATACAAAAATTAGCTGGGCATGGTGGCAGGTGCCTGTAATCCCAGCTACTCGGGAGGCTGAGGCAGGAGAATCGCTTGAATCCGGGAGTTGAAGGTAGCAGTGAGCCAAGATCACGCCACTGCACTCCAGTCTGGGTGACAGAGTGAGACTCTGTCTCAAAAACAAACAAAAAACAAACAACAAAAAAGTCTCTTCCCGCTGCCAGAGCTAGATGATGTTTATGCTGTGTTTCACTGTTTGCCTAGGCTAGTAGGACGCTCAGCATTAAAATCTGCGATCAGAAGCTGAAGTTGTCTTCACCACATTCTTGTATGTCACCACAGTTCTTGTATGCTGTTGTTTCCTACGCTTTTTTCTTTGTTTCTCGTTTTGCCTTGCCCTAATTACTTCAATGTAAGCATCTGAGTTTGTACTGCTGTCTCAAATCCATTTTTGGAGGTAGAAAGAAGATAAATATCATAAAGCTAAATATAGATTTAACAAATCAGTTTTCTGTCTCATCGTTGAGACAGATATAATGTCAGGAAGAAGAAAACAGTGGAAATATTTGCTGATTTTTGTTCTCTTGTTTTGATCCGAGTGAAAAACTTTTATCTGGCACATGTTTAATTTTAAGCAAGAAGAGATTAAATCAATGAGGATAATGACCCGAGCTCTTAGTTTATTGAGTGGATCGGAACTGTCCAGATTCTTTTCAATTAATTTATCTCTTTCTTTCAACTACCATTGACCTCATTTTGATGTTGGTTCTCCCTTCTGTAAAATGGAAGAATGGAACTGAACAACTCCTAAGTTCTCTTCAGTTTAAAATCTACAGACCAAGATTTTGAGCTCTTTTTATATTTGGATGATTTACTTCCATAAGCTGCAGGTTACATTCATTCTTCCTGTAATTCCTTCCCCCAGTTTGATGAGTGGAATTCTGCCAGCACCGTTCAGGACCCCTATGTCCCTCCCTGCTCTGAAGGTCTGCACTGGCTGTACTCTAAGGAATATGACTATTCCTCATTTTAGACATGAGGAAGCCACTAACTTGGTAACTAAAGAGAGGAGCCCTTGGGCCTGATGCAGACCTTGGCTCTTTCTTGCCTCTGGTACTTTGCAAGACTCTAAGCAGGCCCAGGTTCTGCAGGGGGTGCCTCTGGAACACCTCAGCATTACCTGCTTTATGTATGGGGTGCCTTGGAAGATCTCCTGTGAAAAGAGAGTTTTGCGTTTAACAGTGTGAAGCCAGTCGCACCACACGTTGGTGGCTCCTCGTGTCCATTTCTGTTGGAATTAAGGTAAAACCCCCAACTTCTGTTCATTCCCTCATTCACCTCTTTTCTCCCCGCCACTTACCTGGCTGTTGCTCAGCACAGCCCCTCTGCTGCTGGAGTAGCCTCCCACTTGGCAGCCACTTACTGAACTCCTTTCCTCGGAATCCAGGGTTTCCCGTCCCTCAAGCCCTGCAGAAGCTCTTCTGCTTATGAATTGAGATCGTTGACATGCAGTTACTTCAGAAAATTATCATCCTGATGCTTATATAATGTGTTTTAAACAACTTTTTATTTTGAGATAACTGTGGTTTGTCATTCAGGTGTAGGAAATAACACAGTTTTCCCCAATATTCTGTAGTTATATCATCTTACAAAACCATATTCCAATCAAGAAATTGATATTGATACAGTGCATCCACCATATTCAGATTTCACCAGTTTTACATGTACACAGGGATGTGGCTGCATGTGCACGTGTGTGTGTGTGTGTGTGTGTGTGTGTATTCCCTAAAAAGGTAGCGTATTAGTCCATTTTCATAGTGCTATAAAGAACTGCCTGAGACTGGGTACTTTATAAAGGAAAGGTTTAATGAACTCACAGTTCAGCATGGCTGGGGAGGCCTCAGGAAACTTACAGTCATGGCAGAAGCAGAAGCGAGGCACCTTCCTCACAAGGCGGCAGAAAGGAGAAGTGTCGAGCGAAGAGGGAAGAGCCCCTTATAAAACCATCAGATCTCGTGAAAACTCGCTCACTATCAGGAGAACAGCATGGGGGAAACTGTTCCCCAGGGGGATTGTGGGATTACCGAGATTACAATTCGAGGTAAGATTTGGGTTGGGATACAGAGCCGAACCATTTCAGGAAGCATGAGGGATTCTTGTATGAACTTTTCTGTGTCTTGACTATGGTAGTGATCACGGAAATCTACCTACATATATGATAAAAATAAATGTAATATTTTTATGCTTTTCATATTGTGTCCTCCTCCTGATGTCTAGGGGTGCTGGCACATTGTAATTCCTTAGTCAATATTCCATGAAACACATGACAATAAATGTTAATCCTTGGAGAAAACAACAAGGACTCCTAAAACATGAGCCCCAACCTCGAAAGTTACATTTCTTTTGAGAGGCCTGTGGCAGAGGAGAAATCACCTTTGACTTGAAGCAGAAGACCTGAGTTCAAGGATTGATTTTGCTACTTTCCAGCAGAGAGGATTCACTTCCTATGTTGATCCTTGATATCTTGATCTGTAAAATGAAGAAGCTGGATTAACAACCTTTATCATCCCTTCCATTTTTAAAGACATTATAACTCTAGAAACTGTGACATCCTTTAACATTTTAAACCTGACTTTCCCTCCTTAAACATTTTCATCTTGTTATTTGAGTTTATCAACTCAGAGTTTGTTTAATTTTCATGTTTTGAACCATGGAAGAAAAAATAATCTTCTACTTGATTTCCTACCAACTCCGAGACCACGTGAAAGATCTCATTTGCATGAAAATTCAAGAGCAGAGTTTCAGATGGGGGGACATGGAAACATTTGAAAACTTTTACCTGAAAACTTTTGGTATCTGTGTGGAGTGTGGTCCAGCCTGGGCAGTGGGACACAATTCTGAGATACCCAGTTGCTAAGCTAGGTCGCTGGACATCTCTTTCCCTTTGCAGTGTCTGTCAGCACAGCTCCTCTATCAGATGGCCAGGAGAGGTCCTGCTGCCATAAGAACCCCCCCGAGGTCCCTGTGCTGACCCAGCGGAGGTCCAGTCCTCTCTCTTGCACAGTTCTTTGTGAGGCTTCGTACCTTTCCAGGGTGGGATTGCTGCCCTCGGTCCCCAGCTGCGAGGCTTGTGAGGGCCACGTGTGCTTTCGTTTTCTCCGTGGCAGGAAAAGAGGTTGCTGGTGAGCCTGGGGTTGACAGTTCCATGCTCTGGCTTCAGTGGTCACAGTCACTTTTGCTTATGCTTTACTGGCCAAACCAGGTCACATGGCCATGCCTACTTTCAAGAGAAAGGGGACAAATAAGGGTAAAATATTTCAAGATTCTACTACAGATTTTTTTTCTTTTTTTTTTGTCAAAAGAACAAAAGTCCCTGGCAACATGGATTAATTATAACTTGGCTTATGTGTTCCACTGGAAGCGTCTCAGGGGTGGGAGATGATCCATCACTCAGAAGCTGTCTCTGACTAGCAAACAGGAAACAGAAAGTGACTGAAGGGAAAGAGCAGGAAGCTAAGCATCGTGGGTGAGCAGTGCCTGCAGCTGTCCAGGGTGTGGGATGCAAGTGGAGACAGTGGGCCCCTCTCCCCGTCTGGCCTCCTTTTCCGGCCAGCTGCATGACTGCAAGCAGCCCCCTCCCTCCTCAGTCTCAGTTTCCACACCTGTAAAATAGGAATGGTAACATTACCTTTTGCAAAGGGTTGCCTGAATTAATACAGGTAAAGAGCATGGAGCGGTGCCTGATGTGTGCGAAATGCTCAATAAATGTTACCTACCATTATTTTGCTTTGCCCTTTACCTGTTAAGTTTGCTGTAAATCCCTACAACCACAAGATGCCCTCGGACGTTCAGCCTGTGTGGCTGAAAGTATGAGTCTCTGCGGGCAGCACTCAGGGAAGGGTGTTATGACTCAGAAGCTGGAGAAGTCTATCCTGCCTTCCCTCTAGGCTCCTGTGTGACACTGAGTCCTAATGGAATGGCAGAGACTTTGAGAGGGCCTGTGCACGTTTTCTGCAAAGCTGTTGGAGGAAATCCTTCCTCCTAGGCTTTGGCCTGGGAGATCCCTCTCAGAGACTTGGGGCCTCAGAACTTTGAAAGAATGGAACCAAAGCAAAGGTCTCTCCTGGGAGCCCTGGGAAATGGGGCTGTATAGTCTAGGGATGAAGCTTGCTGTCTCTTCCTTTAGGCAGGAAGATTAATGGAATTTTATAAGCCACCTTGCAGCAACCTGAGAATCCCGGATTCTCAGATGAGCCCTGCAAATACACAGGTTGCATTGAGACATTAAAATTCTCTAAACAGGGCTTCTTATAACTTGTGTATTCATATGTTGCTGCTGCAAAACTATGAATTTTCTGATTTTGTCACACCCTGATAAGATTAAAAAAACACAGTTATATGCGCTCTCGCTGGCTGAATCGCAGAAGTAATTTCTTATACAATTGAAATCCATATTTCAATGAGTTTCTTCAGGCGTGTTCTCTCTGGGAGCTGCCTGTGCGTCTGCATTGGATGTGTGACTGGGGAACCTGGCATTTTAGACCTTGAGCAGTGGGAGACACTGCCCATCTCTCCATCATTATTGACTGAATGATGGCAAAAGTCATCAAAAGTGGATGGAATGATGGCCTCATCTGCATGAATATATGCACATTTAAAATGCTAAGGTCAGACAAGACTGACTCTGGAAGGATGGCATGGAGGTGCAGGGCTGACATTTACAACACCCAGAGGGCTCTGGGCCAGGGTCGGGGAAGAAGTTTGAGGGCCTTTGGAGCTCACAAATCAGGGCAGTTTGCTCCAGAGTTGGAGAGAGTCGAGGGTATCTGGAAAGGGGTGCCTTCATCTCTGCAAAAAGAGTCTATTGGGAAGGGTCAAGGGCAGACCCCCAGACAGTGCCCAAGGGAGATAAGGATGAGTGAAACCCTGCTGAAGGCAACGGCTGGAGAAGTGAGGTTTCTACATCAGCACCTATCACACCAGGATAAGGCCTTGCCAACAGAAACATGGAGACAGTTGAAAACTTCATTGGGAATTGGTAGGAAGAGTGGGAGGGGCTTTATGTGGACCAGGTAAGGGCAGAATTGGAAAATGATCTAGAACGTCCCAGAGTGCATGTCAGGGCGCTGGCTGTGCTGGTTCTCAGGATGCTGATACCCACCCCCTCATGCTGCTGTTTTTCAGGAAGACCCTTCTGGAGCATGGCCAGAGTCCCGAGGCCTTTGTCTTGGAAGGAGAAGCTCCTACCAGCCTTGCAGTTCACCAGTGGTGATCTTCCTGGGGGCCTACCATCCATGCATGATTTTTAATTTGTATTCTGGGATTCAGAAACATGAATTAGGGACCTTGTCTGTCTTCCTCCCTTAGGCGCTCCAGTTCCCTCATTGCCCTGTCCATTTTTCCTTGAAAACAAATCGGTGTGGTCAGCAAGTCCGATATCAGTGGCAACAGGCAAGTGCAGTAATTCTAAGCTAGAATTAAGGGAGGCAGATGGGCTTCCTTGTAGTCTGTAGCTTTCCATCCCTCTGAAGGATTCTGTTTAAACCTTCTAGGAATCATAAAATCTTCTGCAATCTGGACTCATCAGTTATAGAACCTTGTGAGGACCTTTCAGCGAGAGGACTCCTCTTGGTTTGAGGCTAGGTGTGGAGGTGACTATGTGGGCAGCAGGTGGGGGGATTATTTGTGTATCTTGGGGTACAGTAATTTATACCTACTTCTTTCCCCCAACCACAGAGCAAACTCTTTGATGGCAAGAATTGTCTTCCTTTTGATCCCCATTTCTTAGTCTCATATCTAACACTTAACTGATGCTCAGTAATTATTTATTTAGTTAATTATGAACTGCAAGCAATAAACCTTATGAAAACAAGGCATATGCCTTTATCTGTGAGAGCTTTGTTAATTCAGTACTCAGTTTATATCTTGAATATAAATTTACACAATTTATATCAGAAATAAGGCTCAGAAATAACACTGACTTGGGCCCTACTGTCTTTAGAGTTTTTCCGTTTTTGCTGCTCCCTCCTCTTGACCTCAGATTTGGACAGGAGTTCTTGGAGTTGGGGTCCAGATCTCCCAGATGAGGCTTCAAAGTGCCCCTTCCCTCCATCAAAGGGCCTGCTACCAGGTCCCTTCCAGGGGTTTCCTTGCTCCCTCTGGCAAAAGAACTCCTCACAGCAGGCCCGGTTCTCCAGCACCCAGATGTCCCCGGCCCATCACAGTGCTGGTGTGAGGTTGCTTTTCTCGGGATTTTAAATAGATGGTAACACTTAGGATCTTCTATCCTTGCATGGTGCTTGTGGTGTGTGGTAACGATGATGAGGGCAGGGCCATAGCTCGGGAAGGAACTCAGTAGGGTGTCATGCATAGAGATCAGTGTTAACTTCAGCTCTATTAAACATCTTTATTAATGATCTGGAAATGGGGTGTAAACAGAACATTAATTAAATGGCTGAATACTAAATTGAGAGGTGTTGCAAAAGATGGACTAATCATTTTATCATTTACTCAGCGTGTAGAACTTGTATAATTTGGTGTATTTAGTGGTTAAAAATGGGACATATCTTTGTTGACAACACTATTGGCTCAGTGTGTAGCTGGCATTTTGGTTGAGTTTCTTTACGTGCATATTCTTATTCTTGTGCCTTTCTATTTAAGTTAGTTTCAGAATGATGAGTCATCCTATTTGTGTATTAAGGACTCAAGTAGAATGAAAATATTTTTGGAAGAATGAGGTGGAATAAACAGAAGAAAGAACAGAGAGTAACGTGCAGTAGTTGAGGTCAGCTAAGTCAATTGCTCGGAGACCCAAGTCTTCTATGCTGACTCCTGTGGGGTCTGTTCTGTTTTCTCAGTCTGCTTCTGTTCTTCTAGCAAGTGAAGTGCCTCACAGATTTACCTCTTTGGAAGGGCTTGCTGAGAGCAGTCTTAAACTCAACACACACTTGATTCCATGGTGTAGATTTGGGATTAGGAGACCTGGACTTTAATTTGTGTTCTTGGATTTTTCTGGTTATGTAGCTTTGAGGAAGTCATTTAACCTCTCTGAGCCTTTGTTTCTTTACCTCTGGAAGGGAAGATGATATATATCTCCCAGGGTAATGCTGTGAGTATGAAGCAAAGTGATATTCTTGAAAGAATTTTGCAAAAGTTAGTATGACATTGCATTAATTCTCAAAGAATGAGGAGTACTATTGCTGTGCATATAAAGCACTCCAAATAATTACCAGCAGAATGGCCAAGAACATTTAGAAATATGGATAGGAAATTCAGTCTGGAAAAATGCTAGTAAATACTTAGGGACATTAGAAAATTGGCAGGGTTTTGAGTTGGCAAAATTAATCAAACTATTTTTCTAATGCTTGGGTTCAACAAACTAAAATGAGTTTGCCAAGCACCTTTTCTTATAAATTCTGCAGCCTTTGTTTGTTTCAGCTAGCACATGATCCATAAGCTTCTGATTCATTGACACTTAATTTGCTAAAAGGCTATTTGTTAGCAGCAATCAGATGTTTTGGAAACCTGCTGGGCCCACTGCAAAGATGCTGCCCAGATTCCGTTCTTCAGAATCTTTACTAGCTGGGTGCATAAGAGACATCTGAGTGTATTTAAGAGTCATTTTGTCAAACTCCCATCCTTTTAAACTCCTTGTTATGCTTCTTATGTGCTGTACATACTGTCATTCCTGCTGTTCAGCGGGAATATTTTAAATATATATGTGATTGATTCCTGCAACTTATCCTTCTTTCTCTTAGTAGTTCTGACTTACAAGGTTTGAACACAAAGATATGCACTAGTTACAGATCAGATTAGAAACTTTACTAATAGGAAGGTGGGTAGGAGAATGCAGCTCAGACCTGGGGCCTGCGGAGAGCTTGCTGCTCCTTGACTCTCCGTGGGTGGATGCCAGCCTTGCTTGTCTGGTGCACGCTGTGAAATGCAGGGCTGGCAAGAGCTCGGGCCCAGCCAGGCCTGCAGACCCCGTTCATGTGGGCCCAGCTGAGGAGGCTGAATTCTGTTTTGGCATTTACTGGTCATTTTTGTTAATCATCTCTCCTCTCTTCTTCCTGAGGGGACGAGAGAATTCTAGGGGAGAAAGGAGCCAGAAGGTTTGATCTCAGTACTGCTCTCCTCTGGGAAGTCAAAAGAAGTCCATTCTCTCTCGTGGAGAGAGGAGTGGGTGCCAGCATCCCACTGGGTGCTTTAGGGCAGGCCACGTGGGTGCCACCAGCTGCCTTGGAGTCCACGCCTGCCTCTTCTGGCTTTGCGCTGGTCTCTCTTCCCATCTCACCACTTGGGGCTGGCTCAGGCTGAGGAGCTTCTCTTCCAAGCTGGAGAATGTGAGGATCAGAGACAGAAGGTTCATGACTGTAGACTCTACCCTCTGACCCACTTCAGGAGAAGCTGGTGGGGACTTGCATCTGAGTGCTCGAGGAAGAGATGGGAAGGGCGGGCAGGGAAGAGGCTGGGAGGAGGAGGAATTCATTCATGTCCAGCATCTTCCACGCCAGGTACTGGGCTAAACGCGCATAGGCACATTTAAAAGGAGAGTTGCAGGAGGGTTGCAGCTCCCAGGTGCGGCCAGAGAGAGCTCTCTGTCTTCACTTTCCACAGCCTAGGTTTCAACTCAACGCAGAGAGGAATGGGATTCATTTTCCCTTTTTTGATATAGCATTCTCTCTCCATGATTAAAGGGATACAAAACACACTGTGGGAATTTTAGGAAATGCTGAAACATGAAATAGAGGAAAAAATAAAGATCAGTCTGTAATCCACCTCTCCAGAGATGTCATTAACATTTAATTTCTTTATTTCCTTCCAGTCTGTTTTCTAGTTGTGTTTTTATCATAGAAGGAGTAGTGTGCATTTACATAAACTTAAGGCCACACTGCGTAAACAGTTTTATATTTTCCAGTTAACTTTTTATATCATAAGCCCTTTTCCATGCCTTTAAATATTTCTTAATGACCCATTCTTTAATGGCAGGCTAATATTTCTTTCTTGTTTCCAAATTTGCAGCATGGTAATTATGACTTAATTACTCTCCCTGTATGTGCTGACTGTGAGTCTCTGACTTTTCTTTAGGATAAATTCCTAGAGATGAAATTACGGGGTAAAATACTAGAACACTTTTAAGCTTTTTTTCCCACCAAGTATATATTGCTACTGTACATCAATAAAACTTGAGATATTTTCACCATTTTATGTGAGAACGTCCATTTCTCTGCACTTTGATAGCACAGTGTATTACTGTCGTATGATGATGATGATTTTTAGAGACGTGTTCTCACTGTGTAGCTCAGGCTAGACTTCATCTCCCGGGCCCAAGCGATCCTCCCACATCAGCTCCCAAGTAGCTGGGAGTCCAGGCGTGTGCCACTTGTATTATTAAGTCCTCTCCCTTACTTTCAATGCAATTTAAATTCTGTTGTTAGGGATGCTGAGTTGGTGAGACCAGACGGATGCTCCTCAAGACACAGCCAGCTGCGGGGGCCCGAGTGCCCACCAAGCTCCCTCTGGCACTCCTTCGAGGTGCCCGTCCCCTCCTGGGAGCATGACCAGGTCCCTTTCTGCCCTCAGCCATGGTGTGGGCTCCAGTCCACACCCCTGCCTTCCGGCAGCCGCTCACCACACATTCTGCCCGCATCCCTGCCGAAAGGCCTCAGGGACATATCCAGTGGCCGAGCCTACTCCTAGCTCAGAATTTGTTTGCTTATCAGATCCTTTGCAGCACTGGGCTTCCATTCTGCGTGAGCTGCTGGTTGGGGAGATTTTATTCAAATTGGAGTTTGGAGGCATAGGAGAGTGCAGCTGAGCTGTGGCTGCTCCCACAGATGGCCTGTCAGCGTCCTTCTGAGGCACCCTCACCCTAGCCTGCGAATCAGGGCCATAGGCAAGTTGGAGAGGCCCAGCCACTCCACGCCCGAGTCCTGGCACCATGCCAGAAGCGATGGCATCTGGGAGCAGAGGACCCGCAGGGCCTGCACTCAACGTTCACTTTGCACGTCCTCCCCCAGGAGGGCCTGCTAGCCCGCTAGGAGGAGAGCTTTTTCTTTTTCATTGTAAATGAGAAATTCTTTCCAAAATAAGATAGAGCAGCACCAACTTCAGGAAGCCAGACCAACCCAACGGAATCATACAAATATACATCTACACATTAGGTGGAAAGTGATGCAGAATACAGTGACACACACTGACACAGTCCATGGGACCCAGCAAAGCCTGTGATGGAAAACTCTCCTCTTCTTCCACCGGTGTCCAAAGGCCTCCTTTGAAAGCACTGCCTCCTCCTCCCCCTGGCACGGATGCATTTCCCCTTGACCTGCATGCCTCCCACCACCCTGCACACTGGGCGGGGTGGGCCCTCCGCCCCCTCACTCCATCTGAGGGGTCCTGTCCCCCATGTTCTGACCTCGTAGCAGTCCTTCTTTATGCATCTGGGCCAGTGCTGCCTCAGCCCCCAGACTCCAAACTCACCCACATCCCACCCTTCCTCTCATCCCCTTTTCTTGTCTCCATTGCTGGGGATTGGATGGTGAGAGGAGAGACGTATTGATTTTTCTCTCTTCTTTATCTCTGGGTATCTCTGCACAGAACACATTTGACACCTTTTCCCAACCTCTGCTTCGTAAGGCGATGGAGGATGGAGGAGAGAACCAGGCTGTTTTATCTTTGGGACTGCAAATGAATTATGCATTTGGCAACCTTTCTATTTTAACCGTCCCATTTCACTTGCCCCATGGGGGTAAAATTTCTAGGATTCTAAACCAGAAAAATAGCTTAGGAGGATATTATTACTGAGAAATATGTAACCTCCATATAAATGAAAATTATTATCTTCATATCCTGAGCTCAAGGGGTGAGTGAAGGCATTTGGTCTGGCTTCACCTGTGTCCTGGCACTGACCCTGCTGGATTCAGATCACAAGATGTTGGGCTGGACTGTGGGGTCACTTGCAGCCACTCGTTGGATTTTTCTTTAGTTCATCTCAGGAGCCCCTTGGGCGTGTTCCCTCTAGTATCTCTTGATTGCCTGGAGTTTTCATAATTGGCTCAGAGCTCGTCATTCAGCAGATGGTACTTAAGACTGGAAGAGTAGCCCTCTGTGAGCTTAAGAGACTCTGACAAGTAGTGTGAAGGGGATGTCCCCAATAAAACCAGTTAAATAGGACTCGGGGGAAAGCTTTGTCTTCATCATGTTGCACACCCCTCGAAATTTATTTTATTTTTTATTGTGGTAAAATATCCATAGCATAAAACTTAATGATGTTGGCTGTTTGTAGGTGTACAGTTTGGTGGCATTAAGTACATTCAAATCCTTGGGCAATTGTCCCTACCCCCATCTCCAGAACATACTCATCTTCCTAAACGGACGTCTGTCCCCATTAAACACTGACTCCGTGTCCACAGTGCCCCAGTCTCAGGTTAACTGCCCTTCTCCTTTCAGGCAGTGCTTTCTTTAATGTTAGTATAAATGCTTGAAGTTGAATCCTGTGTCACATAACACGGCCGCAGTAGCAGTGCACCCATCTGAATCTGGCTACGTCATCCTCAGGAAGCGGGCAGTTGTGTTTAGTGGCCAGTGGCATCCACCTAGGGACGTCCGTCCTAGGCCTGCTCAGCCTTGCCTGTCCTCAGGGGACTTGAGTCCCCAAACCCTGCACTGAGGTGAGCTGGGCACCTGGGTTCTGGGCATCGTGACCCTGCCTCCTCCACCCTGAGTTGACTGAGGGTTGGGGAGCCCCTGACCCAAAGCCAGGCCAGCCATGGCCCAGCCAGCTCTGATCCTCCTCTGTGGGCCAGGCCACCTCTGTATGGGGCCATCAGCTGCTTCTTTCAAGAAGCTGGAAACTGAGATCCGGTTGCTAAGGCTTTGAGGCAAACATTCTGGAAGGAGGGTGTCTTCAGCATGGGGCTTCCATAGCAAATACCACAGACTGGGCACCTTAAGCAACAGAAAATTATTTCCCCACAGTTCTGGAAGCTGGAAGTCCCAGATCAAGGGGTTGGCAGGGTGGGTTTCTCCTGATGCCTCCCTCCTTGCCTCTCCCCTGCGTCTCTTCACATCGTTTTCCCTCCGTGCGTGCCCATCTCTCTGTCCACATGTCCCCTTTCGTAAGGACACTACTGAGGTTGGATTAGGGCCCGCCACCCTAGTGGCCTCATCCTCCCTTGGTGACTTCAGTAAATCTGCCTGTGCCCACATGCAGCCCCATTCTGAGGGCCTTACTGGGCTGGAACTTAAGCATGTGGGTTTTGGGAGGTCCGGCTTAGGGCACCATCCTGGGTGCTGCAGGTCCTGAGGATGCCCCGTGTGTAAGGAAGGAACACAGAGCCCAGCAGGCAGAGTGCAGAGGGGGTGGCTTGCGCCGTGGTGTGGGGCCCCAGGGAGGCGGGCGGGCACACTCCCAACTTTTCAGGATGGTTCCAGATGGTTTCCATTTCCTTGAAGAAAGCCAAGAAGGCCTCCTTTCCTTGCACTGAGGGGGTCCTGCCAGGTGAGCTACACGGCCCCACTCTGCCAGGGGCGCAGCTGGGATGGGTGTGGAGAGTAGCCACGTCGGGCCCGCAGACATATGCCTCAGCAGCCGTCCTCCTGCACAGCGGGGTGTACGACAGGCAGACAGAGTCAGTAAGCAAAGCCACCAAGTCTCCCTAGACTTACAACTTCCAGTTCTAATTTGTATTTGTTGTGCTTTGGGATTGTGGTGATTAGTGTCATTTGCTGAAGCCTCCAAAATAATTCCCCCCACCTTTTTTTTTTTTTTTTTAGTGAAATGTAGTTTTTCAGGCAAACTGTGGTACTCACCCCCATGTTTGTTAGAAAGGTTGGGCAAAATGTCATCCAGCCAGCAGCTTGGAAAGGAGCTCTGAGCAGTTGGTGGAAGCTCGGTGGGTATTTCCCAGCCATCTAGAACAAACAGAGACTGTATCCTCGTGTGTGCTAGGAACAGCTCAGCCCCACCCCTGCAGCTTCATGGTGGGGTCTCCTGGTTAGAGTCCCAGCTCAGATGCCTCTCTCCACCTTCCCCGACCCGAGGGTGTCAGGGCCTCCACTGTGCCTCCTTCCTGGCTGCCTCACGCTGTGAGCCTTGTCTCGTCATCGTTTGAACTTTCCCTGGAAACCCTCTATTAGATTTAGAGAACAAAAACACCAGTGAAAAATCATAGTTGAAATTTTACAAAGGAATTACATTTTGTATTGCTTTAAAGAATGCATAGTATTCTGATACTAGAGTAACAAAACAGTAAGAGACAGTTGTCTTTAGGCAACTATTTAATGAATAAATGAGAGTGATTGAATGGGAGCATTTAAATTGGGCATTTTCTGTGCAATATTAATTATACTGCATGCTTAGTAAATTCCTTTTTCAAAGATAGTTCAAAGGCAAATGTCAATCTGGATCTGCCCAGGTTATGTGTCTACATACATAAACAACTTCCAAATGAATAGAGCATGCATTAATAAGGTTTTACTAATCTTGGCCACAGGCAGTATTTAAATCAGCTGTGTTTGACCTCTACCACACTAGACATAAGAAAATTCATTTAAAAGTGGTGTGACTAAAACTGATCTTTTAAATGGGCTCCATTGTACAGGCATTTCAGCTACACTTAATTTTAAAGTGAGGCTTCTCCAGTGGGACTCTAGGATCTGGAGCATGTTTCCTTTTGTTGTCTGCAAAATAAATGGCTTCTGGATAGAGCAGGCTTGCAGGGAGCCTGGGCCTCCTGGGAGTGCAGGACTGCTTTGGTGATGGGCATGACCCAGGCTTTGAGAAGCCTCTGAGAGTGACTTGTGATGACCTACATGGGTGATCTATGTGCAGAGCTATGCAGGAGCTGTCAGCAGCCACAGGGGCATGTGCTAGATCTGCCGTGTCTGTCTCTTGTTTTCATGCTGGTACGCTCTCATCAGGCAAGAATGTTGTCTTTTCTGATTAAATTGTGTATGGGCCAGAAGGTGACGATAGGAGAGAAGCTATATACAGACAACACTGTCACTTGGCGGGCTCAGGGCTTTTGGCCCAAGAAGACTTAATGACGTAATGGAAAGACCTGGGCTAGAACCTTAGCTCTGTCCTCCAGTAAACGGATGACTTTGGGCCATTTGATTTCACCTCTTTGCACCTTGGTTTTGTCATTTATAAAACATGGAACAAATAGATAATAAGGTCAAAGTGAAGATTTCTTTTCTTGTTTTTTTTTTGTTTTTGTTTCTGTTTTTTTTTTTTTTTTTTTTTGAGACAGGGTCCTGTTCTGTCACCCAGGCTAGAGTGCAGTGGTGCAATCATAGCTCACTGCAGCCTCAGACTCCTGGGCTCAAGGGATCCTCTCATCTCAGCCTTCTGAGTAGCTGGGACTACAGGCACACATCACCATGCCTGGCTGATCATTTTTATTTTCTTGTAGAGATGGGGTTTTGCTATGTTGCCCAGGCTGGTTTTGAACTCCTGGCCTCAGGGGATCCTCCTACCTCAGTGTCCCAAAGTGCTGAGATTACAGGTGTGAGCCACCGCTCCTGGCATGATTCCATTATTTAATGTGTATAAATCCCCATCCCAGTGCCTGACACATGGATGGTGTTCAGTACATAACTATCATCATCATGGTCTGTTTAATTTGGATCTATTTCTATTTTTTATCTTTTTCTATTTCCCATTTTCCAGTATTCTGAGAGATGATCATCTTCCTTGCAGGGACAGTTTGCCTGACAGGGTTGGAAGCCCCCACAATGGGAGTGAGTCAGGAACTGTGTTCTTGCCCCTGTGCTGGCTGCAGAGTTCTGGATAGGATATTTGAAATTCCCTGAAAATGGGCTGCTGTATTAGTCTGTTCTCACACTGCCAATAAAGACATACCCGAGACTGGGTAATTTATAAAGGAAAGAGGTTTAATTAACTCACAGTCCCACATGGCTGGGGAGGCCTCACAATCATGGTGGAAGGTGAATGAGCAGCAAAGTCACGTCTTACATGGCAGCAGGCCAGAGAGTTTGGGTAGGGACTCCCGCTTATAAAACCACCAGATCTCGTGAGACTTAGTCACTATCACGAGAACAGCCTGAGAAAGGTCAGCCCTCACTGGCTCTCCCCTGTGACACGTGGGAATTATGAAAGCTACAATTCAAGATGAGATTTGGGTGGGGACACAGCCAAACCGTATCAGTTGGCAGACAAGGTCCCCTCTACAGTGTCATCGTGTTCTAAATGTTGACATGAGTCCTGCAGAGTATTCATATTACATTTTGAAAATTGTTTCCCTCATGACTGAGCATTTACTTACTGTTGGGTAATAAATCAAATGCTACCCATCTTGGCCAGGAGTGTTAAGAACAGTCTAGAAAGTTCTGCCTGGGAAACCCCCGAGTCCTGTGCTTCAGTTTTGCCTCAGGACTTGGTGTCTGGACAGTTGTGCCCTTTCTCAGGTGAGCCCCACCCAGATCGAGGGCATCAGGTCCAGGAATAGGAGGGGCTTCCCCAGCTTATGGGAGGGAAAACTGAACACTGCTGTCTTCATAGAGATGGCTTTGCAATTGGGAATATTCTCTTTAAAAACTCAGAAAATTTCTAGGTAAAACGAGTAAGTTGTGTGATTTTTCCAGCAAGCTTAAAAAAAAGCCAAAACAAAACAGTGCATTGCTCTTATCCCTCCATCTTAATACCTCTGAAGAAACAAAGCATGAAGGTTTCATTTTCAGAGTTCAAGAAAGAAAAATTGCTCTGTGATGGTTATTATTTTAAAGGTTTGAAGAGCCGTGTATCCCATTTGTACATGTGGTGAGCTTTGAAGCTAAAATGCAGGAGGACAGAGATGTTGTCCACGAGGGAGTCCCTTAGGGTTGCTCCCAGGGACCAGGGCTTGGCTGGCAGCATGCGGGTCTGACTCGGTGACCTGACCACTGTAGGTGTGTTCACCTGGGAGAGGAAAGCAGGGAGGAACACGGGGGACGTGGGGTCCAGTCTTCATGTTCCTGAACAGAACCTGTACTTTTCTGGACCATAAACTCCCGCTCAGCTTTGTCCCCTGGGTTGCTTCAAAGTGGTCACTGTTCACTGGGATGCTCTTCCTGTGCCTCAGCTTGGAGCGGGTCGGGGGCTGCAAACCTCTGGTTCTCATGGGTCCATTCTGTCTGGGGAGCATCAATCAGGATTATGGTCCCATTGCCACCAACAAGCAGAAAGGAGCCACGATGACCACACTGCATGGCTTGTTTGGTCCTGGCTGTGGAGACGCATGCACCCTTTTCACCTCTCTCCATCAGAGAACAAAATTAAGCAGAGGTCTGGACTTAAGTCTTCATTCGCTCTTCGAGCTGTGCCACCCTGGGCCGGCTTCTGGGCTCCTCTGGTTTTCGGTTTGCTCGCCTGTGAAAGGAGAATAAGAGAGCACCGCTGGCTTCCCTGGATGGTGGTGAGAATAGAGTGAGGTCATGGGTGTGACCCAAGCTGTTCTTGTCCTAGGAATGCAGCCAGCATGGGTGGGTCTAAGTTTGAACCCAAGTGGTGTTTACTGAAAGGTTCAGACCCACCTGGGGGACCTGAGCGTGCTTCCCTGTAGCTCTTTGGGCCGAAGGACCTGCAGAGCACCCTGAAAACAAACCTAACAAAGAAAAAAGGTGGGAAGCTCGAGAAACGTCAGGACATGCGAGTGGAGGAGAGGAGGCAGGGGCCCTGAGTGTGGGCTTGCAGCGTCTCTCCCGGCGGCCCAGCCACTCCTCACTCAGCACACAAACCGGGGAGGCTGCAGCAAAACCAAAGGCAATGAACGGCCTCCCGAGACCTTGGTGGGGCAGGGGGGCCTGGGCAGCCTTGCAGGGACCCCTCCGACAGCCACAGTGCTAAGTGGCAGAGAGGCCTCCTCTCAGCTGGCTGAGGGCGGGGGTTCCAGCAGGGCTGGCAGCCCGTCCTGGGGCACAGCCCCTGCCCAAAGTGGCTCCCACAACAGGCGTGGTGGGAGCTGGGCCGCCCTGGGGAGTGGGACTGGCTGCTCTGGAAGCAGTGAGAAGTAGTGTCCTCCAGAGGAAGTAGAACCAGAGATCTCGCAGGTACGAGGGGAACAGATGGGGTGAGGGGCCGGGGGATGTCACTGCTGCAGATCGCCCCAGCGGAGGCCAGGAAGGCAGAGGAGGCAGACAGAGAGGCCCTGTGGGCACCCGCAGAGCTGGTTTACAAATATGTCCCCGCTGGGACACCAAAGAATTTTGGGGGAGGGTGGAAGCCCTGCAGGTTCAGGGGAGGGCTAGAGCAAGACAAAATAAATACCACTCATTTCTCTTAATAGTGATCCTCCTTGTAGAATCTGCTTGGAATAGCCTTGGGGAGCATGCATTGTGAGTTACCTGTTATTAATATCTAGTTCTCAAAATACTTTCCCCATTTCAAAAAGATGTGCATATGCATTCTTGTCACCCATTGACAGTGCCTGCTTCTTGGTAGCTCACAGACATCAAAATGGCTTTTTCTTCACTCTCAGGGCTGCAAAGCGCACAGGGTGGGCACATTGCCACGGCTGGTCCATAGAGCGGTCTACTAGCAAATGCTTAAGTGGTTTCATTAGCTAGGAGCGGGGAGGATGTTAGGAGGTGCAGGATTCTTCTCTGTCTTAAAGGACTTACAATCTGGTTGGGAAAATAAACCCTACACTGGCAAAAAGCAATTAATATTTGCTTTGAAATTCAGAGATGGCCGGCTCCATGGAGCCCTAGCACCCTTATCAGAGAAGGGCAATGCCACCATCGCAAACCTCCCCTGATAGGAGGAAGAGATGTGTTTGCCATTACCCTGAGCACAGAAGGCAGTTTCCCTGGAATTCTAATAACGTTGCAATGAGGCTTAACATACCAATTTTTAAAAAATGGTCACGTGTCTGTTTGAAAACAAACCTGAGAGTTAGCTGTATATAAATGCACACGCGTCATCTATTTCTAATACCCACACTGGCTTTATTTATAGGTTTCCTTTTTCTGCCTCCTCCTTTTTGGTGCATATTTAACAGTCACGTTATTGCAAAGCAGCCTGGGATGAGCCACTTAGGACCATCTTGGCTCCCATTACGCTTATGTCTCTTAGTTAAGGATGCTAATTCTCCTCGCAACTCCTCATCTGCCTCTGTACTCCTCTGGATTCTTAAGGCGATGCTAATCAATTCTCGCTCTGCAGCTGTCTCCCACCCCTCATGGTGGCGGTGGGGACTTTCCTGCACCACGGCAATCCCTCAAACCTGCCTCCCTCCCTGTCCTCCCATCCATTAGGCTTCCCTTCAACCAGGACTTCTCGTGGGCTAACTGCCTGAAGTCCAGATTCCCCTGTTCAACTGCTTGCCAAGACTTCGCTCCAAGCCATTCGTGCTGGGTGCTCTGGGAGCCTGATGCTCTGGAGAATGAATGAGGGAAGGAGCGGAGCAGGCGTGCTTTGTTGTGTTGTAGTTGGGTCGCTTGACAGCGCCACATGTGAGGCAGGAGGGCACGTGGGCAAGCTGGGACATCATCACAGCCTCCCTCCCACGGCCTGGCACCCCTTCACCCCACAGAGGCCAGAGTCCCCACTGGCAAATGCCTGGCCCGGCACATGCTGCGAAGAGGCCGTGGGTAGTTTCCTCTGGAAGCAATTCATTCTCTCATTGCTGTCTGGGGTTTCCTCCCTCTGAATGTTCTGCTGATTTTTCACCGCACCACAAGCCTCAACACGGCACGCGCCAGGTCCCCCAGGCTTCCCCTGGCTGCGCCTTCCTTGCTGTGAGTGCCACAGCCGCCTGTGCTCCTCCAGGCCATGGCTGCAAAAAGGGAAAGGGAGAAAAAAGATTCGAGTTTGTCACAGTGGAACCCAAAGCTTGGTAGGTGGATGACATCCCCATAATTGAAGTATTTATGTGTCTAAATATTTCACTGTCGTCGGCAAGTAAACACGAGGTGCGTGTGGGTGAATCTATCACACCCAGGCAGCCGCCTACTCAGGCGGGCCCACGCTTGTAACCTTGTGGCTTTTCTTGGAACACTGGAAGGATTTTCTCTCCTTGAGTTCCCATTAATTTAAATCAAAACTAAAGTTCACGGTGTCTCTCTTCTGCTGGTGACATTTTCCACTTCACACATTGTCAACCTCATTTAACACGTTGCTACTCGGCTGCGGTCACCTCTGCGGGAACGGCACACCCAAACAGCAGCAGCTTTTCTTCCTGCCCTTCAGACTCCTCTCTCCCTCCCACCTCCGCCTGCTGGAGCTCCTCCCTCCCTGCAGCCCTAATCCAGGCAGGAATTCGGGCCTGCGCGGCCCTGCCCACCCTGGCGGCCAGGGATGTCCAGCCCTGGTCTCTGTCCTCCAGGGCATTTCCACGGGACCCAGGTGTCGGAAGTGCCTCACAATAAAATGAACCTAAACAACGTATCCCTGCGGTGGAGCAGTCCCTGGAAGGCAGGAGAGAAAGGCCAGATGGAGCATCAAACAGAGGAGAGGAGGAGGCGATGATCCCCAAATGAAGGGTGACTGATTGTCCTCGGGCCAAGTGAGGGCTACAGTAGTATTTGGTTGTGATGTCTGGAGATATATTTAAAAATTCAACTACTGTTGGCTGGGTGTGGTGGCTCACGCTTGTAATCCCAGCACTTTGGGAGGCTGAGGCAGGCAGATCACTGGAGGCCAGGAGTTTGAGACCAGCCTGGCCAACATGGCAAAACCATGTCTCTACTAAAAGTATAAAAATAAGCCAGGCTGGTGGCATATGCCTGTAATGCCAGCTACTTGGGAGGCTGAAGCACTAGAATTGCCTGAGCTCGGGAGGCGGAGGTTGCAGTGAGCCAAGATTGTGCCACTGCATTCCAGCCTGGGCAACAAAATTCAGATTTCTGGCTTCTCTGTAAAGACGGATCTGCCTGCTCAGGCCTGCGTTTCCTCGTGGCCTTCGCTGGGCCTGCACTCCCGACGCGCCGCCCTCCTCACAGCCTTCGCTCTGTTGTGGATCTGAGCTTTTCACCTTTTGCTAGTCAAGCTGCGTGCTGCCACCTGCATGCTCCCTTTGCACAGAAGCTAGAGGAAAGGCCTGCACACGCAGACTACTTGATCCAGGCCCATTTCATTGCACACTTGGGTTACGTATGTAGCCTTTGCATACTTCCCCTAATATGAGAAGGCAGGCTTTAGGAAGGAGTCTGGGTTTCCTTCATAAAGTCAAATATCCCACCAAGAGCAGTGTGCAGCAAAAACACTCCATGGCAGGCGCTAGCGTGGCTCCGGCCTCTCTCTCCCTCACCAAGACGCTGGTTCTGTGGGTCAGGAGCTTAGTTTCAACCGTTGCCACACCACCGGAGGCTGGGCGCAGAGAGGGCCACACTTGTCTGAAATGTCAAGAGAATGGGAATACAACAGAGAATACGAAGGGTCTCTTCCCTCCAGGTGGACGTCTAAATCAGAATCGGAAGACGGGAGGAATTTTTCCAGCTGAGGTCAGAACGAGAAAGGGTGACCTGGCACAGCAGGAGCAAAGGCAGAGAGGTTGGAGAGCATGGGCTGTGCGGGGAATTGCGCGGTTTGCAGAATGGTTGGAGGGATCAGAGGTAGAGGAACGGGGCTGCCAGTGAAGAGAGAGAGACCGAAAGCTTAGGCAGGTGCAGGATCGTGGAGGACGCCTCAGTTATTTCAGGGGGTTTGGAATGGGTCCTTGGGAAGGTGATGGTAATAGTGAGAAGCCGAGGAGGCACAGCAGGTGAGAAATAACCTCCAGAGCCAGGACTGAACAGAGAAGAAAGACATCCCTTCCTTTCCTTTTCCTTCCTTCCTTTCCTTTTCCTTCCTTCCTTCCTTCCTTCCTTCCTTCCTTCCTTCCTTCCTTCCTTCCTTTCTCTTTTTTTGAGATGGAGTCTCACTCTGTCACCCAGGCTACAGTGCAACACACAATCTCAGCTCACTGCAACCTTCACCTCCCAGTTTCAAGCAATTCTCCCACCTCAGGCTCCTGAGTAGCTGGGACTATAGGCGCACACCACCATGCCTGGCTAACTTTTTTGTATTTTTTGGTAGAGATGGAGTTTCGTCATGTTGGCCAGGCTAGTCTTGAACTCCTGACCTCAGGTGATCTGCCCGCCTTGGCCTCCCAAAGTGCTGGGATTACAGGCATGAGCCATGGCACCAGGCTGAAAAGACATCTTTTCAGCATCCAGGGTGGAACAGGCAGCCCCTCTAGAGGGCTGAGGGGAGACCTGCCTCTGAGTGGAGTCAGTCTGCAGTTAGGACTGGAAGCGGGAGAAATGCCAGCTCTGGAATCAGACAGCCTGGGTTTCAATGGCAGCTCTGATACTTGTCTGATCTTGGGAAAAATCCTTAACTTCTCTGAGCCTTGGTATTCTCATTTGCAAAATGAGAAAAATGATACTAACCATGTATGGTGGTTGTGTAAATTTTGTGAAAGCAGTTCTATGAACAAGGCCTTGACAGTAGTGGCGAGAAGTGAATAGATTGGAGCTGTTGCCTATGATGACTCCCATGGTGTGAGTCATAGCAGACCTGCAACAGACCTTCTAGTACCTAGAAGACAAGAAAACTTCTGTTCCTGGAATTCAGTGAAGATGCCTGACCAGACAGGAAATTGAGGCCCAAGGAATACTTCTAAAAACTTGTCTTTACAGAGTAGGGTAGAAATGCATTAAGGCAAATGTGTCTGCTAGGTCAGCTGTCATGAAGAACCACAGACTAGGTGGTTGAAATAACAGCAGTTTACTGTCCCCATTCAGGAGGATGAAGTCCAGGATCAAAGTGTCAGCAGGGCTGGTTCCTTGCAAGGCTGTGAGGTGGAATCTGTTCCAGGCCTCTCCTCTGGCTTCTGGTGGTAGCCTTGGGTGATCCTTGGCTTGTGTGCCCATTGCCCTCATCTCGGCCTTCATCTTCACTTGGCGTTCTCCCTGTGAGTGTTTGTGTCCAAAGTACCTTTTTTTTTGAGACAGAGTCTCACTCTGTCACACAGACTGGAGTGCAGTGGCACGATCTTGGCTCACTGCAAGCTCCACCTCCTGGGTTCATGCCATTCTCCTGCCTCAGCCTCCCTAGTAGCTGGGACTACAGGTGCCCGCCACCACGCCTGGCTAATTTTTTTGTATTTTTTTTTTTTAGTAGAAATGGGTTTCACCATATTTGCCAGGATGGTCTTGATCTCCTGACCTCGTGATCTGCCTGCCTCGGCCTCCCAAAGTGCTGGGATTACAGGCGTGAGCCACCGCACCCGGCCCAAAGTACCTTTGTGTTTTTGAGCCAGAGTCTCACTCTGTCACCCAGGCTGGAGTGCAGTGGCATGATCTCGGCTCACTGAAAGCTCTGCCTCCAGGGTTCATGCCATTCTCCTGCCTCAGCCCCCGGAGTAGCTGGGACTACAGGCACCCGCCACCACGCCCGGCTAATTGTTTTGTATTTTTAATACAGACGGGGTTTCACTGTGTTAGCCAGGATGGTCTCGATCTCCTGACCTCGTGATCTGCCCACCTCAGCCTCCCAAAGTGCTGGGATTACAGGCGTGAGCCACCGTGCTTGGCCCAAAGTTCCCATTTTTATAGGGAAACCAGTAATATTGGATAAAGGTCCACTTTAAGGACCTCACCTTAACTATATTAATTATAATAATCATAATTAATTAATTATATCTGCAATGACTGTATTTCCATATAAGGACATACTCTGAGTTGCTAGGGGTTAGGACTTCAACATGGGAATTTTGGGGGGATACGACGTAACTCATAATAGCAAATGTTGTGAATAAAACTGTGAAAAGCACCCCTCCTTTTTCCCTAACAAATGAAGGCTTTGTCACTTGGTTTTCTGTCTTCTCTCCACCCTGGTTCTGCTGTCTTCCTGGGTGCCTTCAGCATGCGCTTGATGGCCTGTCCTCTTGGTGCCCCAACCGTGTGGCCACTCCCCCACTTGGTCATGTGTCCCCCACCCCGCCCCACCAACTTGATGCAGTGTCATTGCCAAGACTATTAATATGCATGTTCCTCTCACTACACATTTTTTTTTTTTTTACCTTTCCAGCTGCCTGATCAGCTACTTCCACTAAAACCATCTCTGACCCTCAAAACCCCCTGTTCATTCATTCTTTAACCTTTTCCTCATCCATTGGCTTCTCTTCTTATTTCTCTCCGTATGTACCTTAGGTTCCCTGGTTCCTCAACATTAGGTCTTACCAAATCATCTCCCTGTCCCTTCGCAAATTTGTCAAAACCCCAACTTTGGACGAACTCAACAATACATTTTCTCTGTACCTGTACCCAGGTATCCCAGGGGGTCAGAGAAAACCACACGATAGGGCAGATAAGAATCCTGATAAACTCATAGATACCAGCCTTGAATGGGGGCTCCACCCTGCCGAGCAATCCTACCATATTTCCCTGGCCAGGACGTTCTCCTGTGCTCCTTAATGGCTATTTTGAACTTTCTTTACTATTTTGGAAATTCTAAAGCCTCATCAATACCTGTCTTCTCAGAAGAGGACCCTGATTCTTTTCTAAGAAAATTAAAGCATTTAGACTAGAACCCTTCAACGTTCTGCTCCCAAATCAATACACCTGACCGAATACCTCGTTCCCTCCTCCCAGCCTCATTCCCTCTCTTTGCACTTAGAGGAGGTGTTTGTGTTCTCGGCAGAGCCTCATCTTTCTATCTGTATTCTGGATTGCATCTCCTCCCACTTCTGAGAGATGTCTCAATATTGATTATTCTTTCCTGCTCTAAATTCCCCCTGTCCCAGTTCATTCCTATCATCATTTCTATATGCTTGAGCTTCTACCATATTTATAGAAGAAATGAATTTCTCTTAATCTCACATTTGTCTTTCAGTTACCACCTGATCTCTTTTTTCTTCTACACCAAATTCCTTGAAAGAAGTGTATACAATAATTAGCCGAGTATTTCTTTTTAGCTACTAAAACATGTGATTTATTCTACCCACATATAAGGGTTACATTTTCATAGCTGAGTTTTAAAAAATTGTGGTGAAATATACATAACAAAAAATTTTACCATCATAACTGTTTTTAAACAGTTCAGCCGTATTAAGTGTATTCACATTATTGTGCAACTGATCTCCGGAATTCTTTTCATCTTGCAGAACTGAAACTCTATACCCATGAAGCAACAAGTTTCCATTCCCCATTTCTCCAGCCCCTGGCAGCCACCATTCTGCTTTCTCTCTCTGATTTGACTGCTCTGGATACTTCATGTAAATGGACTCATACAGTATTTGTCTTTTTGTGATTGGCTTATTTCACTTAGCTTAATGTCCTCAAGGCTCATCCATGTTGTAGCATGTGTCAGAATTTTCTTTTTTGGGGCTAATACTCCATAGTAGTATATATATGTGTGTATATATATATGTATGTGTGTGTATATATATATATGTATACACACACATACATATATGTATGTGTATTTCTTTTCTTTTCTTTTCTTTTTTTTTATTTTTTTATTTTTTTTTGAGATAGAGTCTCACTCCGTCGCCCAGGCTGGAGTGCAGTGGTGCTGTCTCGGCTCACTGCAAGCTCTGCCTCCCGGGTTCATGCCATTCTCCTGCCTCAGCCTCCCGAGTAGCTGGGACTACAGGCTCTCACCACCACGCCCAGCTAATTTTTTGTATTTTTAGTAGAGATGGGGTTTCACCGTGTTAGCCAGGATGGTGTTGATCTCCTGACCTTGTGATCTGCCCGCCTCAGCCTCACAGAGTGCTGGGATTACAGGCGTGTGCCACTGCACCCGGCCATATATACACTATATTTCTACATTTTGTGTATCCATTCGCTCATCAATGATGGACACTTGGGTTGCTTCCGTCCTTTTGCTATTGTAAATAATGCTGCTGTGAAGATGGATGTACACATATCTCTTCAGGGCCCTGCTTTCAATTCATTTGGGTATACACCCAGAAGTGGGATTACTGGATTATGTGGTAATTCTATTTTTAATGTTTTAGGAAGTTCCATACTGTTTTCATAGTAACTATACAATTTTACATTCCCACAAACAGCACTTAAAGATTCTAATTTCTCTGCATCCTTGCAAACAGTTATTATTTCGTATTTCTCTTTTTTTCCAGTAGTGGCCATTCTAATGGGATAAAGTGGTATCTCACTGTGGTTTTGATTTGCAGTTCCCTAATGATTAGTGGTACTGAGCATCTTTTCATGTGCTTGTTAGCTATTTGTATATCTTCTTTGCAGAAATATCTATTCTTTGTCCATTTTTTAATTGCGTCTTTTGTTCTTTTTTTGTTGAGTGTAACTAGCCCAATTTTTTCATTTCCTCTTCACTCCTCAATGCATTCACCTTTGGATCTTGCTAATATCATATTAACAAAATAGTAGGTATCTCCACGTCATCATGTGTGATGGGCATTTTCAGCCTTCATTTCATACTTTCAGCATTTGACCTAGCTGATCTCTCCTTTCCTTCTTCCCACTGGCTTCATTGATGGCAGCCAGTGTCCCCCCATGGCCCTGCCTTCTTTTCAGGCTGCTCTTCCTGCTTGTCCTCTTCAGCAGGCTTCTCCATCCTGTGCTCCTTCACAGTTTGCTCTCAGGTCTCCTTCACACTCTGCTCTTGCCTGGAGATCTCACCCTTGCTCATGGCTGTTGCCAGCTACAAGTGTCATTTGCATTCCAATGACTCCAAACTTTAAATCTGTAGATCAGCTTGCTTCTCTGAATTCCAGATGCAAATGATCTAATTGCCCATTAACATTCCCACTTGCACTTCTTAAGGACACTCTTCATGTTCAAACCTTAACCTTCGGTCTGTCTCTGAAAGCTGCTCCTCCTCCTTGATTTCACACTTCAATAAAAGGCACTGTTATCTGCCTGGTCACCAGGACCCTCAGACTATGACCGCTTTCTCTTCCTCCTTTCATTTCCAAGTCCTGAGGATTTCAATTGTTAAATATGTCGAATACCTCGTACATGCATCCACTTTTATCAACTCTTGTCCATCTGTCAGAGGCTTTTGAACCAGAGCAACTCCGTCTGAATAGGGGCTGGGTAAAATAAGGCTGAGACCTACTGGGCTGCATTCCCAGATGGTGAAGGCATTCTTAATCACAGGATGAAATAACAAGTCGGCACAAGATACAGGTCATGAAGGCCTTACTGATAAGATAGGTTGCTATAAATGAGCTGGCCAAATCCCATCCAAACCAAGATGGCGATGATAGTGACCTCTGCTCTTCCTCACTGCTACACTCCTACCAGCGCCATGATTGTTTACAAATGCCATGGCAACATCAGGAAGTTACCCTATATGGTCTAAAAAGGGAGGCATGAATAATCCACCTGTTGTTTAGAGTATCATCAAGAAATAACCATAAATATGGGCATCCAGCAGCCCTAGGGGCTGCTTTACCTATGGAGTAGCCATTCTTTTATTCCTTTATTTTCTTAATAAACTTGCTTTCACTTTATTCTGTGGACTTGGCCCCGAATTCTTTCTTGCGTGGGGTCCAAGAACCCTCTCTTGGGGTTTGGTCAGGACCCCTTTCCTGTAACACATCCTCGTTACTGCCGCGTGCGTCTTATTATTGCCTTCTAGCTCCGCTCCCCCTATGCATGCTTTTATTTTTTATACTCCACGTAGAGCAATCTCTTTAAAATATATTCTGGATTATCTTGACTCACTCTTTACAATCTTATATGTACAGGCTTCCCTAGGTTCTCAAAGAGCAGTAATGTGGTCCCAGGGGGTGGGAATGGGGGGAGAACAGAAGAGGTGTGTTAATCAAGTTTATCTTAAAGCTGCCTCCTTACATATTTAAGTTCAGCCTAAAGGTTTTTCTGTACATCGTGAACTATAACAAGTGGAGGTGTAAACCAACAATAGCCCACACCTGTGCCAGTCACTGAGTTTTGGCCAAATGTAGCCAACTGTTTGAACCAAGTTCAAATAAGGCTAACAGCAACCTGTAACCAATCCAGCTGTCATGTACCTCATTTCCAATTTCTGTACATCATTTCCTTTTTTTTTTTTGCCTGTAAATCTTTTTTGACCACATGGCTGCTCTGGAGTCTCTAAATCTACTGTGATTCTGGGGGCTGCCCATTCGTAAATTGTTCATTGCTCAGTTGAACTCCTTTACATTTAATTTGGCTGATATTTTTCTTTTAACAGGTGGAAGATTGAAGGTCTGAAGAGTGGGAAGACCCAGGAGCAGGCAAGGCCAGGAAGATGGGAGGAAAATCAAGAAAGAGAAGGAAACTGAAGCTGGTGGGAAGTACTTCAAGTTGGAGATGATGCTGAGATGGCCAAAAGTGAGAGCTGGAAAACATTTGGAGTGACTTAAGGAGAGAATGCGAGGCAAGGAAGTGAAGCAGAGTGAGTTGGAGAGTGGGGTACGGGGGACTTTGGCCACCCCAGGCTCTTTCTATGTGAACATTCTGAGACTGATTCTGATTTTTTTTTCCCCTCCCAAATTGCTCTCTTTTCCTTTCTTCACCTACTTGCTCCCTGGTCATCCTTCCTCTGGGTCAGTGAAGTTGCTGGTTCTTTAGAGAATACTTCTCTGATTGCTGAAGCTAATAGTCTCTCCTTGCGGTTGCTGGTTGTTTCCTATAGTTGACTAGTTTTCTTCCCCAGCATTTACCAGTACATAGGCAGTCACTCTGGTTGCTCACTGTCTTCCTCCTTCCTCGACTGTCAGCTCACAGGAATGCAGGGTCCTCACTTGTTTTACTCACCACTGCATCCCAAGGATATAGCAGTGCCTGGCACATGATAGGTGCTGAATAAATATTTGTTAAATGATTGATTGGAGGAAAAAACCACCATCCTCCATGGTAAACATTTACTTTACTTTTGCGTACTTCTAAAAGTATAATCTAGAGGTTCAGTGACTCCTGCAAATAAATAGAAAAGGGCACATAGGGTGGTGATAGGACCACTGATAATAGGAGCTGGAAGTAGAAGACATCTTTTTTCAGAAGTTGAAGACTCGTACTTCTATAACCTTGGCATATTAGGAAATGTCAATTACCCTCCAATACAACCTCCTATATAGAGCCACACACTGGTTTCCTAGCCTTTTAGGTATTGAAAAGATGTTATCCTATAAATTTTCTTGTTTTCCAATGTGTTCTATAAATATTCACTAAAATACTTTAATTGCAAGAAAGTTAGATATTTGAGGTTATATCCATGTTTCATTTCTGTGGAAAACTAATTCTACCAAGGCATTTGGACTCAGATCCCAATTCCTCACCGATGCTGTGACAGCTGCTGCTTGGGCCTGCGACCACACTCACTGCTGCTGTCGGCCCCTGTGAGTCCTTCCTGATCTCAGGGGCCGTTGACCATGCTGGGTCTTCCATGTAGGATGCCTCCCTCCCAGCTTTGAAATGCTTTCAGTTCTTCCAGTCACAAGGGAAATGTCACATCTGCCAAGAGGCCTTCTTTGACTAATATATTGAAGGTAGCAGCGTCCCTGTTAACTTATTTGTTGAGATGGAGTCTCACTCTGTCACCCAGGCTGGGGTGCAGTGGCACGATCTTGGCTCTATTTATGGCATCAGTTGTTAAAATTCCCCTTATCAGCGATCGCACTCTGTAAAAGGAGTGTTTGTCTTTGCTAGCTTTGTAGCCACCTGTATTTCTGTCAGAACGTAAGCTCCGTGAGGATAGGGTTGCCTTTCTCATGAACTGTCGAAGCATCAGCATCTAGAAAGGCACCGGGCACAAGGACAGTGTCATGATAAATATTCATTTGATGAATAAAACTATATTAAGATGAGCATTTAAATCCATCAGGAGAATGTGAAGAGCTAGAGAATTAAAATTAATGTTTAGAAAGCAAAAGCAATGTAACAGGCTTGACTTTTAAAATGAGTGAGTTTTAGATGCATGGTATAGACATTTTGTGAAAATGAGACCTACGATTATAGATTTAAAAAATCTCCCAGTGAGAAGGGAGGCCAAACTATGGCTTCACTCTATGGTTTTGGCGTACTTGAAGCCATATAATAACCATGACATGTGCCATGGGCTAGATTGTGTTTCCCAAAATTCATGCGTCAGAGTCCTAACCCCCAATGTGATATGATTGGGAGGTGGGACCTTTGGGAGGTAATGAGGTGCAAATGAAGCAGTGAAAGTGGGCTTCCCGATGGGATTAGTGCCCTTTTAAGAAGAGACACTAGAGAGCTTGAGGTCTCTCTTTGCCTCATGAGGACATGGCAAGTAGGTGGCTGTCTGCAAGCTGGAAAGAGAGTCCTCACCAGAACCCAGCCATGCTGGTACCATGACCTTGGACTTCCAGCCTTCAGAATTGTGAGAAAATATATTTCTGTTGTTTAAGCCACGCTGTTAATGGCATTTTGTTATGGCAGCTGAGCTAACTAATACAGTCTGTCTTCTGAAAGTGGTAATTTGATACACTAGTATTCATTAAAGAGAAGCAAGTGTTTGCACACCAACTATATTTGGGTCAATCAAAATATCAAATCAAGTCCAAAAAGCAGTAAAAAATACTCAATGTATTTTTTTCAGCCCCTCAAGGAAACAGGAAAAAGGAGAAGCATGATCTTATTTTACCATAAACGTAAAAAAAAAAAAAAAATCCTCCCACTTCATCTCTTGCATTCCTGGTGTTCTCCACCTGGAATGGCAGCTTTCTCCTCAATGCACATGTTAGCTGCTCCTCACTCCCTGCAGCCTGGCCCATTGCTCCCACAGAAGTGTGTTTTAGAATCTGACATGAGGACCCCGATGACTCTCCCCTTTCCCCAGTGTTTCCCTAGCACAAGGAGGTGCTCTCCTGCAGAAATTGGGTTTTTCCCTGTGAGTCCGTGGATGAGCCCCAACAGGAGACTTCACAGACTGTCTGCCAGCAGCATTTCTCAGCTTCTAGAGTTTTCCATCCTGCACTGTTCCAGTGGCAGGTCAACCTGTGAGTCAACCTGTGACTCAAACATCCTTTTGTTTCTGGTCCATGTCTAGCACATCTTGTGACTTTCTCAAGTTTATAATAGAAATCAAGCTCCTCAAGCATCTTCAAAACTGAATTTTAAGTCCTACAGCAGCCCCAACCTCCCGAGGGACCTGGCAGGTGGCTCCATCAGGGGCTTGAGTGAATCCAAGCTCATTTGCCATCATTGTCCCTTGCCTTCCAGGAAGACTCCAATTCCTTCAGAAAGTGGATGTCTGTGGAAGTGGGGGTAAAGCATAGCATTTGGTTGGCAGCATTGTGAGGAAGGCTTTAGACTTTGTGTTAAGTGAACTTACGTATTACTGTATGGGTTAATGTGTGAGACATTGAGCTTAATCAGTAATTTTTGCTTCATCTCGCAAAACGAATCTCTCTGTGGTCCCCACATGTTTTGTGGCAGACATGACTATTTTCCAACAGAGGTTCCAGTTCTCTTCCCCTTTCTAGAAAGAAGAAGACTACTTTCCCAGCCCCCTTTGCAGTTGGGCAGAGCCTGGCTAAGCCCTAGAACCCAGGGCTGACTCACTGTGTTTGCATGTGTCTTGGCCATTCCTGGTGCCATGTACGGCCATGGATGCCACAGACAGAAGAAGCCTGGGAGATGCAGCACACGGCCATGGAGTAGACACAGGTGGAAGAAGCCTGGGATTCTGTGCCTTGTTCTGTAGAGGAGATGTCCCCCCTCACTGTTTCCTTACAACAGACTTAGTGTGAGGGAAAGTAACTTTTTTTGTTTCGTGAGGCCACTGAAAATGTGGTCCTGCTTGCTATAGGGCATAACCTAAGCTCTCCTGATAGGTGTAACATCCTTCTAACTTGTGGACCTTTTGCTGAGAATCAGCATCCGTTGGATCACTTCACTTCTGTTCCCTTCCATTCTCCCGGTGACCCTGTGCAGAAAGTCAAAATCCACTCTCAATTGGGTATAGAGTGGTATGCTCAATGCCAAGTGCAGCTCAGGACCCCAAGTTGGCTTTCAAACAGTAAGCCTAGAAAACAACACAGAAAATATTACCCAAGTATAACTGGGCACCATGGCTCCAATATTTTCTCATTATCAGCTCAAATAAACACAACTTAGAATAAAAAAGTCATGTAAAGCAATTCAAATATTTAACTTCATCTTTCAAGGAAATATCAGGAGGGTGGTTGGGAGTACATTCTTGATGCACAGCAGGAATCTTTTACACTTCTTTCTCCCCATTTCTGCCCCTCTCGGTATCCTCCACAGGGAGAGCAGCTGCTCCCTGAAACTGTCACTCTCTCTGCATTTTTCCTTTCCAGTGCCTCAAAACTGCACACCACCTGGTACTTGGCAATGCAACACTTTGCTCAGGGGGGTGGGTCTCCTTCTCTCTGCCATCCTGTTTTTCTTTTTTCCCGTCAATTATTCTTTGCCTTTTCCATAGATCAAGAAGAATGTGATGTGTACTCATGTACATTAAAAACTCCTGTCTCCATTGCCTATGAACAGCAGCATCAAACCACTGTGCAGAATTAGCATAAATTTAGAGCTAGAATAGGAAAGTTCAAACTTGGAAACAACCATCGTAGTTTACAAGTTGGGTCTTGAAGTTTTTTCTCTCAGATCTGTTGCTTACTAGCCATGTGAACTAGGTAGCAAATTACCCTCTCTGGAAATGTTAGCAGATTTACTTGTCAAATGAAGTTAGTGATGAAGGCCAAGGTAGGGATAGCCATGCAGTTCTGTTTCTCCCTGTCTCATCATCTCACTTTGACAGGGAGATCTTTAATCTTGGAGTTTAGCACTCTCTGGTCACATGGTGAAAGTGGGTTGGATGAAAGATGCATGCGTGGAGCAATGCTTCTACCTCACCCAGTTATCATGAGCTTTGAGTGAGAGGGTTCATGTAGAGTGTTTCTCACTGTTTTTGACACACAGTGAGAGCTCATTGACGTGAGCTCTCTGTCTCCTCTGTCCCTCGTCCTTTTTAGACCCCCTCTCCCACTGCATTTTCTTCTCCTCTGTCATTGCAGAGGCAGTCAAGCATATTAGTTCACCCATTCTTCCATCAACTTTGAACTAGGGCTTATAATATTCATTTTGCAGTTGAAGACATGGGGGAAGAAAGGAAAATGAGGGAAAGAGACAAAGAGACAAGAGGAATGAAGTGCTCCTGTGATCAGTTTTCCTCATTTCATTTTTTCTTTGAGTTGAGAGGGTCAGCTCACTTTCTGCCTCCACTTTCCTTGAAAATTCCAATAAACAACCCTCTTCTATATTTCCAGGCTCAGAGTATGCCCAAGTTAGATGAGTCTTGATCCTGAAGGATTAACATGAAACAAGCTGGCAAATAGAATATAGATTAATGTGGTCCAACCATACCATTGAATATGATTAATGGAATCGGGGAATTTGGTTGATGGAATGAGATCTCCCAAACGTTCTTACATGTGGGAGGTGACTAAGTGAATTAGTTTCCTAGGACTGCCATGGCTAAATACCGTAAACTGGGTGGCTTAAACAACAGTACTTTATTTTTCAGTTTTGGATGCAGACAGCTCAAGACCAAGATGCCGGAAGAATTGGTTTCCTTTGGGAGGATGCTCTCCTAGGTCTTTTTTTTTTTTTTTTTGGAATCTTGCTCTGTTGCCCAGGCTGGAGTGCAATGCCATGATCTTGGCTCACTGCAACCTCCGCCTCCTGAGTTCAAGCAATTCGCCTGCCTCAGGCTCCCGAATGGCACCTGTCATCATGCCTGGCTAATTTTTGTATTTTTGTAGAGTTGGGGTTTCACTATGTTGGCCAGGCTGGTCTTGAACTCCTGATCTCAGGTGATTCGCCCACCTCAGCTTCCCAAAGTGTTGGGATTACAGACATGAACCACCACACCTGGCATCTCCTAGGTTTTTAAATGACTGCATTCTTCCTGCCTCTTCACACAGTCACTCTTCTGTGCACAAGGGCCTGCTGTCTCTCTGTCTGTGTCCTAACCTCCTCTTCCTATAAGGATTCCAGTTGGATTGGACTAGGGACCTCACGTAGGACCTCATTTTGACATAATTACCTCTTTAAGACCCTGTCTCCAAATACGCTCACCTGAGATGCTGGGGTTTAGGACCTCAAAATATGAATTTGCGGGAAGGGGAAATATAGCTTAGCCTGTAGCAACTGTAGGGCCAAAATATATTTTGTTAGCCTATTAATGTGTGAACATTTTCGATATGTAAAGAAGCTCACACTTTGGGAGGCTGAGGCAGGCCGATCACGAGGTCAGGAGATCGAGACCATACTGGCTAACACGGTGAAACCCTGTCTCTGCTAAAAATACAAAAAATTAGCTGGGCGTGGTGGCGGTTGCCTGTAGTCCCAGCTACTCAGGAGGCTGAGGCAGGAGAATGGCCTGAACCCCGGAGGCAGAGCTTGCAGTGAGCTGAGATTGCGCCACCACACTCCAGCCTGGGCAACAGAGTGAGACTCCATCTCAAAAAAAAAAAAAAAAAGCTCAATGTTTTTAATGCAACAGACCCTGTGGAAGGTCAGTAACACCAGTGTGAACCCAAGTCACATCCCAGAGAATTGCAATCACCTTTGCTGTGTGCCTCTTAGGGCATTGTGGAAAGGGAGACTCACTAATGTTCATTTTGGTTATGATTTAGTGATGAACCGGTGATGGATTAGTAGCTTATAAAGTCAACTCAGAAAGTTGAACTTGGGGTGATTTTTTTCTGAGTTTGAATCTTGTAAGCATGACTTGAGAGGGAAACCAACAATGTTTAAAAGAGAATAAACACTATTTTCTGAATCCAATCTAAAGAAAGGGAAGTAGCCCAGTGTTCAAGGCAGAATTACCTTGAATCCACAGCATATTGTAAGGCCGGAGTGTTTACAAGTGCTTTGGCCTTAACATGTTCAAGAATTGTTTGACACCATCTTTGTAAGAACCTTTGGATATTTTTTTCAAAGTCCTCAAGGTATTTTATTTCTATAGAGTACTGTTTCACAGTGGCATAAGCTATTTGAGGTGGGATATTTTCTGCTTCTAGTTTTCTCTTTGAAAGCAAAAACTAGAAGCCTAGGAGCTCAAATTGTTCTGAAAGGCAGAGAGTCCCAAGTGTGAGGGCCAGGGGTGCATGTGGCCTCCTGTGTTCCTCTGTCAGCAGGTTTGGACCAGAAGGAAGACCAAGGTGTGGATAGCCGTGCAGTTGTTTCTGCTTGTCTCATCATCTCACTTTCATGGGAAGATCTTTAATCTTGGAGTTTAGCACTCTCCAGTCATGTGGTGAAAGTGGGTTGGATGAAAGATGAATTAGAGGAGTGTTGCTTCTATTGAGGATAGAAGGCATGAGTTTAAGGGGCAAGTTCCATTCTCCCCTGAAACAGCAACCTACACCAAGGCAGAGATGACCTCCTGTCTCTAGTTCTTCTTGGCCCCACTGTTCGGACTCTTGGCTATTTAAGAAGATGATTTCTCCCAGGTGAAATTCTTGTAGGCATTGAGTTCTATTAAAAGTCATTTTTAGTGCTAGTGGATGAAGCCTTTTCCTTTAAAAATAATAGCCAGGTTAGTCCAATTGTGAGAGTTCTAAAGTTATTTTGACCTTTCTGTAATGACTTTACAATAAATAGTTTAAATAAAGGTAAAGGACTCTGAAGATAATACTCGAATTGAATGAATTTTTTTTATGATGTATCCTGGATGGCAACCCCCATGACTCTAGAGCTGGCCCCAAGCTCCTCCTTCTCTCCACCTGATACCTGATGGATCTTCCTCTGTTTATGACTTTACTTACTGTCTGTCATGGGAAACCCTGCCTCTCTCTCCTGACTTATTCTCAGTTCCTCAGTCTCATTCAGCCTAATCCTTGAAGCAAAGGATGGCTTATCCTGGATGATCTTGGATGATCTTTCCCCAATATAATTAATATAGAAAGCCTGAGAGTTCATCTAGGTGATGTCTTAGGCATTATTTAGCTCTAAAATGTCTATAATCCGTTTTCTCATCTTCATAAGGCGCTTCTCTATTTTATCCCATAAGGGCAATATAAACCTTTCATCCACTCATCAATCAAAGTAGTATCAGTGTTCTTTGACTGTTTCTTGGGCTTCTTTATCTCTTATGTGCCGCCAAATGCTCCCAGGATGGTTTTCTATAGCACATATCTTTGTTTTCTTTAGTTTTAAGGCAATGAAAATTCTACAACATTTTCAAACTATGTAAGTCTCCAATATCTCAGTAAGCAAAGCATTTGGCAAGTCCCAGTATTCAAGAGAGTTTGTGAAGTGTGTTCTAAATTTTTCCTTGTTTCTCTTTTACCCTATACTAGGTAAGCAATTATTTTTGCTATCCTTTCATCATTCGTCTCCTTTCGTGGGCCCTCTGAGGCTTGTGGCCAGACATTACAGAGGTGGTTTCTCTGAATGATAGCCTCTAGACAGTCAGCGTTTTCCTGGGAGGGGCCGTATTCTCTTTGCAATCCAAACAACCAACCCAGAATAAAATCTCAGCAATGTTTCTGGCCTATAAACAGCATGCCTTCTTCGGTTCACTTCCTGACACCTCCCCAGGCTGTTTGGGTTTTTGCAAACATCCTCACTGGCTGCAGGAAGGGTGGGATGAAACTGTTTAGTTGTTCAAGGAGTACAGAAGTCTCATCAGTCAGCAGCTCCTGAAAGAACCAGGGCCAGAAAGAACAGGCACTCCAGAGGGCGTGAGACAAGGAGCAGAACGAAGACAGAAGCAAAGATGAAAGAAGATAGGAGCACAGGGTAGATCTGGAAAGGTTTAGCAAAAGCCATCGTGTTTCTTTTCTAACAGGTTTGTTCTTGTATAGCCATTAAAATTAGTAGCACAAGCATGCTCAGAACAGCCTGTTATCCACGTTTCTGTGTTTAGCTCAGTCTAGCAAAATTGTAAAAGCCACTTTGCCAGACTTTCGTAGGTGGTATCACTTCAAGAGAAAATGGCCAAGCCTGTCTCTCAGGTGGGGCAGACCCTTGGTTTAGATCATTAAGTAGGGCTTTGTGGCTGTCAAGAACTGGGCTGATATGAGAGCATATCGTATTATGGACGAGAGCACATGAATAAACCTGCAAAGAAAAACAGTTCTCTTTTTCCTCTTTCCTTTCTATGTTTCTTCCCTTTTTACGTGGAAGGTCAATGAATGAAGATTAAATAGACTGTCTTTCTGTTCTTTTGTCTTCTTTCTGACAAGAACAGCTGTGACATTCTCAATGACAAAGAAGGAACAATTTGCAGAGATACTGGGCCAAATTTTCAACATTGAGTTCCTAATTTACACATGAAAAATATGTGACCTTGAGGATGATTATTGGAACAAATACAGATTTTACATGTGTGTGGTTGGGTGTTTGTGCGTCACTGCAGTTCTGCCTTTGCACAAATGCACCCAAGCTGAAGCTCACTGCACAGATGCAATTGCTAGCCATGCATGAGTCCTTGGGCAGCTAATGTTTCAGCTTTGAACCTTTCTCTTTCAATAGTAAATTTCCAAACACAAAGTGGATCATAGACACATACAAATGTATTTTTCTACTTTTTCAAAGTTTTGGTGTAGATTTGTAGTATGGCTTTAATGTGGTGTACCCATTGCTGTACAGTAATGTCTGTCAATGGGCTTCCCTGAGTTTATAGGGAAAATGCCTTTAACATCCATGAGACCCAGGGATCTAAAAAATTGTTTAGAAAATAGCTCAGAATGAGGCCTAGTATGGTAGCTTGCACCTGTAGTCCCAGTACTTTGGGAGGCCAAGGTGGGCAGATCACCTGAGGTCAGGAGTTCAAGACCAGCCTAGCCAACATAACAAAACTTTATCTCTACTAAAAATACAAAAATTAGCCGAGCATTGTGACGCATGCCTGTAGTCCCAGCTACTTGGGAGGTTGAGGCAGGAGAATCACTTGAACCCAGGAGGCAGTGGTTGCAGTGAGCCGAGATTGCACCATTGCACTCCAGCCTGGGTGACAGAGTGAGACTCTGTCTCAAAAAAAAGGAAAAAAAAGAAAATAGTTCAGAATGGTTACACCATGGCCAAACAGATTATAAATGTTCTCTTCTTACTCCCAAGCTACTCTGAAATAGGTCACACTGTGCATCAGACATTGTTCTGGTGCTTCCTGTGACTCACACTGTAGCTTCGGGGAAGTCTTTGTTTTCTAGTACTTTCTACTACCTGAGGCTGCTAATCTTCAAGTGGAAGTTGTTAGGTAACTAGTGTTAGACAGTTCTCCTAGGGCCTGGAGACCTCTGAACTTAATATGTAAGGTAGGGGCTTTCACTAAGATAAATGCTGGTTCCCCTGGACCAGTAGGACTCTCTCTAAAGAGGCAAGCTGAGCAGTAGACTACTTACACTGTATTGTGTTTTGACACTGCCCACACTAGTCTCCCCCAGTGGAACTAATCCTCCATTAGTTTTTTTCTCCCTGGAAAATGATAAAATGGTAGTCCTTGTTTGCTGTTTATAGGCCAAAGCCTATGAAGAACTTGGTTGGATAGCCATCATTTGGTGTATTTGGACATAGATTAGTTTACTGAGCCATAGAGTTATTTAAAGGTCCCAGATAGCACCAGGGGATGCGTCCCTGGGAAATCTTATCTAGTTCTTGATGATGAGTAGAGCATTGAGACGGTAGAGTCAACTTTGAACCTAGCTAGGTATTACTTATTCAAAAGGGACTAGAAGCATTTTTCCAGGGAGAAAAACCCCCTTGCCATCTATGGCAGGGGACTCTGACTCCTCCAGGATTTGAGATTGTAGGGGAAAACAAATATCACGGAATCAAATAGAATCTCTGGAACAGACATACAATGCAGGATTGAGGACCCTCTCACCTTAGTCCTACTGACTGAGAAAGCCTTCTTACAGATGTGTTGTCTGTTAGCTTCTCATCATAGTTAGTAATGTAGGCTATTAAGTGGGCTAAAAAGGCTAAGTAAGGAAGGTGCCAGTTTTGCTGACTTACAAATATCTTAATGGCAATCTTGAATAAACCTCATTCCACCCAATTTCCTAGCTTTGCTTTTAGATAGAGTTTTAATGGAGAGTGATGGCAACCTCCTGTTATGATTCTGTTCTCGTCACATTTGGTTTGCAGTTTGTTATTGCTGTTGGGCAGTTTCATCTTCCTTTACCATTTTCTTACCTTTTTTTGGATTGCCACTTCTTTTATTTTGAGTTTCTAGAATCCAGGAGAATATTTTCTATCTAGGTTAATTTAATTAATATTTTTAAACCTTCTTCAAGGCAATGTGGTGGAAAGACCCCAGGAAGTGGAGTCTGTTTTCTTGCCTTTATGTCCCACCTCTTTACTATATAACAGTCAGTGAATCACTTGATCTCTTAGGCCCTTAATTTTTCCCAACTATAAGCTAGAAATAAAAACCTGTGTCTCACTCCTTCCAAAGTTGTGATGATCAAATGAGATAATGGATATAAAGGCAGTTACTTTGTAAACCCCAATGTCAATAACTATTATTAAGCCATTTAAATCCCAGGAATATTAATACAGGTTTTGATTTAAAATGGTTTCTGAACTTAAGGGTATTGTAAGGATAACATTCATTTCTAGCCTTTTGCTCATGCACCTTGGTGTGTAACACCATGTTCTTGAGTAGGAAACAGCTCTATCGTGTGGTGTTTTCTATTCCATGTGAGCTCTGAACATTTAAATAAATAGAATACACTAGGGAAGAAATGCCATTCTTATTTTTTAACTGTAAAGGTGTCATCTATTTATTGCTTCAATTATTTGTATAATTTTATATAAACCAAAGTGGGATAATCTGAGTTTTTGATGCCTTTCCAATAATTTAATTTTCATGTTAAAAAATCTCATTTTGTAGATCGGGACTTTTGCTTCTGGTAATATCTCAGACTGAGCAACCTGAAAGGACATTGACTAACAAAAAAAGTCTCAGATATATAACAATAACAATGACTTTTAATGCATCCCTAGGCTCACTAGAAAGTAAGGAGAATGTCTGAAGAAAGATTAAAAACAAAAACAAGAACAGGGGTCTAAGATCATACAGCAGTAAAGAGTAGACAAACACTTGGAAAGTGGTCTTGAAATTAAATGGCTAGGTCAGTACCGCTACGCAGGAAGCTTTGAGACTATAAAAGGTGGAGAGATAAAACTTAAAACTTCCATATTAACCCAGTTCTCTTAACAAAGACTAGAGTGATTACAAATAAATAGTGCCACTGGCTCTTGAGAGAAGCAAACACAATCCCCTGTAAACACGAGCTTTACAAATTTAGTTGCCAGGATCATTACAGATTAAGGTAAACAAAATCTGATTTCACAAAAAATTACTCAAAGGAAAAATATCAGCCACTATAAAGGAAAATAAGCCAAAAGAACAAGCATCGTATGTAAAACCTCATTTTAAAATATCAAAATGACCAGATGTGGAATATAAAATAGATACAAATGAAATGTTTAAGGTAAAAAAAAAAAAAAAAGGATGTAATAAAAATGAGAATAAAATAAAAGGTTACAAAACTGACCAGGCGTATCTAAAAAACAAAATAACCATATGGAAATTTTAGGAATGGAAAAACTTAAAGTTAAAAAACTCAATGAATTAATTTAAGCAGATTAGACATAGATGATGAAAGGATTCATGATATAGAAAATAGATCTGAAGAAATAATATGGGATGTAGTCTATATATCAAGAATATGAACATTTTGAAAGAGAGGTAAGGAAACATGGAGAATAGAAGGAGAAGAGCTAATTCTAATTAGTTTGAAGAGCTAATGTCTAATTAGTTTGAAGGAGAAAGCAGAGAAAATTGAGGAAGGGCAGTATTGAAAGGATAATGACTGATAATTTCTCAGAACTGATGAAAGACAGAAATCCACAGATATTTGTGGCAAACTGTATACTAAGAAGAATAAAGGAAAAGAAACACATAGACAGTGCTATAGAACACCAAAAACAAATAGATTTAAATACAGCAAAAATAGTTAAAAATTCAATTAATAAAAAGCAAAAAAGGAGAAGAAGAAGTACAAAAATATAAGGCAGATAGCCTGAAACTAGGTGGTATAAATCAGTTCCGATTTATCAATAAACACAACTTAACTGGATTAACCCCACCAGTTATGTGGTAGATATGATTAAGAAAAGCGAAATTCCAACTGCTAACTGTATTATTTACAAAAGATCACTACAAAATATATGCACATAAAAAAATACAGAAATAAAAGATGTAAAAGATATTCCAAGCAAATTCTAAAGAAAGTCATCATAACATTGCTATCAGACAAAAACACATAATAAAAAATTGAAGATCATTACATAATGATAAAATTTCTAATTTAGCAAGAAGATCAAACAATTTTAAACTTGCATAGCTTTAATAAAATGGACATAAACATGTACAAACATATACATATACAAATCTACCAAAAGCAGTTGACAAAATTACCATCACTGTGTGAACATGCAGTACATCTCTCTCAATTATTGCTGTGTGCAGACCGAAATTAGTGAAATTAAAGAAAATTTAAGCAACATAATCAAGAAGCTTGATTTAATGGCAATATTTATAAAACCTTGCATCTGAATATTAGAGACTATACATTCTTAAAGCATACACGGAATATTTATAAAAATGGATTGTGTACGATTATATTCACATCATTGACAAAAGATAGAAATAGCTCCACATTTAGAAATTTGGAAACACTACTAATTTATGAATCGAAGAGGAAATAAAGTGGAAATTCTTAAATATCTACAAGCAAATGATGAACTACTACATATTAAGGTGTGCTATAAAACAGCAGAATTTTAAGAAATATTTATAGTCTTAAATGTGTATGTCATAAAAGAAGAGAGGCTAACGTTTAGAGAACTAGTCATCTCTGAGGAGTTAGACAGAGAACAATGACATAAACCCAAAGAGAATATAATGAAATAAATAATAAGATTAGAACCAGTAAAATAACTAAGATGCAATAGAAATAATCATCAAAGCCAAACGTTGGCTTTGAAAGATGAAAAAAGTAGGAAAACATCTGGTGAGAAGGGGAGAGAGGATGGGAGGGAGGAAATAGGCACAGAGAATACTATAAAGGAGCAGAAGAAATAATAGAATAAGTAAATAATAAATTATGTAAACAATTTTATATTAAGCATTTGGAAACCTCAATAAAATTGATGTATTTTTAGAAAAATATAACTGATCCAAAATGACTGAAGAGACAACTGAAAGACAAAGTGAGCCTGGTGTGGTGGCTCACGCCTGTAGTCCCAACACTTTGGGAGGCTGAGGAGGCTAGGATTGCTTGAACTCAGGAGTTTGAGACCAGCCTGGGCAACATACCAAGACCCCTGTCTCTATTAAAAATAAAATAAAAAAAAAATCAGCCAGGTGTGGTGATGCACCTGTAGTCCCTGCCACTCAGGAGGCTGAGGTGGGAGGATTGCTTGAGCCTGGGAGATTGAGGCCACAGTAAGCTATAATTGTGCCACTGCACTCCAGCATGTCTCAAAAAAAAAAAAAAAAAAAAGAGAGACAAAACAATCCTATAGGTATTATAGGCAGAGTCCATAATTTAACATATTTCCCAAAAGAATATCAGGTGAGATGATTTTATAAGTGAGTATATCCAAATTTTAAAGGATTTATAATTCTATTATGCCATTTTAGAAACATAACATTGAGCAGCAGCAGAAGTTACCAAAAATGATTTGCTGTATGTTACCACTTTTATAAAGTTCAAAACCAAGACAAATTAAATAATTTTGAGAAACAGTGCTACACGACTGTTTTCCTGTTTCTGTGTGGTCAGGGCTTTCTGAGTAAAGATTGTTGGCACGTGGGTTAAGGGATGATCACTCTAGAAAGATAGAAAATCTTGTCTCTCCCTTGAGGCATTTGTTTACATTTCAAAGGGCCATAAAAGCCTGATATTATTACCTTTCTTTCCCTAGAGAGAATTTGACATCGTGATAGAGAACAAAGGCCTCTTTCCCTCTGTCTCTAGAGAGGAGGAGGAGCACTTGTGCCAATCATCCTATGTAAGCTCTGAGACTCATAATTCTGGGGTTCCTCTCCTGTGGTGTACAACCCACAATTGTAGGTACAGTGTCTATCTGGCTCTCATTGCTTCAGTCCATGGGTGTCTGAGGTGTTAGGAACCAATGCAAGATACTCTGTGAGTCATTAAAAGTCTACATCTGATCCAGAAACCTCATGCTTCCTATTAGAATGAATGAATGAATGAATAAATATGTAAACAAGAAAAGGTATAAAAACTTAATAAACAGTACATTAACACGTTTCTTAGAGATATACCTGTGTGACAAAACTATAAAAAGCTATAACTGCATTAAATCATCTTCATTTTCAGGAATTCAGGTGCTTAATATTTTACAAAAAGCATCTTTATTAGACTTTCTGAATATATCTTATTAAATAAAGTTGACTCTGGAAATGTAAATAGTTTTACATAATTTAGACAAAAATGAAAGGAAACGAACAACCTCTGGAAATAAAAAATAAAAGTTAACTTAAACTTTGTTTTTTGAGACGGAGTCTCACTCTGTCACCCAGGCTGGAATGCAGTGGCACGATCTCTGCTCACTGCAACCTCTGTCTCCTGGGTTCAAGTGATCCTCCTGCCTCAGCCTCCCTAGTAGCTGGGACTACAGCCATGCACCACCATGCCTGGCAAATTTTTGTATTTTTAGTAGAGGTGGGGTTTCACCATGTTGGCCAGGCTGATCTCGAACTCCTGACCTCAAGTGATCCACCTGCCTTGGCTTCCTAAAGTGCTGGGATTGCAGGCAGTAGTGACCACGCTGACAAGTTAAATTAAAAAAAAAAAAAAAAAGTTAAATTAGCCATTGGGTGGCATAACCACACAGTAGAAACTATTTCAAATGGTTTAAAATACATTAATTTGATTTTACTTCTCCAATGTACATATGTACATATAGGATACATTTTAAAAAGTTATAAGCTGCTTTCAGTAATCACATTGCTAGTGGCAAAGTTGGTATTATAATTCAGAGGCTGATTTGTATGATAGGAATAAAATTGATGAATAATTATGTGATATTTTACCATTCACTGAGAACAAAAATGTTGTAGTGAAAAAGGAAGATACTTAGATGTAATGGAAGTTAAGAAAAAACCTTGGACTTCAAATATCAGTATAAACTCATGATGGATTTTATATTTTAAAAGCTTACTTTCCTCCTGGATCTGTTTACTGAAAAGACCTAGAAACAATGTCCAATCTAAGAACAATAATCACCTTTAGAGCTCATATTATATTCTCTGCATACCATTTCCCTCTGAAAGGAACCAGAGATCCTTGGTAAAAAGGCTCATCTCAGGTCTTGGGGAGGAAATATACAAGATGAACCATCAACCTAAAAATCTACTATAATCGTGTCAGTAGGACTGAGGAACTCACTTGAGGAGCTTTCTACTATATTTAAAGATTAGATATTTTGAGTATCAGTACTAATAATATCTGCAGCAGACTGCACATTAAATATATTTATATCCATGAGTTTCTAATGATGCAAAAAAAAAAAAGAAAAAGAAAAACCGATTAATTGTTCACTACTGAAAGAAACTAGCACCCTAATTTTTTTTGGAGATGGGATCTCACTGTGTTGCCCAGGCTGGCCTCAAACTCCTGGGCTCAAGTGATCCTCCTGTCTCAGCCTCCCAAGTCACTGGGACTACAGGGGCATGCCACCATGACTGGCTATAAACTAAAATTTAATTTTAAGACATAGTAAATAAAAAAATCAAGCTTTAATTCTGTCTTCTATATAAAAAATTGAACCCTGGGTACTCAAATTACAGTTGAGGAGAAAAATTTTTAATTAAAGTTTTAATTCCATCTAACAAATAAACATGGAATGATGGGACTAGCCTATTGCCAGTTTTCAAACCTGAGTGAATGAACGAATAAATGGACCTGGCAATTGATCAACAATGGCTGTTGCATCGCATAAAGAGAGACAACCAGGTACAGTGTGCCTCCTGATGGGAAAAATGCCACCAGTCATGAAGTAGTCTTGACCCCTCATCCCCCAAGAAAGTCAAACTGGAATTTGATTAAGCCTCTAGATCCAACTTCCATGCATAGGAAAATCTGAGGGGAGAATTATCTAAGTCGCAGTTACCATTAGAGCACAAAAGACAAAGTCCAGCGTGTGAAAGGTCTCCAGAAGAAAGACGTTGAATAGAGGGCATGAGTGCGTGCGTGAAGGGGAGTCTATCATCACAGACACTCAGGAGATACACATACTGACCAAACATAATGTGTGGGTCACATTGCATCCTGATTCAAATGAACTACTAAAAACCCTGTGGCACCTGGGAGGCAATTAGAAATTTGAACACTGAGTATGTGTTACTATTTGATAAATAATGAGTAAGACAAATTTCAATATAACGCTAATAAGGAATTATTAAGTATGTGATAATGGCATTGCAGCTATATTAGGAAAGATAAAGTGTCTTTGAAATTCAGACTTGCACTGGTTGTCTGTAATAACAACCATAAGACGTCAGTGGCATACAACAGGAAGACTTGATTGTTCACAACTCTGGGCCCTCTGGCTAGGTGGCTCTATTGATGTTGGCTAGATGAGGCTGAGCAATTCTCCTTTCTGCCTGAATTGCTTACACAGGTGTCAGCTGGCTGTCAACTGATCTAGGATGGTCTTGGAGGGACAATGAGGTCAACCGCATGTCTCTTCTTTAGCAGGCCAGCCCAGACATGCTCTCATGGCTGAATAGGAGCCAGCTTGGTCACGGGAGCAATTTTCAAGCAAGTCTCTGCTTGAATGTCACATTTACTAACATCCTATTGGCCAAGGTGCATCCCATGGCTGAGCCCAGTGTCCAAGTGAAAGGGCACCAGGAAGTTCCCTGCAGGGCTGTGGGTACAGGAAGAATGGACGCCATCTTCATGACAGCCACATGCTAAGTTACAGAAAGTGGGCAGCGTTCTAGATGAAGCAAGATCATATGTGAATGGATCATGGTGGAAACCTGACCACAAGTATGTTGGGATTTATGTGTTTGACATTTTCTATAATAGAAAGGCAGATCAAAAATAAGGCTCCAGTCCCTCCACTCAGGAAAGCTCAAGTAGGTTTTCTTGAGAATTTTTAGTGGATACCCTGTTTTGCAATGTTCTTTTCTTTTTCTAATGAGGCTGAACCAGACCGTAATGCCATGAGGCTTCTACATGGAGAGCTGGACGTGGGTGAGGATTGGGTGGAGAAGGCCGGGCAGAGGCTGGGCCTGGGAGAAGGGCAGCAGATTCCCGAACATACTGGTATTGGTGCATACTCTGAGAAAGACATCTCAGAGCACTTCTGCCTTCAATTATGAAGTTTCAATATAAGAATTCTTTATACACATGCCTGCTTGTCTTTTCTTATGCAGCTTTGACAGAAGAATTGGTTCCCTTATGTGTCACATACTATAAGGTTAGACACACATGTTTGTTTGAGCATATGACAATTTCAACCTGACAAGCTTGAGGATTTCCTTCTCCTCTCTCTCTTTCCTTCCTTTCTTTCATGCACTTATTTTAGAAATATGTATTAAACTTCTCTTAGAGGCAGGCACTGTGCTAGGTACTCGTGATAAAAGGGTGAACAGAAAACAGATCTAATTGAGTCTAGAACTTGTTATTTCAAGCTGAAATTCATAATGCATGCAAAAACTCTATGACAGCTTAGGTCCATCAGCACACTCTTTTTATGATATTTAACAACAGAAATTCAGTGCAAAGTCTTCTAAAACTAAGAAACTACAAAACCACCTCCTGTAAATCCAAACCTTCAATAATTCTATACCTTCAGATCTTTATATTCCAAGTTATAAATCTAAATTTTTTCTGAAAATAATTTTTATAGCCAAATCTCTGCAGATTGCGTATTTGGGTCATGTTGACCAATTTGCATACAGTGAGGTCGGTTACACTCAACAACCAAGACAGGTGAGGCGGGTTCTATTCACTTTTCTGAGAGAACATGAAAATGATCAACTGTATTGCTTCGTTATTGCAGTTTCACTGAATTGGTTTTACATATTCTACTTGTCTCATCCACAGCATCTTATTTGTGGCACTTCTCTCTTTTTGGTGTGGTGCCTTGGGCAAGTCGAGCTGTCATGTAGAGAAGAGACGGTTTATGCCAGAAGTAACACTCCCATCTCTAGTTAGGTTTACTCTCTTAACTCATGCCAAACTTACTCGTGTCCTGAAAGGGTCACTCTGGATTCTGAGAAAACTGAGAGAACAAGGTTTGAAACAGCCACGCCCAGTGTGCTCAGGTAAGTGGGAGGAGACCTCATTTGTCTGGGAAATGTAGCCAGGCTCTTGCTAATTCCAAGAGGCATCACATCAGAATAAAAGACCCTTCTTCTTTTTTTTTTTTTTTTTTTTGAGACAGTTTCTCTCTGTCACCCAGGCTGAAGTGCAATGACGTTATCCCCGCTCACTGCAACTTCTGCCTCCCAGGCTCAAGTGATTCTCGTGCCTCAGCCTCCCAAGTAGCTGGGACTACAGGTGCATGCCACCACGCCTGGCTAATTTTTGTATTTATTTATTTTTTTTTGTAGACATTGGGTTTCGCCATGTTGGCCAGGCTGGTCTTGAACTCCTGGTCTCAAGATACCTGCCTGCTTTGGCCTCCCAAAGTGCTGGGATTACAGGCATGAGCCACCGCACCCAGCCTAAAAGCCCCTTATGACAAACAAAGGTGTGTTTTTGTTTGCTTCCCACCATTATCTATTTGTAACTGCTGATGGCTGCTAGGAAGATCAATGGCACCTAAGATGATTTTGCTTGATTGAGGAAACCTAGCCCATTGTAAACTCCAGGTAATGGATGGGATAGTCTTTTCTGCATTTTTTGTTTAAACTGAATTTTATTTCTGGGTGTCTATGAAGAATGCACCCTTTGCGATCTCCTTAAGAACAGATTCTGGTTTGCACCAGGGCTATTTCCAAGAAGACAGTTCCAGGCTGGAGCCTGTGTGCCCTCCCGCTGGTTTCTTCCAGAGTCTCCTTGTGGAGAGAAAAAAAAAAATCCCACACACAAAAAATGTACAAGGCTAGTGAGGGTGATGCTATACATATGCATTAAAGTGTAAGGCCAGCAGGTCTTCCCAGCTGTTAACTAAATGCATCAGCTCCAGGCACAATGGGTGAGCTTGTTAACCTTCCACCTCTGCAGAGGGAATTGGCAAGGGTGAAGTTGCTGGTGTCCTTTTACATCTACAGCCATTTGTGGTACCAATAAAATGCTCATAATGGGCCCAGATGGTGATAGGGTTTGCTCATGAGCTTCCTTGAACAGCATTCATATGCCTAATTGCAAAGTAAAGGAGCAACGTTTTAGTTTTTCAAATTAGGAGAATGGACTTTGGATGGTGGAGGTCTGGATTTGAATTTGGGCTTTGCCACTTTCTAATTAAGTGACTGTTGTCAGGTTTTTGAGCTGGCTGAGTCTCAGCTTTCTCATCTGCAGGACGAGAATAGCATTAGACATCCCCACCTCCCACGGGTGTTGTCAAGATTCATTAAGTACTGCTGGTAAGGTGTACAGCATAATGTTTTAACAAAGAGTGACTTTAAAGGATATTGATGATGAGGATGAGGAGGAGGAGGGAGGAGAGTTCTCCCAAGCCCTGTGACCTGGAGACGCAGCCCCACAGAGGTAAGGCAAATGTCCCCAGGCCTCTAGATGCCTCTTCCTTGTTCCTCAGTTATTTGGATCTTTATCTGTTGAGGGCTGGTGTCCACATCTTCATCTCTTTATCAATTGCCCTTTCAGGAGGTTAGCAGCAGCCTCCTCATGAGCTCTTCTCTAATCTGAGGTCAGCAGGGTGTTGACACCGTTGTTTGCGTGGCGTTTCTATAGCCCTCTGTGTGTTTAGCTTTCCCTCCGCTGCACTCTTTTGATATTTTCTTAAAATTTAATCCCCGATAACTTGAACAGGGGCTTGTCCCTGAGACTGAAACTCCATCTGAGTATGTGGGTAAAGAGGTTCTTTGTACCTATGAAAAGTGTTTTGCAGATAACTGTAGCTCTCTACTCAGGCTGTGGCTCCCACTGATGAAATATCCTATTGGTTTAGAGCCGGGGTCTGGAATCTGTCGGGCCCGCTGCCTGTTTTTGTACATAAAGTTTATCTGAAACCAGGCAGGCCCACTTTGCACATTATCTATGGCTGCCGCTCCCGTAACAGTACAGGGGGGTGGCTGCATGAGAGACCATAGGGCCACAAAGCCCGCAAGGTTTACTGTCTGGGCCTTCACAGATAAAGCTGACCAACCTTCGGTTTGGAAAGCAGAAGGCTGTAGATCCTGTAGCACAGCCTAAGGACTTTTTGTTTCTATGATTCAACGTGTCATATGGGAAAGGTCTTATTTGGGAATTTAAAAAGTTTATTTCATTAACTTTTGAGTCAAATGGTAGAAATACTGACCATTTTCTCCCCATGTTGAAATATGGAAGGTTAAACATGCTCAGCATAGTATTTTACCAGAAGGTTTATATCAGTATATTTTTAGGAGCTTTTGTGACACCCAGTTTTCAAGTAGTTTGGCTAAATCCACTAAGCCATTAGGGTGAGTTAATAAAAGCTACTGTAAAGATCATGTCACTGGCTACTCTGTCAGCTGTCCCTGGAACTAAATGCTACAGCTGCATGCTGGTGACAGATCAGAAATAAAGCTAGATGGGGGGTAGGAATGATAACCCGCCAAGAAAAGGAGATTAGCAGATCCCCCTATAGATGATATAGGGAAAGAGAAAGGAGGAGCAAAGGAGAACATGGTAAGCTGAAAGAGGAAGCTGTGGAAACATGGCAAGAATTCTCAAAGTCTTTCACAGAATGATGTTCTGGGGTCCCCTAGATGCTGTAAAATATTGGGAAGCAAAGGAGTGTGGAAAATAATACTGGGACTCTGAAGGCAAGGATGAGTGAGAAATGGTTCAGGGAAGATTCGTGGCCAGGCAGGGAGGGCAGGATGTTGCATGAGGAGAGGGGGCCTCGCCAGCACTGGTATCTAGTCCTCTTCTGTTCCAGGAAACTTTGGGAGTGGAATATCCATCAGCTGGAGGTGGAAACCCTGCCCCGTGAGCTGGGCCCCCCATTCGGAGTAACAGTGATGTATGGCCAGCAAAGGGTCACCAGCTACTGAGAGGCATCTGGGGGATGCTTTTTTAAAGGTCAGTTCTGTGGGCGGAAGAGTAGATGATAGGGAAGAATGAGATGATTTTGTAAAGTAAGAGGATCTAGGAGTAAGTAGGATCTCAAGCATTGCAATGAAGAGGGTATAAAGACAGCTACCTTACGACCTTGGTTTATTGGAGAGAGAGGATGATGTTGTGTGGTGGCCAAATGCATTGCTGGTGAGGGGAATAGATTTCAGGTCCCATTTGTCGCTGCTAACAATTCATGTGAATGGGACAGTCACTCAACCTCCCACAGGCCCAGCTTTCTGTAAAATTGGGTCAAGTGGGATGGGAAAGAGGTGTGATGACATCTAGTGATGCTTCTAGATTCAAAATGCTATTGCTTTATTTCTGTATCATATCTGCATTTAAATGTTGGTGGCTCAAATCTATTGTCTATCACATATCTGTCTGTCTATTGATTCCTCAGATTATCTGTACATTTTATAAACAATTTTAAGTGCCTTCAGAATCTGTCATCTTTGCTGTTGCATGCATGGATGTTTTTGTTTTGGCTTTAAGTACATTCATGAAGTTCAGTGACTCTCTTAAACACCTTGGATTTTTTTTTTTTTCTTTTTAACTGAAAAAGGGATTTGACAGAGAGAGTCTTCATCACCATTGGTTTAACTTTTAAGAAGTTTGAGATTGAGAAGCTAATACTCAGAAAATAATTAATCTTCTAAGAGTCTGCAAAAAACCCACGTGCATGAATATTAAGCAAAAAAAAGTATATTATTATATGGTTGTCATCAAATTAAACTTAAGTGAAAATAATATTTCCTGTTTAGAGAAGTTCCTTGAAGAGCCCCATTTTGCTTATGATGTGTCCTTTTCAGGTGAGATGGCTTTTCATTATTAACTGTTGGATAAATTGAATAAATTTCCCTTGGTGAAGGTCACCCTTAATTATCAGGGCTCACCTAATCAAGAACTTCTCTCTCCCTTTGTGTTGAAATAGCTGATTGACCAAAAACACTTGCATAACAGCCTCGTGTTGCTGTTTTCCCACCTGAGGTAATCAATCACCCTGTTTCTTTGCTTTTAAAACAGGAATATTTGTAACTTCTAGCGATTCAACCACTGTCCCCACTGTGGAAATACCAGTGTAGGAGAATGCTTGATACGTGCAAGTTATCCAGATCCCTAAATAAGCAGTAGTTTGTAAAAGGATGGCATTTTCCTGTTTAAGTTTAAAATTTCTACTTTAATGAGAAATCAATTTTGCATCATCTCTTTGGACATCGAGTTTATCTCCCTGCTCTCAGAGCTGTGCAGAAGAAAGCAGAGTCTATGAGTCTTCTCACCACAGCATAGAAAGATTTTTTTTTTTTTTTAAACACGTAGGGGAATTATGCTGAGGGCCTATTGGGCTTCTGATAAGGACAGCTGCAAGTAAGTTGATACCATTTGGGCTTGGCCTCAGATTCACTGCCAGCCCTGGGCGGGCAGCTGGCCTGTGCTTTGGTGTGGAGCAGACTGACTCCAGTAACGTTGGTCCCAGGCTCTGGAAAATCCTGGGCAGACAGGACAAATGCTTTAGGGAACAACTGCTTTGAAAGAATAGACTGTTTGAAACTCCCAGCTGTGAGGGCCATTTGTGAGAAAGACTCCACGCCAGGGTGAGGGTCAAAAACAGCTGCTGCCTGGGGCTTATATTTCCAACCAGAGTAAATTGCTGGCTCCAGGACAGAATTTTGATCATCTGTGGATTTGTTGAAATTCAGCCGCCGATGTCTATGGGGTATGACTCTGGACCCCACTCTAAATGTCTCTTGGCATTTGGGCCTTTACCAGCTAAAAGCAGCCCCCCTAAATAGTCCTCTATTCCCATCTGAGGCGCCACAAGCATAGCTTTCATATTGTTTCTTTTAAAATAAATCCAGGCTGGACGTGGTGGCTCACACCTGTAATCCTAGCACTTTGGGAGGCTGAGGTGGGTGGATCATCTGAGGTCAGGAATTCGAGACCAGCCTGGCCAACATGGTGAAACCCTGTCTCTACTAAAAATACAAAAATTAGCCCGGAGTGGTGGTGCACTCCTGTAGTCCCAGCTACTCAGGAGGCTGAGGTAGGAGAATTGCTTGAGTCCAGGAGGCAGAAGTTGCAGTGAGCAGGGATCGCGCCATTGCACTCCAGTCTGGGCAACAGAGTGAGACTCCATCTCAAAAAATAAATAAATAAATAAACAAATAAACAAATCCATAATGTCAAATCTTCTAGCCTCCCACTTCGTCAGGCAATATCGATAGCACCTAGTACAGCAGCGAATATTCAGCAAGCTCTAACCATGTATTGGTTGAACGAAAGAATAGTTATCTATGTTAGATAATGATTTTCCAAAAGACCTATGTAGGAGGATAAGGTGACTTCCCCAATTCAGGGGATGGTGTAAAGAAGGTGTTGCCTCCTCTACTTTGAGAAGTCCTATACAAAAGGCTGGGCACAGTGGCTCATGCCTGTAATTCCAGCACTTTGGGAGGCTGAGGCAGGTGGATCACCTGAGGTCAGGAGTTTGAGACCAGCCTGACCAACAAGGAGAAACCTGTCTCTACTGAAAATACAAAAATTAGCTGGGTGTGGTGGTGCATGCCTGAATTCCAAGCTACTCGGGAGGCTGAGGAAGGAGAATCACTTGAACCCGGGAGGCAGAGGTTGCAGTGAGCCAAGATAGCACCACTGCACTCCAGCCTGGGCAACAGAGCGAGACTCTGTCTCAAAAAAAGAAAAAAAAAAAAAGAAATCATATACAAGCAATAAGGAGAACAAGGAAAACACCCCCCACACACCCCAGCTTTGGAGAAACTGAGATAACAGTAAACTGAAGCTCAGTAAGTAAAGGAGTGCATGGGAAGTCAACCCTGCATTCAGGAATGTGTGGGCGGGGACGTTGTGAGTGCTGAATGCCCACAGCACGGTGCTCCAGGGCAGGGTAAGGGGCAGTGGAAGAGGAGAATCCAACAGTCCTGTCTGAGGGAGAATGGAGCTTCTCCAAAGTCCTTTGCTTAAAGGGAAGTCAAGGCGGATGGGGATGAAGGAGCAGTCAGAGAGGCTGCCTGTATTTTCAGGAAATGGTTTGCAGTAGATCTCAGTGGTGTGGGGGGAACCCTAAGCTAAAATAACTCATGATGCACCATTCAGAGGCCTGCACAGACACTGCCTGGTGACCCTCCGCAAGGAACCGGGGCAGCAGCAGGTGGGTAAAATCAGTGAGTTCCAACAAGACACATTCCTACACAAAAAGCTATTGTAAGAAGAAAGGATCAGAGCAAATGGCAAAATGAATGGCAGATAAAAAATACAATATTATTATGAAGCAGATTAAAATTATGACCAAAAAATGCAAGTGGATTTAAAAATAAAAGCAAAGAGAGGAATGAAATAATCTAAGCAATAACTTTTACAACACTGGAGCAGGAAGCAGAGACCTGAGGCGAGGTGAGGCGAGATGCAGGGTGAGGCGAGATGCAGGGTGAGGCGAGACGCAGGGTGAGGCGAGACGCAGGGTGAGGCGAGACGCAGGGTGAGGCGAGACGCAGGGTGAGGCGAGACGCAGGGTGGGAAGGGAGGGGAGCCTGGCCTGGGTGGGCTTCAGGAAGGAGGTGAAGAGAGAAAGAAGACTCTGCCGCAGTGGTTGAGTGTTCAATGGGAGGCAGCACAAAGGAGCATCTGCAGTGTTGGAAACAGAATCGGAGAGAAGGGTAGGATTAGAAACGTCAGCAAAACAAAATAGATATGAATAAAGAGTTCAACTAAAGATCACGTAAAGAATAACATACCTGGGGCTGGGCGCGGTGGCTCAGGCCTGTAATCCCAGCACTTTGGGAGGCTGAGGTGGGTGGATCTGGAGGTCAAGAGATTGAGACCATCCTGGCTAACATGGTGAAATCCTGTCTCTACTAAAAATACAAAAATTAGCTGGGCGTGGTGGTGCACACCTGTAGTCCCAGCTACTGAGGAGGCTGAGGCAGGAGAATCGCTTGAACCTGGGAGGCAGAAGTTGCAGTGAGCAGAGATTGTGCCACTGCACTCCAGCCTGGCGACAGAGTGAGACTCACTCTCAAAAAAAAAAAAAAAAAAAAAAAAAAAAAAAAGAATAACATACTTGGAAGACAGATGATCTTCAACACATGAGTGATTCATGTCCCTGAAGGAGGAAACCAAAAATTAGAATAGAACAAAAATTTCAAGAAATAATTAAATTAGGGTCAAATGGAATTCCAGGAGAAACTGATGCAAATTGACATACTGGAGATACCTTAGAAGGCTGTGGACTTAAAAAAAGGCATAATTCCTTGGGAACCCAAGCAAAACGATCTAAGAATAAAACATTCCCAATGGCTCCAGGCGGCTTCTTGGTAACTGCATAGACAGAAGGAGGCCTTCAAGAGCAGAGCAAATGTGAGGAAAATCAGAAAGGTTTAAAATAAAAGAATAAATAAATTCCTAGCAAATGCAAACAAAAGTAAATCCAAAGGTCCTCATTTTATATCAGGCTTTAAGGCAGAGAGTATGAAACACTTAGACAGATATGGGCACTTAAAATAGCAAAGAATACAATCAGCAGTGAAGATGTCACAAAAGGTCTGTCTACCAAGTAACACAGCATCGATATTAAAAACAAAAACAAATGTTTTATATATACATGTAAACAGAAATACAAGGAGAAATAGACACATTAATGAGTAAAGGAAAACTTTGATTATTTTTCTTAATGCATCACAGATCCACTAGACTAGAAAACCCCATATTTAATAAGGCATATCTAATTGAGATGTCAATACTGTACCCTTAAAACAGAATATATATTTATTTTCAAGTATCAATAAAATAGTCACAAAAATTCACCAAAGAAATCATACTAATTTCCAGAGTAGAAATAGTATGCAATATTCTTTGATCACACTGAAACTAGAAATTAAAAACAAGAAATCCCTAACTCTCATAAAGAAAGAATAAAACAGTAATAAAACCAATAATGATAATAACAAAATATATCTCTTGTAAGGTACTATTGAGTGAAAGAGAAAATAAAAACTGAAACTGGCAGATATCTGAAAAATAAGAATAAAAAATTCTTCAGAGAAACTTGGAAACAAAAGATTGCAGACTTGAGTAATATTAATAGTTTTAAATACATGCATTAATATCAAAGGGAGATGAAAAGAGGTCAATGATGAATCCAACTCAAGAAGTAAAAAAACTATTAAAATAAAGAAAGGAGGAGACAGAAATTAGTAAAGATAAGAACAGATATTGCATTAAAAACAAAATCTGATAGCAGTAATACATTTAAAAGCTAGATCTTGATATTAAAAAGGAAATAAAAAAGATGAACTGTTGACAAACTCAGTTAAGATAAACATTGAGAATACAAATGCATAAATAAATAGGTAATAATTACAGGTTAGAAGAAACGAAAGAATCGTAACAAATTATTCTTTTTGGTTCTGTACAAATATTTTGAAACCCTGAAACAGAACAATTGACCCCAAATAAAAAGGAAACTTTAAATGAGATGAGTTATTGTAGGTGAAATGTGGAAAGCTATCAAGAGCCACCTTTCAGAAAAAGAGCCAGGCCCTGGTTATTTCATAGGGAAATTCTATCAAACACTTAAGGAATATTTGATTCCAACATGATTAAAATACTCTGGAACATATAAGTGAGCCGATATCACGCCATTGCACTCCAGCCTGGGTGACAGAGTGAGACTCGCAAAAATATATATAATATATATGTGTGTGTGTGTGTATATATATATATGTGTGTGTGTCTGCGTGTGTGTATGTGTTATTGTATCTGTAGTTTTCTGCTGGTGTGCTATTTTAGTCAAGGTTAGCAAAATAATGGTAAATTCATAAAAAATAGTTTAGAAACTGTGCCCTTTCCCCTTCTATATGTTCCAGAGATATATACATATGTATAGCTGGCTATATATATATGTATCCAGTGTTTGATATATAGGTAGTGTTTGATATGTATGTATATCTGGATATATATATCTAGAACATATAGAAGGGGAAAGGGCATGGTTTCTAAAATATTTTTTATGAATTTACCATTATTTTGCTAACCTTGACGAAAATAGCATACCAGCAGAAAACTACAAATACAATAATCTTATATAAAATATTAGCAACAAAATTCAGTGGCACCATTAAAGAATAAGATACATAAAATGGAGTTTGTTTCAGAAATTCAGGGGTGGTTTAATTAGGAAAACTAATATAATTTATGACTTTAATAGATTAAAAGAGAAAAATGGTAAGATGATTTCCAAAAGTGCCAATATTCCATGTACGTTCCTAATTATAGGAGGAATAAAGGGATAAACGTATGTCTCAACTCATATATCTTATCCCAATGCTTGTAAGGAAAATACCGGATATATTTCTATTAAAGTGAGGCACAACAGAAAAGTATATCCATCCACCTATCATCACCATTATTTAGCAGCATTGTATCAAAGGTCTAGCCAAGATTATATGATGAGGGAGAGAGGGAGGGGGAGAGAGAGAAAGAGAGAGAGAGAGAGAAAGAGAGAGAGCATGCTAAGAGATGTAGAAGTTGGAAAAAAGAGATAAAATTTTTACTTGCAGATGATACGATTGTTTACTAAACATCCACAAGAACCAACAGAAAAAGTGCAGGTGAGGTGCTGAATACAAAACTAAAAATGTGCAGGGATCGGCAGTCTGTATAAGCAAAACCAGCTAGAGATAGAGATAGAGTGGATGAAGAGGCCTCACAATAGTGAACACAAAGATGAAATGCAAAGGTATAATTTTAAAAGACTTGCATATCTATGTGAAGGATCCCTTAAACTGTACGAAAAGACACAAAATCAGTTCTGTACAAATTAAAGTTTACTCTGTTTTAGATAGGAAGACTTATTATCATAAAGCTCTAATTCTCTTTAGGTCAATCTATAAACTTAATGAGATTTCAATAAAATTACTGATGAGTATTTTCTTTTCGAGCCAGATAAGCTGATTTTAAGGTTTCTGTGGAAAAATAAACACACAAATTTTAGCCATGACATTTTGAAATAGGAAAATAAAGAGCTGGAATGTTCCCTAAATTTAAAATAATGTGATCCACATTATAAATAGATAAATGAAACAAAAATAAGCCCAGATACATTTTGTACATTATAAAGGTGGGATTTCAAATGAGGAGGAAAGTGTTGATATCCAGTAAAATCAGGGGGAAATGTTGAAGGAATTGTGTCCCAATATCTGGAAGAAATTAGATTTCCTGTTTTATATCAAACAAGTTCCTGATTAAAAAATTAAATGTGTAATAATAAAATTATAAGAATTATTGGAAGAAAATATAGGATAATCCTTACAAAATATTCTTGGGACAGGGAAATGAAAAAAATGGACTGGTGAGTTTAATTACATAAAACTAAAGAAAATAGTGCGTGGCAAAAGTATCACAAATGGAGTTAAAAGAAAATGAAAAAATCATTGCAACTTATTTCACAAACAGCTTAATTTCTTTAGCATATAAAGGGCTTCTACAAATCTGTAAGAAAGTTGCCAATGATGCACTGGGGAATGGGCCAAAGGTATGATCTATCACAGTGAGAAAAAGATCACGTGGTTCTTCACCACAGGACAAGATACCCAACCTCGCTCATAGTAAGACATAGTCGAATTGAATCTAAGATAACATTTTTTACCTACAAACTGCAATGCCCAAAAAGTTCGGTATCTCAAGAGTTTTGCAATGATGTAGAGAGAGACAGGCACTAATTGCTTTGGTGAATATACATTTTTCAATCTTTATAGAGAACAAGTAGGTAACATTTTGTCAAAATTAAAAACTATGCATACCTTTCTAGGAACTGAGAGTTCAGCAATTCCAACTTCCAAGAATTTACCCACACACATTCTCATACTTATGCAAAACAACACACGTGCAAAGATATTTATTGCAGCACTTTTTTATGGTAGCAAAAGAGTGTCATTAGACTAGAAGTCCATCAATAGGAAAATAGGAAACTGGTTAAATAAATTATGATATATCCACAGAAGAGAAAATTAAGCATCTGCTAAAAAGAATGAAGCAGCTCTGTATGTACTGATGGCGAATGATCTCCAAGAAATATTATATGAGAAAGGCAACAAAGCAGTATGATTAGTGTGTTACCATCTGTGTAAGAAAATATTTGTTTCTGGAGGGGTGGGGGTAGGGAAAGAGGGAGAGAAAGAGAGAGAGACAGACAGAGAGAGAAAGACTGTTTGAAGTGTTTCATAAGAAACTTGAAGAAACTGTGGGGTGGGGGTGGTCTAGGCAGGGAAGGGAGGATTATTTTCCATTGATTCCAACCTTGTACTTTTAGAATTCTGAAGCAGGTGCACACATTACCCACTGACTGTAGTTACAAAATAGAAGTCTAGGAATAGCTATTTCATAATATCTCTTGACCATTCCCAGAATTAAAAAGGCCTCTATCATATTTAAAAAACATGCCATAACAGTGACCAGTGTCTTTGTGTCTGACCATCTGTAGACAAAGTGTCAGCACACCTGAATGATGCACGCCTGAACTGATTATTTCTTTCTGGAAAACTCCTTCAGTTTCTCCTTAACATAGAAGAGAGTTCTAACAACAGAGTGTGCAATCCCAGGACTGCACACCCTGCCCTTGGCTTCAGTCTCCAATCTCATCTGCTAACTCTCCCTGCTCCTTCATGCTCCAACTTCTAGCCGAGGGGATGACTTCCCAGCTCCGTGGTCATTCCAGTCTCTCTTCCATGCACAGTCTGCATCTTTTGCCCAGGAACTCTTCCTCCCTTTTCTTTATGTAGCTACTGTCAAAACTGACCTTGAAGACCTAGCTTGGGCATTTTAGTGCCTGGGACCTTCTGATCCTGTGCCCCATGTGCCCATGGCCCTTGTGCTCTGTTAACCTCAGGACTCTGCACATTGTCATGGTTGTTGCTCTGCTTGCCTGGACTCTCTCTAGACGGGGGACTCCTTAAGGGCAGGGACTATGCCGTACTTATCTTTGTATCTGCAGGCCCTTGCCCAGAGTAGGCATTCGCTACACAGGTGCTCATAAAGTGACAAGTGGCTCTGCAGGATGCAGTGGGGACATTTTGATTATCACTGGAGGGAATGTGTGGGCTTTGATAGAGGAAGGGCCACTCTACCTATAAGTCCATCCTTGGTGGCTGTGAACCTGGAACCGTGATGGCTCTTGCTCTTGGGTCCCTTGTTTTTCCTTCTTGAGGCTGGTGCGGCCTGAAAAATCAAGAGTTCCCTTGGAGTAGTCCCGACTATGGGTCTGGAGTTCCTTGCGGAGGTGATGCTTGAATTCAGTTTCTTCTGCTTGCTCCCACAGTGTCCCATCCATACCATCCCTTACTAAACTCACACTTTCTGGCCCAGGATCTCAAAGTGCACTTCCTTTCTGCCCATCCATACCATCCCTTACTAAACTCACACTTTCTGGCCCAGGATCTCAAAGTGCACTTCCTTTCTGCCCATCCATACCATCCCTTACTAAACTCACACTTTCTGGCCCAGGAGCTCAAAGTGCACTTCCTTCCTGCCCTCACCTGCCACCCAGAAACTTGTTGTTGCGGGCTCTTCCTGAACTTCAGGACCACCCATACCATCCTCTCTGATTCTCTTTGCTTATTTCCTAAAAATAGATGACATTCCAGAGTCCCTGCTCTCTTCTCCCCAGTCAACCACTCTCCAAATGCAGTTGCCTACCTCCTGGTTACTCTGAAATCTGCCTGTTTCTGTCCAGTTTTCTGTCCAGTCCCACTGCTGAGATCATCTTTGCTGCATTGGCTGGAGTTACCTCCTCACCCTGCATTTCCGTCCTCCAGTCTATTCTCCACTTGGCATCTGGATTCATCTTTCTGAAAGGTGACCCTCAGCATGTCATTCTCCTGGTTAAAACCCTCCAAGAGGATTAGGATAAATGTCAGACTCATTAGGATGACTTAGCGTTTCCTGCACAGTCTGGCAGTTTCTCACCTGCCCAAGCTCATCACTGGTTGTCACCATTTCAGTCTCAGTTCGTTGAAGATTCCTAAGGTTCTCCCACAGGTCCTGGGGGCTCCCAGCACGTCCTCTTACCCGGCCTTCATGTTGTTTCCCTTAGAAAGCCTTGCTGAATCCCACATATATGGGCTCAGTTCCCCTTCTCATTTCTCTGTCTGCATCCTCTTCTGCTGCTGTCTCCACACTTGTCATCCTTTGTTATAATCATCTCTTTAAATATCGTAGGTTCAGTGAGGGCAAGGGTGATATGATGTGCGTTTTGGTCTGATTGCATTTCTAGTTGTTAGCAGAGTCTGGCATAGAGCAGGGGGTCCACTGAGCTTTGCTGAATTAATCAGTAAGTGAAAGTGCAAAATGTCCCCAGCTAGACCAGGGAAGTAATGAAAATGTTGGGATCCTTGACGCCAACATTGGCGGAAGCGGTGGAGTAGAAGGGTCGGGAAGGGAGATGATTTGGGAAGGAGTGGAGAAGGTCTTTCTCCTTTCCTGCTAGTTACCTTGTCCATGGCTGCCTATGAGTATTTACTGAAGCTGACTTCCCTCTAAATTTTATATATTATATGTAGCATAATATATACATAAAAATCTTATTATATGATAACATATAATTATATTATAATTTATAGCTTCCATTATAGCATTACAATAACGTTAAAGAAAGTTTTAAGCAGAAACACATTTTATCCACAATTTCACCAATGTATCTACTGTTTTCATCATTGCATTTTCTTTGCATTCTTTGCTCATATTTATACTTGTTCTTATGTAGCCATAATCATGATTTATATTATCTTTGTTTACTTCCTATTTCACTGTAAAATATTCTCCCTACATTGTGTATTTCTGAAGACAGTGAGCAGTTTGGGTCTTAGCTTTCTCTGTTCCAAGTTAAATAAGCTTAAATCCTCCAACATTTTCTCAAGGGTCTTAGTTTCCACTCACTTAGCCGTTGTAGCTGTGCATCTCTGGATCCTTTCCAGACGCAACACATTCCTCAAAATGAAGAAACCGCAGCTACACCCTAATACATGCTGATCCCTTGTTTTTCATCTTTGCAGAATAATCTGTATTGTTCAGCTGTCATTTCATTGCAGGCTGTGCCCTATTTTAAGAAAATGGGTTACTTGAAAAATCCACATTTATAATACAGATTAACTGGAGAGCAATTATTATTCACAAAGGGTTCTTTGTCTTTAAAAAGATTTACTGTAATGTATCTTTAAATAGCAAAATTTCTGGCACATGTGAAGCAGGTTTGATTGAGAACAGCATAATTTACATATGACTTTTGGGGAACAAAGCTACTATGTAAAATGAGGTGCACTTACTCTGTCAGAAGCAAATGTCCACATCTTTCTGCCAACGCCGAAGGGCCCTACATTTCTGATCTCTGAGTTAGGCCTTTAAACCTAATTTGTAGGCTTTGGTTGTCCTTATTTCAGACCAACCATGGGACAAAATTTAGTGCCTCATGTAGGGCTTGGCTGGTTTCATGTTGTTGCTCATTAGACACAAAAATAACTATCTTAAAATTTTCATTTAGCATTAGAGGAAGTTAATAGACTCCTTCAGTCTCTCATAGGGCTATTTAATGAACTGAACTATAAGAGTCTATTATGTTTGTTATAGTTATATTGGCTAATAATATGCCTTCTATTTGTTCAGTATGCAAAATTATTATTGATTATAAGTTCTCACCACTTTTCACCCTCCTTTTAACTCCAATGCTTAGGTGACCATAAACATTTCACAGAAAAATTATTGTTGCTTTGACTAATAAATATTATAATACTACTTTTTAAAAGAACTTATCTTCTAGAATTTCTGAAGACTGAAGCAAACTTGCATCATGGGGAGAAGACTTATAGATCATGGGTGTCTTTTTTTGGTGAATTTGATGAAAAAGAATGTGAAAAGACAACTCACAGACTGAGAAAATTATTGTAATTATATTATTCAGTATTCAGGATCTAGTATTCAGAACTTATAAAGAATCCTTACATTTAAAGTATAAAAAGACATAACCCAATTAAAAGTGGGCAAAAGATTTGAGTAGATATTTCTCCAAACATGATATATAAATGGCCAAAAAGCTCATGAAAAGAGCTCATGAAAATTGCAGTGACACACCATGTCACACCTACTTAGTTGCCAATAACAATAGTAATAATAATAATAATCAGGTAATAACAAGTGCTGGTAAGAATGTAGAGAAATGGAAACCTTCCTCCATTTATGTGGGAATGTAAAACGGTTCAGCCATTGTGGAAATTTTGTCAGTTCCTCAAAAAGTTAAACAGAATTACCATATGACCCAGAAATTTCACTCCTAGATACATCCAAGAGATTTAAAAACATGTCCACACAAAAACTGGTACACAAATGTTTATAGCAGCATTATTCAAAACAGCAAAAATGCGGTAACAACCCAAAGGCCCATCAGCTGATGAATGGATAAACAAAATGTGGTTTATCCATTTATCCCTCCAATGGAATATTATCCAGCCATAAAAAGAAATGGAGTTCTGATGCATGCTGAGACGTGCTTGAACCCTGAAAACATTAAAGTGCATGAACAAAGCCAGGCACAAATGACCACATATTTTATGATTCCATTTACAGTCACGCGCTGCATAACGACATTTTGGTCAACAACAGGCTGGATGTATAATGGTGGTCCCATAAGATTATGACACTGTATTTTTCTTTACATTTACCGTGGTTAGATAAATAGATACCACTGTGTTACAATGGTCTACAGTATTCAGTACAGTAACATGCTGCACAGGTTTGTAGCCTAGGAGCAATAGGCTGTACCATGTAGCCTAGGTGTGTAGTAGGCTGCACTATCTGGGTTGTGTAAGCACACTCTATGATGTTTGCACAACAACAAAACTGCCTAACAACATGTTCCTCATAACATATTCCCATTGTTAAGCAATGCATGACTGTATATGATATATCCAGAACATGGAAATCCATAGAGACAGAAATAGATTAATGGTTGCCAGGGAATGGGGGTGAAAACGGGAATTGGAACTAACTGCAAATAAGTCAGGGGTTTCTTTCTGGAGTGATGGAAATGTAGAATTAGATAGTAGTGATGGTCACACAGCATAGTGAATATATTAAAAATGACAATTCGTACACTTAAATATTGAGTTTATGTTATATGAATTATATCTCAATTTTTAAAAAAGGTTGAGTTGATAAGACTCTTGTTAAAGACACTTGTAGATGCTGTAAACAGAGCACTGAAAGAAAAAGTGCCTTGTAAGAGCTAAGAAACTAAAGGAAAAAAACGAAATAATTCTCTACTCAAACGTGTACAATTCCCATTTAAACCAGAAGTTGAAGAAGATCAAGGCTAATAGTCAAGGTCTAATAGAATAAAAACTCATTATACCTTGTACCAATTCTCGTAACACCCCTATCTTCCTAGTAAAACAATACAAGCAACAACAAACAGAAACAAAACCAAATACAAACAAACCAAGACATAACAATACTGGGCAGGGATGCAGATTTGTTTAGGACCTCAGGACCATAAATAGAATAGTCGGTCCCTCCTTCCCTGTAGAACAAAACTCAAATGCTAATTCTGTCTTTGGTGCCTCCTGAGAATGCATATGTTATATTTGTGTATTATGTTTTGCTTTCTTTCATGTTCCTTTATATCAACATAGCAAATATTTGCTTTCTCCTGGGAAAATTAGTGGAATCTTTAGTTTGTTATGCCCCAAGGATTTACTAAGGCATTGCCTACTTTTCCTTCACTATGACCTCAAGGACTCTAAATTTCCCTGTGATTCTATTCTTATCCAATATGTAGGTGACCTTTTGTTGTGTTCAAAAGATGAGGTAAGCTTTAAGACAGATTGCATCTCTACTTACTGTTTTAGTTCAGAAGGAGCAGCAGGTTTCCAAAGAGAAGGTACAATTTTGTCACAGCAAACTTCATTATCTAGGGCATGCTTTATCCCAAGCAGATAAATCTCTTACTTAGCACAGACTACAGAGCCTTCAAAATTTGCCCAGGCCAGTAACTAAGAGACAATGAAGAAGTTTCTGGATCTCACTTGTTACTGCAGACAGTGGGTTCCTAACTTTTCTGCAGTTGTCACACCACTCTATGACTTAACCAAATTCTTGGTGACCAGACATCCTTCCCAGAAGCCTAGACATGAACAAGTTTTCTTTCTGTGAGTTCAAGTTAGCCATTTAACAACTCCCACTCTGCTCACCTAATCCTCCCTGCATATTTTTTATGTAAGAGACAAGCTCTTTGTGCTCTGACTCAGCTTGGGAAATCATCAAGACCAAGAGCTGTTATGACTCAGTGGCAAAAACCTGCGCATATAGTCAATGAGCAACAGCCGCAGTAGCTAAGCTAGTGGAGGCTTTGCTGACTTGATGTTGGGGTCTCCTGTGATTTTTTTGGTCAATCATGTTGCAGAATCTTTGTTGCTCATTAAAAACTCACAACATTTCTTAGCAAGTAGGCTTACCTCCCATGACATCCTGTGACTTTACCCCTCATATACTTAATATTCATGAATCTTTTAAATTCTAGTACTCTTCTTCCATTACCTCGAAAAAAGGGAAACCCCAACCTCTGCTTGTGAACTATCCATACTCCTAATAAATTTACTAGAAGCCCCTTTAAAAAATGCAAACTGATTGTTGATGGGTCTTGGATTAAGACTGAAACAGGACAATGTTAGGTAAGTTAAGCTGAAACAAATCTCATTTCATCCCGGGAAAAAAAATGCCTTACCAGAGCCAAAATCTACCCAGACTGGAGGAAGAGATAAAAAACAGTTAATATGTACACTAGTAGTAGTTATGCTTTTAGGGAAGCCCATGGTCTTGGAATGCTTTGGAAACAAAGAGAGCTTTTGACTTTAGTAGGAGTCCCAATTAAGAATGTTCAGCAAATGAAAGAATGTTTGAGGCCGGGCCTGGTGGCTCATGCCTATAATCCCAGCACTTTGGGAGGCTGAGGTGGGTGGATCACGAGGTCAGCAGTTCGACATCAGCCTGGCCAACATGGTGAAACCCGGTCTCTACTAAAAATACAAAAATTAGCCAGGCTTGGTGGCGCCCGCCTGTAATCCCAGCTACTCAAGAGTCTGAGGTAGGAGAATAGCTTGAATCCGGGAGGCCAAGGTTGCAGTGAGCCGAGGTCCTGCCACTGCACTGCAGCCTGAGACAGAGCGAGACTTCGTCTAAAACAAACAAGCAAAAAGAATGTTTGAGTGCTCTAAGGCTACTATAAACGAAGATCAAGTTCATACAAAATGGAATAGTCTGGAGGCTCAAGGCTGATGGTGGGGGATTGGTTCCGGAACCCCCGTGAGTACCCACATCCGTAGCTACTCAAGTCCCTTAAATAAAATGGTGTGACATGAATATAACCTCTGCTCACCCTGTGATATCCTTTAAGTCATCTTTAGATTACTTATAATACCCTAATATAATGTCAATGCCATATAAATAGGTGTTATGCTGTATTGTTTAGGGAATAATCACAGGAAAAAAAGTCTGTACATGTTCAGTACAGATGCAACCATTTGTGTCTTTTCCTTGATATATTCATCCCCAGTTGGCTGAATCTCCAGAGAAAGAACCCATGGATACAAAGGGCTGACTATATTATGGCAGACAGGCAGCCCCCCACTGAGATCCTAACCTTCGTAGTACACCAAGAGACTAAATCTTTGGAAAGGTTCAAAGACATTATTATAGAATGCAAGAGATTAGCTCCAAAGTACAAACAAAAAACCAAAAACCTGAAATGGATGCTTAGAAAAGTTTTTGCAAAAAATTACTCATTGCAGGAAGGAAAAATGGCCAACACAGTCAACATCAATGGGGAAATTTTGCTAAAATTGTTAAGGTTGTGTGTGCATGGGGGTCTGTGCTGCATGTCTCCATCTGACCAGCAGAACACTGTTAAAATGGTAAAAGTGGGTGAAGGTGGAACATGGGCAAGAGCCCAACCCTCAGCACCTGTTTGCTTATCTCCAAGTGGATTTTATTTAACTACGCTCTTCATTGGGTTTTGGATATGTCTTGAAAATTGTCTGCATATTTTTAAGATGGACTGATGCCTTTCTTTGCTGAAATGCTACAACTCTCATAGTAGCAAAAAATTACGTGATTTTGTGTTCCTAACCTTGGGGATTATGACCAATCTCTTAAGTAAGAAGGGACTCCACTTTATTGGGACTGGTACCAAAGAGCTTCTTAAAGCCAAGGCCCTTACTCAGAAACTTTACTGTCTACATCATTTCCAATCTCCAAGAAAGGAAGAAAGAACAAGAAAAATTCTAAAACTCAAATTACGAAATTTTCAGGGATTCTAGAAATTGTAGGACCCAAGGTATTCCCATTGGCTTTAGTGACAAGGTCAGCTGTTTCTAGGACTCATTGATTCTACATGGATTAGTGACAGGTAGGCTCATATACCTGTGATACCACTTCCAATCCTAGACACCACACAATTGCAAATAGACATGGTCAAATATTGCTGGAACTTTTGCAATATGTCCCATTATATCAATAAGTGCGAACAGCCTTTTCTCAATGTCCTTCTGAACAATCTTTATGTTACTTAGAACTCAAATACTTGGTCTTCTGAAAGAGACACCAGAGAAAGACAGCTTCCAAGCCCCAATGGAAAGGATATTATCAAAGGCTATTAACAACTATCACAGTAGTAAAATTCTAAGAGGTCAATTATTGGATTCATGTTTTTCAATTATAGAGCAAAAAGCTATCTTCAGTTCACTAGAAGACTTTATTAAAGATCTCAAGTCGAAGCTTCTTAGAACCCCCCAGAAACAGATAATCTTCAGAAGGAGACAGCCTCTACCTAAGAACTTTGAACTAAGTTAATGACTACATGAGATGTGGACAGCTTCTACGTAAGATCCACAGAATGGGACTACAGATATTGATGCTTCAATTTGCATTCTTTTGTTCTTTATTCTTGTAGCTATGGTCTTCTCTTGTTAGTTTAAGGCTACTTTGACCTATGTTACACATAAGACCAAGTTCTTAACATTGTTCCTTGCATTCTTATTTACTCCTTTGTATGGGCACCACATCTGGCTACAATTTATTTGTGAGCTGGCTAAAGCGTACAACTAAACTGACTGTTGGATTGTTATGCATTTTTCTTTGGAGCTATTCAGTTTCCCTTAGTTCTAACTTCTTATAATTAATCAGTTGATTTTATGGGTCTAACTAATTAATGAAATGACTGGACTCAACCATTAGGAGATTTTATTTTAGTGTCAAACACAACAAAAACTGGAAATCTAAACACACCTTATCTTGTCATGCTAGAAAAGGAAGTTCATGTCACCACCAGAACAATACTTGGGATCTTTCATGGGAGCTAGCTTTGATAACTGAATTCCCACAGAAATATAATATAGAAGAGAATTAAGGAGTACAAGGTGGGTATTCCTTTTACGGATCTTACAAGTAAGACACATCACTTTTAGTTTGCTTTAGAATTGCCTACTCATTTAGATATTAAAAAGTTTATTGGCTAGCAGTGAACTGTTATTAAGCGGCACTAAAACATCTCAACACTATTTAACAATCCTATAGAATATTTTTGCCAAAAACATATCTTCTCCCCATTGACTGGTATTGGATTTATGGCACAAAACACACTGACTATTACCTAGAAACTGGATTAGAACTTGCTACTTTGGTAAACTGGTGCTTGTCTTCAGAATAGTTGATCAGAACTGAATATTCATTTTGATCCATTCATTTCTCTTCTGGGAGAGTAGATCATTTGATAATTTAACTTAAGGAGAAAAACTGGACCTTGATTTAAGAATAAAAACTAATAACTAATAAAAACTAATAAATTTTCTCTTTTCGTTTTAACTTTATGTTTTACAAGAGGCCCAGAAATTAAGGAAAGTCTTTCATGCCATGGTTTAGAGACTAGCAACCATTCCCAGTAAAATGGAATTCCCTGTTACTTAAGATATTGGTCATAGTCCCTCGAGGATCTAGAAAGGCTTTATGAGGAAGTTAATGAAATAAGTAAGAGAATAAGAATGTTGTACTTACATGGTGAAGACCTTGCTGGAATCTTTAATATTAAGAACGTGTGGAAAATAAACACATCAATCATAACATGACTTAATTTTGTTAATAACCCTGTATTTGGTTTTGCCAGCTCTTCAGATGGAGAATGGGATCTCCTCTCTTCCTTTACTTAAGTCACTCTTAGCTCCTTGCTGAGAAGCAGACTACAAATCTCATCACAACCCTTCTCTTAGTGTTGGTCTGTCCTGCGGAGTGCAGGTGTGTGATCTCCAGAGACTTAAATGTTGTTGTGTAGCCACTGCCCTTAAAATGATCCAACAAATAATCATCCAGCAAAAAGATTAGGAAAACCAGATGTTAGAATTAGCAGGAAAAATACATTAAAAAAGTGATTATAACATTATCCCTTCCATTTCGTGGAAGTTTATACAACCGTGCCCAGGACTTGATATGCAATTAGACACCTCGAATAGTGGTGAAGATATGGATCAATTATACTCTTAGACATTGTTAATAGTCTATCCTTCAGTTTAGGATGACAACAAGGGGGACACTGAGAAAAAGACGCTTCTCTATACCCACACCACAGCTTACTATCTAGCTTAACACAGCTTTACTATTAAATTGTCTTCATTAACATAGCTTTATTGTTTCAGGAAACTTTTACCCAGGGAGATAAAAGTTGCAAATAACTTTCTGAAAGACTAAAAAACTACTTAATAGAAAGCATCAAACTACCATTTACTCAGTAAACATCTTGCTTCAAAATTTTTGCCTTCTGTGTACATCAATCTTAAATTGTATATTAACAGATCATTCTTCTTTAGGAATAACAACTAGATTGGCTTTTCTGCTTGAAACAATCAAAAAGCAAACAAACAAAAACAAAATAAAGCAAAATTTTTTTTTTCAGGCAACCAAGCACAGAGATCCTTGAGAGATGAAGAAAAAACAAGATGAGTCCTATAACAGCTCAGCTTATGGTTTTGAGGACATTTTCAGGTGTAGCACAGGGAGGAGAAGCTCAGAAGACTCTCTAAGTTAAGGAGATTGAACAAAGAATCAAGGAGGACCAAAGCATCTGGAGTACAGAGTACCAGAGTATATAAAGATATGACGTGAGAGAACCCTGAAGATTTATAGAAGGTTCCCCTTAATTATTCAACAAAGTATATACAGATCAACACAGATGTATGAGGAAACTACTTGGAGCTAGGAAAAGAGCCATTTGAAAAGATTAGAGGAAATAGTACTGAATGCTCATACAGGACTGGGGACTTTGACTGTTTCAATAAACCATGCTAGAAAACTCCACCCACTGGGTATTGGGTAGAGTACTTAGGAAGGTCTTATCTCTGTTGCAAGGAATGACTGGCCCTAGACAGAGCACTGCTGTAGACATGCCTAACAAATCATAAATGCAAGACTGAAAAAAATTAAGTTTGTAAAAAATTTAACTTCATCACAGAACAAAATTCAAGAATGTTTAGAGGAATACAGAAATGTCCCACACTGAAAAAGATAAACTTTTCAATATCAGGCATCTAAGCAAAGATTACCAGACATAGAAAGAAGCGGGAAACCATGATCCATATGGGAGAATGCACATATAATTAAAACTGACCCGGAAGTGACCCAGATCTTAGAATTAGCAGAAAAAATACATTAAAAAGTTATTATAACATTATTCCATATTTTCAAAAAGTTAAGTAGAAACATGGAAGATATAGAAAAAACCCAAATTGAATTTTTGTAAAGATGGAAACAAACTCTGCAATGAAAGCACACTGTATGAGATTAACAATGGTTTAGATACTGCAGAAGTACATTTTAATGTGCTTGAAGACATAATAATAACTATAGAAAATAAAACACAAGGAAAATATTAAAATGAAAAGAGCATCAGTGAGCTGTGAGTAAACTTCAAGTGACATAATAGATATTTAATTGTAGCTCTTAAAGGAGTAGGAGAACAGAAAAAATTATTTAAAGGAATAATAATCAATCATGATGAAAACTATAAACATGCAGATGCAAAAATCATCAACCCCAAGCAAAAAATGAAAACTACACCAAAGACATCCAGGATCTACAAGGAAGTCAAACAAATCAGCAAGGAAAAAACAAGCAATCCTATCAAAAAAGTGGGCTAAGGACATGAATACACAGTTCTCAAAAGAAGATACACAAATGGCCAAGAAACATATGAAAAAATGCTCCACATAATTACTAGGGAAATGAAAATCCAAACCACAGTGCGATACCACCTTACCCCTGCAAGAATGGCCATGATTAAGAAAAATAATAGATGTTATTTTTCATGGTGAAAAGGGAATGGCTGAAAAGGGATGTGGTGAAAAGGGAACACTTTTACACTGCTGGTGGACTGTAAACTAGTACAACCAATATGGAAAACAGTGTGGAGATTCCTTCAGAACTAAAAATAGATCTACCATTTGATCCAGCAATCCCACTACTGGGTATATACCCAGAGGAAAATAAGTCATTATATGAAAAAGATACTTATACATGCATATTTATAGCAACACAAGTTGCAATTGCAAAAATATGGAACCAGTCCAAATGTCCATCAGTCAATGAGTTGATAAAGAAAATGTGATATGTACACACACACACACACACACACACACACACACACACACACCATGGAATACTACTCAGCCATAAAAAGGAACAAAATATGGCATTTGCAGCGAACTGAATGGAATTGGAGACCATTATTCTAAGTGAAGTAACTCAGGAATGAGAAAGCAAACATCATGTCTTCTCGCTTAAAAGTGGGAGCTAAGCTATGAAGACAAAGGCATAAGAATGATACAGTGGACTTTGGGGACTCGGGGGAAAGAGTGGGAGGGGGTAAGGGATAAAAGACTACACATCGGGTACAGTGTACACTGCTTGGGTGATGGGTGCACCAAAATCTCAGAAATCACCACTAAAGAACTTATCCACGTAACCAAACACCTCCTGTTCCCCCAAAACCTATCAAAATAGTAAATAAATAAATAAAATGGCTTAAATCCAATGATAAAAATAAAACCTTAGAAGCAGCCAGAAAAAAAAGACATGATATTTACAGAAGAACAAAGATAGGGTGGGAGCAGATTTCTCACTGGAAACAATGCAAATGACAAAACAGTGGAGCAGGAACTTTAAAGTACTAAAAGAAAAAATAACCCTGAAGCCAGCAGAAAGAGCTTTCAAAAACAAAGGTGAGATAAAGATATTTTCAGACATACAGCACCTGAAAGAATTTACCACCAGCCAACCCACACTATAAGAAATTTAAAGGAAGAGCTTCAAGGTAGAAGGAAAATGATACCAGATGGGAATCTGGATCCATGAAGAGCACAGAAAAATAGTAAAAACATGGATAGTTGTATAAGAATTTTTATTAGTAGTATCTCTTTAAAAGATATTTAACAGTTTAAACACAAATAATAATGCACTGTGGGGTTTACCACATAAAAAAGTAAAATGTATTAAAACAATAGCATAAAATCAGGGAGGGGGCCGGGTGGGTGGCTCACGTCTGTAATCCCAGCACTTTGGGAGGCCGAGGTGGGTGGATCGTGAGGTCAGGAGATTGAGACCATCCTGGCCAACATGGTGAAACAACCCGTGACCCCATCTCTACTGAAAATACAAAAAAATTAGCTGGGCATGGTGTCACGCACCTGTAGTCTTAGCTTCTCAGGACTTAGCTGAGGCAGGAGAATCGCTTGAACTGGGGAGGGGGAGGTTGCAGTGAGCCGAGATCATGCCACTGCATTCTCCAGCCTGGTGACAGAGTGAGACTCCGTCTCAAAAAAAAAAAAAAAAAAAAGTCGGGGAGGGGAGAAATAGAAATATATAACTTGTAAGTTTTTATATTATACATGAAATGGTACAATACTACTTGAAAGTAGATGGTGATAAAGATATTTACTATAAATCCTAAAGCAACCACTAAAATAATACCACAAAGAGTTATAGCTGAAGAGCCAACGAGAGAAGACAAAATGTAATCATAAAAAAGAGTCAATTCAAAAGAAGGCAGAAAATGAGGGAAAGGACAATAAAGAACAGATGTAACAAATCAGAAATAAATGAAAAATTATCAATTAAAACCTAATCATATCAATAATCACATTAACTACAAATAGTTTAAATACCTCAGTTAAAAGGCAGAGATTGTCAAATTGGCTAAAAAAGCAAGGGCCAATTATACGTTGTCTACAAGAAACACACTTTAAACTTAAAGGCACAAATAGATTAAATACATAAGTATGCAAAAAGATATCTCATGCTAAGACTGTTCAAAAGAAAGCTTCAATGTCTGTATTAATATCAAGAATATTTTAAAAAATTGTCTAGGATAAAGAAGGTAATTTTATAATGATAAAGGGAATTGGTCAAAAGGACTTAAAATTATAAGTGTTTATGGCCTTGAAAATGGAGCTTTAAAAATATATGAACTGGGGCCAGTTGCCGTGGCTCACACCTGCAATCCCAGCACTTTGGGAGGCCGAGGTGGGCAGATCCTGAGGTCAGGAGTTTGATACCAGCCTGGCCAACATGGTGAAATCCCATCTCTACTAAAAAATACAAAAATTAGCCAGGCATGGTGGTGTGCACCTGTAATCCCAGCTACTCAGGAGGCTGAGGCAGGAGAATCACTTGAACCCAGGAGGTGGAGGGTGCAGTGAGCCAAGATCGTGCCACCGCACTCCAGCCTGTGTGACAGAGCGAGACTACGTCTCAAAAAAAAGTAAAAATAAAAAAAATATATAAACTGAGAACCAAAAGAACTGCAAGAAGAAATTGAAATTCCACAATTACAGTAAAAAATTGTAATAGACATTTCTCAGAGTTAATATAACAAGTTCACAGAAAATCAACAAAGATACAGTAGAGATGAATAGCACAATCAATCAACATGACCTGGTTCCCATTTATAGAACACACTCCACTCTACAACAGCATCATGTTCAACATTATTAGTCATTAAGGAAATGAAATTAGTATCACAATGTGAAGTCACTACACACTTGTTAGAGAGGCTAAAATTAAAAAGACTGATTATACTAACGATTGGTGAGGATATGGAGAAACTGGAATTTTATGCACTGCTACTGGGAATGTAAAATGATTCAACTTTGGAAAACACTTGGGCAATTTCTTCAGAAGATAAAAATCAACTGTATTCAACCATTCTTCTCCTGGGTGTATATCCAACAGAAATGAAAGCATATGTTTTTTTACAAAAACTTGTGCACAAATATTTAGTAGCTTTCTTAGTAACAGCCAAAACTGGAAACAATCAAATGCCCTTCAAGTGATGAATGGATGAAAAATTGTGGTATATTCACCCAACGGAATACTTTTTCAACAAGAAAGTCAATGCACTATTGATGTATGCAATGTAAGTGAATCTCAAAACATTTATGCTAAGTGAAAGATACCAGACAAAAAGAAGCTATATTATGTGATTTCATGATGTAAAATTCTAGAATGCATTGTTAGAAAAAGCAGATCAGTGGTTGCCTGGGATGGAGTGAGAGGAGGGCAAAAAGGGAAGAATTATAAATGAGCATGAGGAAACTTTGAGAGCTGCGGGGATGTTCACTAGCTTGATTGTGCTGATGGCTCCATGGGTGTGTACACATCACAGCTTATCAAGTTGTCTTATTTTATTTTATTTTATTTTTAGATGGAGTTTTGCTTTGTCAGCCAGGCTGGAGTGCAGTGATGTGATCTCAGCTCACTGCAACCTCCATCTCCCAGGCTCAGGTGATTATTCTGCCTCAGCCTCTGGAGTAGCTTGGATTACAGGTACCCGCCACCATGCCCAGCTAATTTTTGTATTTTTAGTAGAGAAAGGGATTCACTATGTTGGCCAGACTGGTCTTGAACTCCTGACCTCAGGTGATCCACCCGTCTTGGCCTCCCAAAGTGCTGGGATTACAAGGATGAACCACTATGCCTGGCCAAGTTGTCCATTTTAAATATGTACAAAAATTGTCAATTATATCCCAAGAAAACTGCTGAACAATAGGAATTTTACAAGAACTGAAAATAGGATTATTATTTTATGATCTTTACCCAACTTAACCAAGTCTCCAAATTGAAAGAATCACCTTCAAGCAGATTTCAAACTCTCAATAGATATCCTGATTTTGCTCTTTCCTCTCAGAGACACTGCCGTGGCTCTGTGGAGGCAGTGTTCTCCCCTTTATGCCATAAGCCATAAACTCACTTAGTCTGATCAGCAGGTTCTTTTTGCTTTGGTAATATTTTGGAGAGCCAGCATTTGATAGTACTTCACTTCCATACAATATGACATAGGTGTTAAAAAGAAGGGATTCTACACCAGTTAACATAAAGAAATTCCAGGATGTCATGTTAAGTGAGAAAAGCTGAATGCAGAGGGAAGTTTTCTGTTTTTGTATTTCTATTTTGTATTTTGTTTTCTATTTTTGATTTAAACAAAACAGCATCTTAGATGAATATATATGCATGTGTATGATGACATAGCCCATGAGATAGCTTTGGATAGAATCATGCCAGTTAATAAACATTGATTATCTGGGGGAAATGATGTATATTGGAGGGTAGGTGGTGGGAGTAATAAAAAAAAAAAAGGCAAGCAAAAAAAAAAATCACATATCCAAAGAAAAAGAAGTGTCCATAATCCAGCAGCATTTGTATCATGCACCCACTTCTATGCTTAGAGATAGCTTCAAACTGTTAATGGAAATAATGTCAAGTTTCTTTGAATTTTCCTGAATTAACAAACAAACACACAGCAAAAACTATTATTTTATTACTCTCTCTGTTACTTCTATCTCTAATCTTACAGGTCTAATCTCATTAATTATAATAATTCTAGTGTAGTAAATAGTAAATTTTGGAATAATAAGATCTCTTTAATAAAGATTTTTTTTCTACAAACAGCAATAACTTTTGCTTTATCATTTGTTTTACAAATCTCATTAAAACTTTACTGGTTGATCAATATTTCAGAATTTTTAAAGATATAAATCTTCTACTGTATTTTTTAAAAAAAGAAAACTGTTCTAGTGCCCATGTTTTCACTTCTACAAAACTAGCTTAATTCCGTGCAAATTGCGAAGACCTTGGCACTGCCTTTGTCTCCAGTGAAAAATGAGCTCCATTTGATGGCTGACCTTCCAAACAACTGTAGCTTCCACAGAAATATATACGATCTATCGGCCCACAGCTGTTACCTTATAAGAATCATTACTTGAGTGCTCAAGGGAAAACTAGTTCCACGGGTAAGGCTGTGTTGATGGAACACTCAAAAATACAATAAAATAAAATGGATGCATATAAACCGTGAGTGAGAGCTTTAGAAGCAAAGATGAGTATTTTTGCTACCGAAGATAGGCAGAGTGGTGTCAGTGTTGGAGAAAATTGGCTGTTAACATTCGCAATTATGGGAGACACTTAAATGGATGCTTTTCACGGCCCTTCCTCAAAATGGAGATGAGTGAACATTTCACAAATAATGCAGCTTATAAAATAGAAGTGTAGCTGAGAGTATATTAGGTTGCTTGGAGAGGTGAATTAGCATCTTTTGTCTATGTATGGTGTTTCGTGGAATGTTCATGAAGGCAATGAGAAAAGATGGTTGAATTTCCTGACCAATTCCTTTTTATGCTGTTGACTTGTGGTTTGGCAGAAGGGACAGATTCCTTCATCTTTTAACGTTAACCAAGCAGCTCTTTGCTACCCAAACGACCAGAAACAGATGCTCCCCTCCTCATTTCCTTTAAAGGTGGGACATTACCTAGCTTGACAGACGATGGAAATGGTTTCATTTATAACCCTCCAATTTTTAAATTCCTGATGTTTCAGTCACCTTACAGTGGTCACCTTGGGAAGTTTGGGCATATGCTTTATGTTTTGTTGGGATGAGAAATGTGACTAATGCCTCGATAACCTGAAATGAGCCTCCTGCCTCTTGGGTGTCATCTTTGCACGTGACTTTACAGTGTGTGTTTTCTGTGTCTCTTCTCCTTGCCTTATTACCAGCTTCTTCCTTGCTCCCTAATGGACCATTCAGGTGCGGTTCGGAGATTTGTTTTATTGTTCAACTTCAAAGGTAACGAACGCATATGATGCAGGGAATTCAGAGATTAGATTGCCGGGCCACTGACAGTAAGCCGATGTAGATAAGCATAGGGAAAAATTTTAATTAAAACCAATTAACATGAAATTGGAGTTTCTAGTCATTAATTGTGCACAGTCTGATTTAAATTTCTGAAGCTCCATGCGTTTTGCATTAGTGATTGAATTGGTGGGAACAAGGATATTCATGGGTATTGTCTTTGCAAGTGACTTTGCCTGAAGTTCCCTTGCAACTTTTATTTCCACTCAGGAATGAGACTGAGGTGAAATGCCTGGGGATAGAGGGAGGGGCAGGGAGTCATGAAGAACTCCAGCTATGCTGCCCAGGGCACGTGAGCCAAAGCTTTCTAGGGGCCCAGCGTGTTCCTCCTCCCTGACAAAAAGGATATTCCTTGGAGTAGTCATGGCCTTTGTAAATGATTTCAAGTAATAATATTGAAGCCATTTTCCAAGAGCATAGATTTAACCTTTGGTCTCCCCAGCTTCTCATGGACAACAGCATGGCCCTGTGGGTGGTGAGGCCAGTGGAGGAGGGCAGAGTGGCCTCAGGAATGTCAGTAAGCCAGGCGCAGGTGCATGGTTGCACAGGGGGCATTGCTTCCAGGGCTGTCCTGGTACAGGACAGCTCCGGCCCCTTGAGGAGGAGGAGCTCTGGCCTGGGGGAGTCACACTCCCCAGTGGTGGACCTGGACCTGAAGCGAGTCTTTCACACATCATAAACCCTCTTTTAATCACCAGTGATAGGGAGATGATAGTATTTGTGACGTCTGTCCTCAGCAAGTCCAACTGACACTCTGGGCTTTGCTGGTAACAGTGGGAATTGTACTAGGGGGTTTGAGAGGACAAAGGAGTGGCAAGAAGCACTGCCACTGATTAATTACTGATGACGTTAGTAGTCAGGGTTCTCCGGGGAAACAGAATCAATAGGGTGTGTTGGTTATGCATTACTTATATGATGTGTACATATGGAGATAATGTAGACTGTGTGTGTATATTTACATATGTTCATATGTATATACAGTATATATAATTATGTAATATATAATGTATATGTATGTATATTACATATATTGCAGATGTAATATAGGTATATGTGTTATATAGTATTCATATATACTATATATGTTAATGTCTAATAAATATGTATAATTACATATTATAATTATAGATAACATGTCTATAATAGTAATATATAATATAAAACAAGAGAAAGAGAGAGAGGGAGGGAGAGAGATCTGTGTTACAGTTGGCTCATATGACGTGGGGGTTGGTGAGTCAGACATCTGGAGGCCAGGCCAGCAGGCTAGAATCTGGAAGGAGTTGGTGTTGCAGCCATCTGGAGGCAGAATTTCCTCTTCCTAGAGGAGTCTCTTTTCTCTTAAAGCCTTCAGCTGATTGATTGGAGCCCACCCACATCATGAAGGGCAATCTGCTTTACTTAAAGTCCACAGATTTAAATGTTCATCTCATCTAAAAAATACCTTCACACCAACATCCAGAACAGTGCTTGACTAAATGTCTGGGTACGTTGGCCTGGGCCCAGCAGATGCATGAAATTAACCATCCCGCCTGCTGAGGGTGGAGCCGAGTCACCCATGCTGTGATTGGCTGTCCCAGGAGCAGCTCCGTCTTGATTGATTGGTCAGAAAATTGGAGGCAGGGGCAGTGGGAGTGGCCGTGCGGGACTGCTTTGGGAACAGAGGGACCCTCTCTGCTGTTCTGTTCACACGGAAGCGTGTCTTAGCGTCTGGGGGCTTGGAGAAAGCAGCCCTGAGAGGGGGTCCTGAGAAGAATGCAGCAGCGGCAGAGCAAGCCTCGGCTTACCGGCAAGTAAGCCTTGGAGACAGGAGGTTTGCCAGGCCAGCTAAGGACTGCGGTGTTGGAGAGACTAGGGCTGGCTTTCAGACCAAGCCCCCTCTGAGAGTTTCTCTAATTACTCACCTCAAACCCAGTTTACTTCCTAAGATGGGAGCGAATCCTGCAAGTGAGCCCTGCGAACAAGCACAAAGTCAGCTGTCAGAGAAGGGTCCGCCCGAGGCTCTGGCCCCAGGGAACCCCTCGGTTCTTCTCCAACATTTTGCTAAGGGAAGGCTGCTCTTCTGTTGAACCTACCGAGGGAGAGTTCCTAGGTTTGCATGGCAAGAAATGTGAAGATATTTTTAAGACACAGAAATTCACCCCTGCACACCACCGGCTTTCGAGTCATAGACCCTAGTAAGAGCTCAAGAGGGACTTCATTTGTAATAGCTGAAGGATTGTATTTTATCACATATTTGCCCATCAAAACATTATATAACACACATTAAATATTTTTCTATGTTTTATTTTATCTGTCGTGGTTTTTTTCTTGATGAACATTTATATTTTGCTACATTTTGAAGTTTAAAACCATGAGATATAAAATTGCTAAGGTGTAAACTTCCAGCAGTACTTGTACAGAGCCATTTCCATGACAGCAAAATTAATTTTCATGAATAAAGGCCAGAAGAAAATATAAAAGGATGGTAATTTCTGGGTAGAGGGATTGCAAGTAATTTTATTTTTCATCTTTTTTTTTTGTTTTGCTTTACGAAAATTGTATATTAGCTTGTACTTGTATTACAGTTAGAATTAGAAGACTCCTCACTATTCCAGTCTGAAACATCAAGCCTCTTCATTTTTAAATTCAGTTGAGAAGAGTGGTCAATTTAGAGATTAAAATGGATTCCAGCCATAAGGGGCCAGTTAAGTCCTTTAAATCAATTACCCACAAGATCCAAGCCAATAAGAGGAAAAGCAGCGTGTGCTCTATAGGCTAACCCGGGAACATTTAGAAATGAAAGTCACCCGAGTTTACAGCAAAGGGAGTCTGGACTCTGTTTCTCCTTCACTTGACAGGGCTGTGCCTGGTGAAATACAAAATTATGATCAAGACAAAGGAAGGACAGGGGACTAAGAAAAAAACTCCAGTCATCAGTTAGCAGGCACACAGCCAGCACTGTAAGCATGTCAGGGTCTTTACATGCCTCCTCAATTTCTTTTAGGGTAGCTCAGCCTCCAGCTCTGCATCTCCCCTCCCCAGTCATCTTTTTTCTTCAAATTCATATTCTGGACAGAAGTCAGTGGGTTTCCTTACAGTTTTATTAAGATTTTCAGTTTCTCAGAAATAATTTCTAGGCCTTGAAGCTTCAGCAGAGAGCATGTGCTTTGTACATGGAGTTTACCAGATGGAACCATTAGGTTATATTTCTAGGTGAAAAGCCACGTAAATCTGGGACTTTTCCCTTATGCTGGGCTGCTGTATTTTGAAAGAGAGACAGATGCCTTGTAAAGATGAAAGATGGGAGGAGAGGATGGAACTGTTGTCAACAATTAGAAAAATGGTACTGGAAATCGGTGATGATTTTTTTACAGGCCCATTTAAATTCGTGAGTGTTTGGGAGACAGTCATCCAGGGTCAGGTTGGTGAGGCAAGACTGAGTTGGGAAATGTGTATTCAGTTGGCAAGAAAGGTCAGTGCACTAGAACTCTTTTCATTGTCTGGATTTTCAGAAGACTGCTCGACAGTGTCTGATACATGGGGAGATTGACAATGGAGCGGGGAAGGAAAGTTGTTCACTAGGAATGTTCTGGAAATTCACTTCTTTTTATGCAGACTATTCTTTCTCTCTCTCCATCACAAGATATCAGTAAAACACAGTCTGCCCAGGAGTGACTCATGCTCCCAGAGGTGTGGGGAGGAGCTGTGTTGTGGAGACACACGTTTCCTTCTCTCATTCCCTGAAGAGAACAGACACCCCAAAAATGTGGCAGCCGGAGCAAACCTCAATCCCCAGACTCTGCAGGAAACTTACGTGCAAGTCTTTTATAAACAGAGGACCGTCCAAGCCCAACTTTGTTAATGTTGGCAGCTCAGGCTGAATTGTTTTGAATTATTCGAGGGATGGTCCGTCATGGCAACAAAGGCTCGCTCTGCAGCGCAGTCTCCAGTAGAGCTGTGGACAGCTCATGCAGTTTTTGGACATGTAAATCATATAAATAGTTAAATACACAAGTTGAGATGTATTTGGTCAAATAATGTTCTTTTTGAGCCCTAAGTGTTTGTAGAAAAAGCAGCAGTTCCTTTTTATGGTTTGTGACCATTTGTTTCCCTACATGGTATTAAAAGGAATTATTTGTGTACAGACACTATATAATATGGGTGAATCGCACTGGGTGCTCACTTGAGATATGTGTGTGTGTGTGTGTGTGTATCTATAATTTTTCATCTTTTTTTGTTTTACAAAAATTGCGCATTAGCTAGAATTACAGTTAGAATTAGAAGACTTCTCATGATTCCAGTCTGAAACATCAAGCCTCTTCATTTTAAAATTCAATTGAGAAGAGTGGTCAATTTAGAGATTAAAATGGATTCCAGCCATAAGGGGCCAGTTAAGTTCTTTAAACCAATTAAATCAATTAATAATCAATAGATATGTGTGTGTGTGCGCGTGTGTGTATGTATCTCCCTTGAGATATGTGTGTGTGTATATATATGTGTGTGTGTGTGTGTGTGTATATTTAACTCACCATTGCTGCCTTGAAACCTTGATATTTTGATGCAGGTGGCCTATGACTAAAATTAGAATAGCAACAGACATCCATTGCCAGTCCAGGCCCAATGGTCTGGGAGTGTGTGTGTGAGAATATGTATCATAGAGTTTTAATGGAGAGTAAGAAGGTTTGGGACTCAAAGAAATGGTTAGTCCCAGTTTTTAAAGCTAGTATAAGAATTTATATGATGACGGTGTGTGTATGCATGTGTCCATGTCTGTGTGCATCACACACATGCAACCCGAGTGATTTGTTGTTTTGTGTGCTGTTGTGCCAGCAGGGAATGCTGTCCATTGCTCCACTCAGCAGTCTGCTTTCCTCCAAAGCTGAAACCCCAGAGCAATTGATCTAATGTGTCTTGCACTAGGGCTGGCATTCATGAGGATGTGGAGCAACACATTTGCTGTCATGGCTTTCTCACGTGTACTTATCATCACCTCATTATCGAGGTGCTCAGAGTCAAATCTCAAGAGCAGAGTAGAATCCAGAACATGGTATTTAAACCAGAGGATCAACCTGGATGGTTGTCCTTAATTCTTGGAATTTAAGCAAGAGAAAGAATTTTAAATGAGAAAAAGGACAAAGGGCTTTAACACCATTTGAGAGAATGGGGATTCTGACATTTGGGTTCCTATTGTACATTTAACTTTCTCCATTACTGCCTTGGGGAAATGGAAATTGCTGTAATTGGGGGTAATAGATACAATAAAGTGTGCAAATTTTACCCAACACATAAACAAACAAAGCCATTATGGTAATTCAAATCTACATTTTATTTTCCTATTCTCTGCATTCCTGAATAAAAGCAAGGAGTTGCCCCATGACTTTGACATTTAATATTAGGCTGATCTTTTCAGGCCATTTTCTTCCCGCATATCTATACACACACACACACACACACACACACACACACACACACTTTTTCATATTATTCTGCAGTCCTCACAGTCATAGTTAAAGGTCTGGGATGGAGTCCCAGAGCTATGCTAGTTCAAGCCCCTGCCTCAAGCAATGCTAGCCAGCTGAATCATAAAGATGGCAATAAATCCTATTAGTGGAGATTTCAAGGACTTATAACTTCTCTTGGTGGCCGGTGTTTGCATTTAATCATTTAGACAAGCATTTTTCTAACAGCTGAGCAAATTTTCTTTGTATTTGATGCAGAGGTACATTATTTAGGGTCTTTATTTAAACATAATTAATTGAAATAAATTTTATTTTGAGGAATAGTAGTTCTCAGAATTCTTCAGCTTGCCTGCAGATAAGCTCAGTAGACTGCAGGTGCTACATGGAGCCCAGCTGCCCCTAGCAGTACCTGACCTTGCGATCTTTGCCAAGCATATTTCTGCTGTAGCCTCCAGCTTCTTACAGAAATAAGACTGCATTATATGTTTTATTGGTTTATTCTTTTAATGTTGTGTCTTGAATCTTTAGTTCTCTATTATTATTTTTTTCTCTCTCTCTTTAATATTTGCTTAGTTCAGTCCTTGGCAAAAAAAAAAAAAAAAAGCCATTCAATAAATATTTGTGGAATGGAAAAATGTTCAGATGTTTTGCTGAAATAGGGTTATATTAATTTAGGGTATATCAGATAGGTTCCTTAGCTGTAGGACCTTTCAGAGTCTAAAATGTTATGTATCTTGTGTGGATAAAAGGGAGATAGAATTTTGTGAAGTTTGTTTTCTCTGAATATAATTGGTTCTTAAAATGGTGTGCGATGGTTGATTTTATGTGTCAACTTGACTGGGCTAAGGGTTGCCCACATAGCTGGTAAAACATGATTTCTAGGTGGGTCTGCAAGGATGTTTCCAAAAGAGATCAGCATTTGAATCAGTAGACTGAATAAAGACCACCCTCTTCAATGTGAAGGGCATCACGCATTGCAAATGGTCTGGATAAAACAGGGGCTGGCATTCCACTTGGCTGAGTTATACCACTGACTTCCTGGTTCTCCAGCTTGCAGATGGCATATGGTGGGACTTCTCTGCCTCCACAATCATGTGGGCCAATTCCCCACAATAAATCCCCTCTTATATATATCTTCTAAATATATTCTATTGGTCCTTTTTCTCTGGAGAACCCTGACTAACACAGAGTGCTTGGCATATAGTAATGAGTGTGTGTGTGTGTTGTTGTTCTTTATATTGTTATTATTGTTTTTGTTACTGCATTTGTCTTTGGAACCCTTTTTCGTGGGATTTCTTAGTACTAGAGTTTCAGTAGAACACACTTTTGGGAAAGGCCGACATATTCTCATCCTACGTTAGGAAGATTCATTGATTTATATTACATTAATGTGTAATAATTCACTGGGGCTTGTCTGACGTTTATCACTGTGCTATCTATAACAATGCAGTTTGTTAGGAAATCAATATGACAAAACAAACTTCAAGGGGAATGCTTAATTTCAACTGAACGAAGTCCTCAGAACACCCACAAGCACTTTTGAAGCACCCATTTATTTTCTTACAAGTGTTGATGAGCCAGTGACTTCTAAGAAGACCACCTTGGACCTGTTTCTGGCAACATTTTATGATTTTGTTTCATTTTATGCATTTTCAGTTAAAGACACTGCATTTGTCATCTTCCCTTGTTAGTCAGAACTAGCTACTGATTAGTTAGATGCAGCACTCTAAAATGTTTCTTTGTACACTGACTTGTGTCAGTGACATATCACTGACATGTTTGCATCCATGTCCCCACCCAAATTTCATGTTGAACTGTAATCCCCAATGTTGGAGGTGGGGCCTGGTGGGAGGTGTTTGGATACCGGGAGATTTCACCCTTGGTTGTGATGGTGAGTTCTTGTGAGATCTGGTTGCTGAAAAGGGAAGCACCTTTTCGCCAACTCTTTCTCCCGCTCTTGCCATGTAAGACACCTGTTCGCCCTTTGCCTTCTGTCATGAGTGAAATCTCGTGAGGCCTCCCCAGATGCAGAAGCCACTATGCTTCCTGTACAGCCTGCAGAATCACGAGCCAATTAAACCTCTCTTCTTTATAAATTACCCAGTCTTAGATATTTCTTTATAGCAATGCAAGAATGGACTAATACAGTCAGGATGAAATTCCATCATGGTTTTAGGGCTGATTTATCATGTTTATCAAGGTCCCTTTGGATTATTTCTCTGTTCTAAGATGTGGCGAGCTTATTGTCTTCTGTAAGCATGGTGGCTACCATCAATTCAGATAAGAGTTCGTGGTGAACTTCCTTCCTTCCTTCACTCTACTGAATGTCATTACTTGCAATATCCCTACGGTTTTACAGGAGGCTTAATTGTTCCTTAAAATTGCCTTTCCCTTTTGCTTCCAAAATTAACATCCTTACTGAAGCATGGGTAGATTGTACCCCTTGCTTAACCAGTCTCTCTGAGGCCTGTCATTGTCAAAGAAGAAGCTAGAATGCATCTGTCAGGACTTTGTTACTTGCGTTTACAAAGGAACTCTTATTTGGAATAAATTCTGAGCGTCAAACTTTCATTGACTGGGCCGGGTGAGGTGGCTCATGCCTGTAATCCCAGCACTTTTGGAGGCCGATGTGGGAAGATCGCTTGAGGTCAGGAGTTTGAGACCAGTCTGGCCAACATGGTGAAACCCTGTCTGTACTAAAAATTCAAAAATACGCCAGGTGTGGTGGCTCACAACTGTAATCCCAGCTACTCGGGAGGCTGACGCTGGAGAATCGTTGGGACTCGGGAGGCAGAGGTTGCAGTGAGCTGAGATTGCACCACTACACTCTGGCTTGGGCAACAAGGCGAGACTCCATCTCAAAAAAAAAAACAAAAAAACACCCCCCTCCCCCGCCCCCCCCCAAAAAACCAGAACACTTTCATTGACTGGCCTGCAGTTACCAAGGTAGTTCTCCCCAACGCCACTTTCCTCCCTTCCCCACCATCTTCTCTTTCTTCTTTTCTGTTTTCTTTCTACCCTCTCTTCCTTCCTTCCTTGCTACCTAACTTCCATCCCTTTTCTTGTGAGTACTCTATTTCCAGCCCTCGGGGACTTACCTTGTCTTCCATGTCAAGTATAACAGTGGCAGATCTTCAGTAGCTTTTGCGGATTTGCCAACAGGATGTGAGACTTTCTAGCTGGCCTTTGCTGTCCTCACCAACCTGGCCAGAAGGGGCAGCTTTTTATACTCTGGGTTTATGTCTCGAAGCCCCAAGAAAAGTTAGAAATTCATAAACACATTTATAAGTAGGATTTTATCACTGATTTTTCTGTTGTCAAATTTGAACAACTGATTTAAAGTTCAGTTTATTATAGCTTGAGAGGAGTTGGAAAAGCATTCGAGACAAATATTTTTGGGCTCAGAACATGTGTGAGGTCACTTTGCCCTCGTAGAAGTCTCCTAGTGGTGATGTTGAATGGTGATAGGAGATGGAAATCTGGAGTCTATTCCTGGAACCTCCTCTGACTCATCCCGTTATCCGGGGACGATTATTTCTTCATTACTCTTGCATCTGAAGGATGTGGATGTATATTAATGCTCTAACCTTCACGCATCCTTGAATCCTGAGTAGTCTGCTGGAGTCTGTCCTGCAGCAGCTTCCTGGAAGAGTGGCCAGCCTGCTGCGTGGAGGGACTTGGAGGGGTCAAGGTCTCAGCAGCAGGGCCTGGGGTGACTGCAGAGGCCAGAGATGCTCTTCAGGCTGTGCCTGAGGCATGGAACGGTCTGAAATGCCTTCTGAGCTTAGGTCTGGGCATGTGCCAAGTGACTAATTGTATGATTTTTATAACAGCTTAGAGGCTCTAAGGACATATGCATGTTAAAACCTTTACAAGATACTAGTTTCCTTTGATTTAAAGAAATATTGGTGTGGGGGAGCTGGCAAGAGGGAGAGGAAGGAACCACAGAGGCCCTTTCTAGACAGACCATCAGTGACAGAAGACCGGTACACGCGCTCAGATATTTGAGATCAGCCAAGCGAAGCATGACTGAATTTCCTGATGCAAAGTTCTGGTGTTTTGTTAGGGGTAGCTTTTTGCAGTCGGTGTGAGTCTGGCTGTGTTGAACCCTGCAGATGAGAATACTGGCAGTCACTGCAGAGGCAATGAGGAGAGGGCTCTTTGGAAACATTCAACACGTAAGGAATGCGGTCCCCCACTTCCGCAGGTCCCCCACATTCCTTCCAACATTTAAGTGGAAGGGGTGGCCATCTGTCCTGTCACACATGACCCTTTGACAGTGAGTGGCCTCTGTGTCATGTAGCATGTTTACAACTAAAACAGTAAATGATGGTGATAAAAAATACCAGAATGTATTGTAACTTCAAGATATATGAGCAGACCGTACACCATCTATTCTATGGAATGAACAATCTTATGATGCTTAAAAAAAGTTCATGATTTTAAAATGGCTCTTTATCTTTCTATTTAATCTGTTTGATTAAAAATGAAAGAGACGGATAAAATAACCATTTGTTATTTTTCTTGTATTTTGAGAAGAAATGATAGAGAAGTCTGGAACTGAATCCTTATTGAAGGGATAAGGAGAGAGGATTCATCTCCAGGGTCCAAGTAATTATTCTCAGCAAATGATATATTATAATTAAGCACTAATCTATAGAGGACGTAGAGTTCACAATGATTTCCCCAATTAATTCTGATTAGCATGTAAAGACAGTAAGGGCAGGAATCATTATCCCACTCACCCAGCACAGAGAGGCTGCTCTCCGCCCAAGTCACACAGTGTCACCCATGACCCTTCCCCAGTCTCTCTCTGCTGCCTCCTTCTCCGGCAGCCATCAGCGCTTGAAGATATGCAAAGACTGGTGGTTCCCGCTTGGGGAAGTGGTTCACCTTGCATGAGGTGGATAGTAGAACTGAGAAATGGACAGTGCCAGAAATCCCTAGAAATCTTTGTTGTTCCTTCTTTCTGATGCCTTGTCTTGGAGGTTTAATAACAGTGGCTGATATTTGTTGAAGTCTCACTGTGTACAAGTGCTGGGAAACACACATTATATACATCCAAGTCACGTAGTCCTATGACACTGGCATTGAAAGTCCATGTGGTTGGTATACATCCTAGCAGGTACGTGTGGGGACTAGGAACCAGACCACTTGGATTCAAATTCCAGCTCCATCATCTGTGAGCTGTGTGACCTTGGGCATGTTTCTTAACCTCTCGGAGTCCTAGGTCCTCATCTCTAAAATGGGGATAATAGGAGTTTTCTGTCTCATAGGGCTGTTATAATGATAAAATTATATAACAAACATCAAGTGCTTAGCTTACTATTTGGCATTCAGTAACTTTTTAATATGGACTAATAGTATGCCTCTTGCTGAGCTTCCAAATATGAGTTCAGAGATGAATAAGACTGCAATTCTGGCACCCTGACAGCTCAGCCAGCTTCTCTTCTAGGAGGAGGTTGTTGACTGGCCTCAGCTGATTTAAATTTGTTGCTCTGGGGTTTAACCTAGATGGAGGCAGTTCTGTGAGCATTTTCCAACCATTTGAAGTGTCTAAGACATCGTAGGACACCTGGCAATACATGAAGCTCACATGGTTTAGGACAAGTTGGGTGTGAGTTGGTATGGATTATATCTGGAGTGATCAACTTTTGCTGGAACTAGACCTGGTTTAGGAGCTTAGGATAAAGATGGACAAGGTGCCATTTATACAGACGTTGGCTTGCCGCTGTCTGGGCCCGTCAGTTCCACATGTGTGCATGTGATTTATAGGTCTGGAATGCAATCAGCGTTTGTTAGAGTAAATAACATCCATTTCAATTTCTGCTGTGGAATGACCTTCTGTTGTACTGACAGATGCTGCCCTGAGCTTGGGCTCATATGTCTCCCAGGTACCCCTGAAAATTCATGCGTCTTAACATTGATGACTGGGAATGTGTAAAAAGTGGACAGTAATGAATGTGCACAATGTACCTGTTTTATGGAGGCAATTTCTACTTTAGTTGAGTTACCTTCAGAGGCTTTTAAAGTTCAGCAAAAGTACAAAATCCTATGAGCTCTGAGACAAATAGGTGTACTAATTGTATTAGTCCATTTTCAGGCTGCTGATAAAGACATACCTGAGACTGGAAAGAAAAAGAGGTTTAATTGGACTTACAGTTCCACATGGCTGGAGAGGCCTCAGAATCATGGCAGGAGGTGAAAGGCACTTCTTACATGATGGGGGCAAGAGAAAAATGAGGAGGAAGCAATAAACCCTTCAGATCTCGTGAGACTTACTCACTATCATGAGAATAGCACAGGAAAGACCAGCCCCCCATGATTCAATTACCTCTCTTTGGGTCCCTCCCACAACACATGGGAATTCTAGGAGATAGAATTCAAGTTGAGGTTTGGGTGGGGACACAGCCAAACCACGTCACTAATTTAATATTTTTTCCCATTCAAATATTCTGATTATAAAAGGAAGGCATACCCACTGAAGAACATTTAGGAAAAAATAGAATTATAAAAAGAATAAATTAAATTCTAATTTTGCTATGAAGAGGTAATTACTGTCAATTTTTAGATGAGTTTCTTCAAATGTTACTTTTAACGGATGAATATACATTTATTGTGTGAGTAAAACAGGTATTATGCAATGTGAAGAAATTTGCATCTTGATTTTATGCTTAGCACATGTTATAAACATGTCCCATGGTATTCAGTTATCTCCAGAAACATGATATTGATGCCACCTGACATGCCGTGGTCTATTTAAATGTGAGCTATAAAACCATTGATCTAATATTAAATGATATGTTTCTTGAAAATTTTCACTATTATAAGTAATAGTGAAAGTGAGCATCCTCATTTTCCTGCACTAAATACACTTCTAGGAACCTATATTCAGAGTCCAAAGATTTGCAGAAAAGGATGCTCATTGCCACAGTGAAAATGTGGCAGTGAGGATGCTCTTCTGTACATCTTTGATTGGACCATCAGCACGGGCTCCTAGAAGTGTCTTTAGTGCAGCTAAGGGCATATACACTTCAAAGACATTAACACAGTGTTTCCAAGGTTGTCCTCCCGAATTTCCTGGGTTAACTTCTCACATCAGTGCATGACGGTGGCTGTTTCTCCGCACCCTGCCAGCACTGAGAATGCTCATGTGTAGTGCTCTGTGTTCTACTATTTTTGTTCTCTCCTGTGCAAATTTCTAATATTTATCTTTAGTTGCTATTGTTAATCTTTAAAATTGATGTTTCTCATTATACAGAGGTAAACCACACTGAAATACACAAAGTGAAAAGGAAGACTCCCCTCTCCTTCTCACCACCCAGAGACAGCTGCAGTTAATAGATGTGCACCTTTCCAATCCCTTCTCCCCTCTGTAAAATCTTACATAAGCGCAGGCAAATGCAAATATGTATAATAAAATTAGAATCTTATGCATCCACTATCATCCATTTGCTTTTTTCCATTTAAAATACAGGCATTTTTCCATGTCAGTATGTTTAAAGAGTATTTCTTTATGTAGACGTAAAATGATTTACTTCATTACTCTCTTACAAAAGATGAGGCAATGAACATGCTTGTATGTTCATTTTGACCGCTTATTGTGCCTATTTTTGCAGAATAAATTTCAAATGGAATTGTCTATCTAATAGCTTCAATAGCTGTCTCCAAACTGACTCCATAAAATATTGGGCTAACTTATGCTTCTGTCAAAAGTGCATGAAAGTGCTCATTTCCCCACATCTGCATGAGCAATGGGTATTACTGACATTTTAATTTTTTTCACTCTATTGGGTAAAAAGATTATCTCATGTTTTAATTTGAGTTTCTTGGTTTTCTTATAATTATTCTTTCTCCTTTTTCTATCAGAAATGGTTATGAATTGTGACATACATTTCTGTGTTATCCACTCTATTTGGATGGAGAAAAATGTATAAAAACGTTCTAATGGTTTTGATTTTAAGATAAAAAAGCTGGCCAGGCGCAGTGGCTCATGCCTGTAGTTCCAGCACTTTGAGAGGCCAAGGTGGGTGGATCACCTGCGCTCAGGAGTTTGAGACCAGACTGGCCAACATGGTGAAACCCCATCTCTACTAAAAATAAAAATAAAAAAACTAGCTGGGCATTGGTGGTGCGCACCTGTAGTCCCAGCTGCTCAGGAGGTTGAGTCAGGAGAATCACTTGAACCCGGGAGGCAGAGGTTGCAGTGAACCTAGATTGCGCCATTGCACTCCTGCCTGGGCAACAAGAGCGAAACTCCATCTCAAAAATAAAAACATTAAAAACAAAACCTCCTCTTTCAACTACTGCCTTTTTTTTTTTCCATTTTTTTCTTTCTGAACAATGTGTGTGTGTGTGAGTGTGTGTGTGTGTGTGTGTGTATTCCTTCTTGATGTCTTACTGTAAATCCTTATGGTAATCTCAAACTTAATTTGGCCAAAGTAGAATTTCCTTCGTAAATTTGCCCTCACACAGCCATATTCATCTCACAAACTAGGTCCAGCAGTTGCTTAAGGCCAAAATCTTTCCATTCTCTTTTCTTCTTCCGGGCTTATTTCAAGAACACAAGTAGGAGGTGCCGGTTCGAACCCTGGGAGCATCCTCAAGCGTGCCCACCACAGCCTCACCTGCGCACACCATCATGGTGTCTTGCCCCAGCCCGTGGAAAAGGCTTCTCCCCAGGATTCCCTGCTCCATCCTGGTCCTTCACACTCAGCACCCAACACCATCTTTCCAAGACATGGATCAGAGCCTATCACCTCTTGCTTAGAATCTCTATAGGTGTCCCAACTCGCCTACGATAAAACCTAAGCTTGTCCCCTGGCGGGCACAGCTCAGTAGCTCCCTGGTCCTCACGTTGAGCCCCTCCTCTCCCCTCCGCTATTCCAGCCACATGGCCTTCTGCAGACAGGCAATCATTCCTGCCTCGGCCCTGGGCCAGCTCCTCCCTCCACCGGGACTGCTTCCTCCCAAGTGGGCTCCATCATCTAGCCCTCAGCCTGAGTGTGACTCACTGAGCACACACCTGACCACTTACCCAGTAGCCGCGCAGCCACGCTCCATCCCATCACCTACTGGACTGCGGTGCTCCACCATACCTCCCACGGATGCGTTTCTGGCCTGATGCTTGGTGCTCTGGCAGTCTGTGTCATTCACCGCTCTGCTTCTGCCGCCTGGAGCCGTGCCGGGCATGTACCGGGTCCTTGGTAAATGCGGAATTCACTAATGAATGGATGGACGAATTCCCCTCATACCTGCACTTTCGTGGTTGTGTCTTTATGGCTTTATGTGGTTCCCTAAGGCTGGAATTCACCTATCTGTTCACTAATTCTGTTTTTCGAGATAATTTCTAAACTTCTGTCCTGCAAGGCCCTTGCTAAAACCCTCCCTCATCCCCATGCACCTGACGGGATCTCTCTCTTCCTTGAATCCCTACAGCACCTGGGACTTTTTACCGACATGGACATTTTGCTCCCTATTTTATAGCGTCTTTGTCTTTGTCTGATTATTCCTTAGAATTTAAGAGTCTTCATGCCACGAGTTATGTGTTTCTTACCGTTGTTTCTTCCATGGCACCGTGCGTGGCAGCACATTCAGGCTGGTGATCTATAGACATTTGCCACATTGAACCCATTTTTACCCTCCTAGAATTGCACAGTATTTTAGGGCTAACAACAATGCTTCATGGAATACACTCTTGTGTACTTCCTGCTTTCAATCAAGCTATTCTGCGCTTGCTATCGGAGCTCCACAGACTCCCAATTGGGGTGACGTGATGTAGTCGGGAGTGTGCTGTGCACTAGATCTGAGAACATTTGGTAGCAATTCCATCTAAAATCAGGGTTCCTCTTTCTTCCCAACTCAAAATTCATTAGCATATCTATGGAAACAGTCTTCCAGCCTTTATTTTTCTTAATTTGACAAAGCCACATGGGCTCTGCCTGTCTGTCGGTGTTTCTCCCAGGACTGTCATATTTCCAGCTTCATGATGAATTGGGCTGCGGGTATCTGACATCTCTGAGCTTGGGTGGCTGGTGACATCACCGCAGGGCGTCTGTGCGCTGTCTGAAATGACAAGGCCTGACACTCAGCCCAGCTTCCTCCTCTCGCTTGAAGGGGCTCAGAAGGGAAAGCCTGTGGGCAGAAGCTCAGCTGGCATGTCCTGCAGGGAACGGTGCCTCCTGGGGGCGGTTTTGCTCCTCAGGGCTCTCGGGGGCTGGTAGAGTAGACAGCTGGGCAGTTGAGGGAGGGAGAGGAGATGCCTGGCGTTGCCCAGTGCTTCCCTGAAACCTCAGTATGAAACATGACATCATGGACAACTCCTACCCCAAAAAAGGCTTTACCATAGTAATCTGGGCACTTCGACTTTACTAGAACTTTAACCTTGTTGCCAGAACTGGCCTTTTTACCGTACAAGTCTCCAGTTCCCCTCAGGGCAGCTGATCCTAAGTGCCTTCTTTAAAGAAGGCAGAATAGATTAGAAATAGGATCCCCATCCCCCAACTTTCTCTGCACTACTGGATTGGCAAGTTTGAAACAGCATAATTTTGTCTGCTACCAATATGCCAACCATAACAGCATTTTTCTTGACAGTCATTATTTTAGGGCTTCCTATGGAACTTACTTCGCTTAAACAAGTTGTAGGATTGATTTTTGTACTTCTTAATGCCGTGTGCTTTTTCACTTACAGCATATGTTTTTAGAAGCAGCGAGGAGCCTCAGCGTTTCTGGGGCTTAGTGGCAGGGGTTTGCCCCATGCCGTGGGAGGGAGTGACAGCTGGAACATGGGAAGGCAGAGATGGGCGGGAAGTGGCTGGGGGCTTCTGTGATTCTGAGATGTTGGTGGGCAATGACTGGCAAATCTTACAAAATCACTGGAACTAGATAAAAATTTTGCCTCTGTCACCCATTCACTGTTTTCGAATTTCCACTGCTTCAGTAACATCTAGTTCACTCCTCTCATCTCTTTTAGGAAAACCATTGAACTAGAGGAGACGAGCAGGCTAGTGCATGAGAATATTTAAAAAGTACGTCCTTCAAAGATCAACCCACTGGAGGGCAGCTGCCTCTGCAGGATGGGTGCATGAGTATACGAGGAGCACCATGCACCCAATTCTAGCGTGGCCCAAGCAAAGGTGCTGGGGAGCTTGAGCAGGACCAGAAGTCTTGCTTCCCGGGAGGTGGTAATAGCACCGACAACAATGGTACCAGCTCACAGGTTTTCAGCACTTTCAAAGGCAATGGGTGCTGGGCTCAGCTATCACCCACCTGAGATCTCAGCTTACCCTTCCAGGGAGGAAGATACCATTCTCAACCTATTTTACTGAGCAAGATATTTAAGCTTCAAAGGAATAAATAACTTCTCTGAAAGTGCAAAGGTATTAAATGATAGAGCTGAGATTCAAACCCGGATCTGTCTGATTAAGGAGTTCATCCAAATTCATTATCACAAGGTATGTCTCAGGCCACGGAACTGAGGGATAATTCTGGGCTTTTGCGGTTGGCATGGTGGCTGACAAACATAGTTTTCTGAGCCATTTGATAGAAATCGAATTAACTCCAGGTCCTTCAGATGCTCCAGGTGGCTGTTGCTTCTGCTACCTCTTTGCCGACCCAATGGGCACTAATGTGTAGAACCACATACACCGCCCCAGGTCACTTCAAGACAAATAACGGTGTGTGCGGGGTGGAGTGCAGAGGGACAGTATAGGGCAGGGTGCTCAGTTCTTTGTGTTCATACTAGTGTACCTGCCTGGAGAAGAGTGGCAGGGAGGAAGTGTGGTGTGGCCTGTAGAGAACTGGGCTAAAATAGACAAGGTCACGGACAACGCCAGGCAGTTCCATGCAAAACTCATAGAGAATCTTTGGTCTTGGGTGGAAGGTGAGGCTGAGAAATGGAACGATCTTGGGCAGCTGATGTCAAAGGCTGATTCCTCGTCAATATTAGCCTGAACTTTTTTCATTTCATTGTGTCATACTGTCTGAAGTTCACAAGCCTATCAGTTGTTTAATCTTTTTGGTTAACATGGACCCTAAAAAATTACAAATGCCTTTTGAAGGATCAATAATTTATTAATCAGGAACATGTTAATATAAATTCGTTCAACCAAACGGCTTTTTCCTAACACTTAAGATTAACCACACTAGGAAAATGGCAGTGTTACTTGGGCAGAGATGAAAGTAAACTTCCAAACATAGAGAAGGGAAGTTAACATCGATCAGGGCCTCCCATGTGCCACCCCCTCACAGTGACCATATATAGTGAGGCAGATGCTGCTGTCTTCCATGTGACAGATGAGGAAACTGAGGCTTGGAAAGAGGAAGAGTGAGTGAAGGGGCCTGAGACAGAGCTGGACAGAGGCAGCTAAGCAGGAGAAAGCCAGGGGACAGAAACTTCTAGAAGGTGATGGGAGAGGTTGACAGTGACTACTTCCCTCTCTCTAGACCTCATGAGAACACGATCTTCTGCAAACATAATCTATTATCTGTCAAGAATCAGTAGCTGCTGTGGACCGGATGTTTGTCTTTCATCCCCCACACCCCAGCTTATATGTTGAAGCCTTAATCCCCCTGTGATGGAGTTAGGAGGTGGGGCCTTCGGGAGGTGGTTAGGTTTAGATGGGATCGAGAGGGTGGAGCACATGATGGAATTAGTGCCCTTATAAAAAAAGGGAGTGACCAGCACCTGTCCTCTCTCTGCCACATGGGGAGACAGTGAGAAGGCTGCAAACCAGTCAGAGGGCCCTCCCCAGAAACCAAATTGACAAGCACCTTGATCTTGGACTTTCCAGCTTCCAGAACTATGAGAAATACATTTCTGTTGTTTAAACCACCCAGTCTATGGTACACTGTTATAGCGAAGTGAACTGACAAGAAGGTATCTTAGATTACCACTTTCTTTTGTATTCAAACACATTCCCTTGAAATTAAGCCCTCGCTGTGTTGTGCGGGTTTGGATGCTCCAGTGTCTCCTCACGTGCTCACTCACAAATCACTTTCTAGGGTTGGCTTCCTTTCAGATAGCTGGCTGTACCCATTACATATTGATTCTGAGTTTCTGTCTCATGAGGCTCCTCAGTTTCCAAGTTCTTTTGCATGCCTTATTTGTGCATTAATGGTACATTTCTCTAGATTAAGGGGATCTTGATAATTTTGCATAAGCTGAAAAGGGCAGGTGCAGCACAAATGGTTGTGACTTTCAGGCACTGCAAAGAGACGTTAGCCACTAGGAAAGTGGTGGTTAACATTGGCTCCACGTCCTTGCTCCTGCATCTACCCAACATGGACAAAGATGCTGCATGGACCAGCCTTCCTCTTGTGAAGAGGAGCTTGTGCTCCGTGAAGCCTTACTGTGGTGTGCCTCAGGGGAGCAGGGTCTTGGACAACCACCTCCGCGCCAACAAGGCGGCCATCTTTGGTAGCATTTTGTGCCTCATAACGTGTTTTAAATTAAAATACGCCATGTTTTTCTTCTCTACTAAGGCCTTACTGTTGTGTCGGAAAACAATTACAGAGATTGTACTAATTAATTTGATCTTATTTTATCCATTTAGAGTGCAAGGGTCTCAAACTGTATATGGAAATTGAAGGAACTTGATATGGAAATTTTGTTTTTCTTTCCTTTTTTTTTTTTTTTTTTTGAGACAGAGTTTTGCTCTTGTTGCCCAGGCTGGAGTGCAATGGCATGATCTCGGCTCACCACAACCTCTGCCTTCCGGGTTCAAGCAATTCTCCTGCCTCAGCCTCCCGAGTAGCTGGGATTACAGGCACGCGCCACCACACCCGGCTAATTTTGTGTTTTTAGTAGAGACGAGGTTTCTCCATGTTGGTCAGGCTGGTCTTGAACTCCCAGCCTCAGGTGATCCTCCCAAAGTGCTGGAATTACAGGCGTGAGCCACCGCGCCTGGCTGATATGGAAATTTTCAGTGGGAACCCAAATCTCTGGCATTTTGGTCAGCAGGTTTTAGAAGGAGTTGGGTGATAAAGTCGCTCCCATGCAATTATGTTTTGGCAAACTCTCGCTTACTCATTGACTATAACCACCATATATTGGGAATTGTGCCAGAGCTGTTGGGGAAATGGTGAACCACACGGTTAGAGTCAATCAGGAAGAAGCAGGGGTATTAAGGACTTACAATGTGAAAGAAAGGGTGATGCCTTGCTTATGGTTGTCAGCGCAGGGTTTCTCAGCTGCGGCCTGATTGCCATTTGAGGCCAGATAATTCTCTGTATGGGGCTGCCCTGTGCACTGTAGGACATATAGCAGCATCCCTGGCCTCTACCCACTAAGAGCCATTTATTACATTACTCCAATTATCACAACCATGAATATTTCTAGATATTACTAAATGTCCCCTGGGGCACCAGTTCTTCCTTGGGGAGAACCCCTGATTTAAGGGAGTGGAGGAAAAGCTTTGAGGAAGACAGTGGCATCATATAGAAGATGGGGATGTGGTAGGAGGTGGGTACGTGGGTATTGAGGCGGGAGCCAAGTATCCTTTTTCAGAGAGCAAGAAAGCTTAGGAACACAGAATTGGAGGTAGGAATTGTGTTTGGAAATAAGAAGTCATTCTTTAAATAAAAACAGCTGCCATTTATTGAGTCCTGAGTTAATGTCAAATGTTCTAAATGCACCACCTCATGTGATCTTCACAATCACTCATTTTTCAAATATAATAATCGAGGCTTGGAGAGATGCAGTGACCTGGTGAAATTACAGCTTTGTATCGGCAGGCACAGGAGTTTCTTTTGGGGCTCATAATCAATATTCTAAAAATGGATCTCATCCTTGTGCCAGGTGCTATTTCTGTCCCCTCCTTGCCTTTCCTAGACCTGGGACGATGCAGATCAGTGGGCAACTCTATGATTAAAACAAACGTGTCATTTCATCACCTGGGAGATGGAGATGGGAGCAATGCTCATCAGAGGAATGAGAGTTTCGCAAAACCACTTTTATTCCGTTTTCAGGGGCATCTGTGTGTTTTGTTAGTGGGAACTTCCCTGCTCAGAATAAAAACCAAAGTCCGTACAGTGACTGCCTTCCCCCACCTCTCAGTTCCTCCTCCCACCACCCACCCCCTACTCAGTCACTCTCCGGTCCCTGCTTCTTGGTGGTCCTGGGCCCTCTGGCCATGTTCCGGGCCATCTTAGGGCTTTTGTACATGCTGATTCTTTTGCCTAAAATGCTCTTCCCAGTAAGCTGCTTGGCTAAATCCCTCACCTCCCCTAGAGGTTCATTAAAACAGCACCTGTCAGTAAATTTCCCTTTTCTCAGTAGCAGTGATCTTTGAACATACTAATATATTTTATGTATTTCATTCATTGTCTGTTTTCTTCCTCTAGAATGCAAATCTGATGAAGGTGAGAAGCTGCTCTGCTATTCTCACTACTGTAGGCTCGGAACCTCAGAACAGTGTCCAGTATGTAGTAGGTGCTATTCAAAATAATTTGAATCAATGAGGCATTTTCCTTATTGGACAGGCTAATTGGGTAAAATGAAACACACATGCAAGGGTGTGTCCACAGTGTGTGTAGAAAGCGGAACACCATCTTGAGAACCACATTCCTATGCTGCTCCACTTGAGTGGCGGCCACTCTCTCCACCTGCCCAGTCCACCACGAAGGTCCCAGGAAGAGCAGTAATGATACAACCTGGTGCTTTTCTGCATAGTCACGGTCTGTGGGATCCTTGTGAGTTTGAGCTTGTCTTGGCATGAAAAGAATAATCACATTTGGGGGAATAAAAGTAATTACTCCATATTGCTTAATATAGCTAATAACTGTTTAATAAAGGATATAAAAATTTCCCTGCTTTTCACCTTAGTAAATGTCACTCAATCTACAACCTAATTACTTCAATTTTCCATTTAGAAAATTAATTCATTTCGACGGTATGAAAAAGCAGCTGAGAAATTTTCCTTTCTGGCCAAAGCCTTAGCAACTCAGATGAGTTCACAGACCTCTCAGTTCTCAGAGGTCAAGAGCAGAGCTTTCCAAGTCAGCTAAATGGACTTCCACCTATGGCACTGCTCCTGGCGTCTGACCTGAAGTAAATCAATTAAAGCAGATATGAGATGCTCAGATTTCTCTCCCTCCCTTTCTCTCTTTCCATTTCTTCTTGCAGGAGACTTGCCTGATCCAGAAATCTTAGCAGCAACATTAAATATGATAGGACCTCAGTGTCTCTGCATCTTAGTTTTCCCATTTGTGAAGGGGAAGGAGGAAATGAAATTAATTGTGTCAAGTACCTACTGTGTGTTAGATATTTAGCTAGGCATTCTGTATATCCTTTTTCATTTAATTCTCATACCTTTGTTAAGTGAATAGAGGAATGGATGAATAATGATTAATATTGGCTAACGTTTAATAAATGCCCACTATCTTTCAAGAGTTATGCTAAGAATTTTACATGAATTTTCTCAATTAACTCACATCACAGCTGTATGAGGTAAGTGTTGTTATTATTAACCTAATCTTCTAGGTAGGAAAATGGGGGTTTAATAAAGGTAATAATTTGGCCACATCATGTAGCTTATAAGTAGTTGAGCCTGATGGGTAGGTATTATGTTTTCCCAGTTTAAACAAAACTCACAATTTTTCAATCCCCTTTTCAAGATCACCAAGCTAGTATGTGGCAGATCGGACTACAAAGTATTTCTTCATTGTATTACATGCTTAGCTTCTTCCAAGTGGCTTCCCACGGCCTGTGTGATGCTCCATTTAACAATGAGATAATCCTTGGATGCAAAATTTTGATGGGCTGCAAAGGCACTTGTGCAGTGCGGTGCACGCCAGTTATCGGAGCAGAGGTCCTGCCGCCGTGGACCTGCCAAGCCAGCGAGCTCCGTGTCGCTGCCCAGTGGGGCTGGGCCTCCCACACACTTCCCAGTGGAAGATTCTGTCCTCCAAGTGTGAGGCCTGGCAAGCCCATGGCTGAGGGAAGGGCTGAGTCACAGTGACTTCTGTGGTTCCTGCGGCAGAGCAGGGAAGCTGCAGGGAAAGCCCTGTGAGAAATGGGCTCTTGGAGATGGTGGCATCTCCCATGGTGCATGGGACAGGAGGGCGTGGGAGGGCTGGGGAAGGGTGGACTGAAGACACAGTCCTGCAGGGACCAAATAGAGAGAGGCAGCTTTTTGTTTTTTTAAAGAAGCATATTCCCTCGGTGGTGATGCCTATCTCTATGAAATTCAGTTTCAGCCCAGTCCAGATGATTTCACTGATGACTGGCATTAAGCTCCTTAAAGCAGGGATTTAAAATGGAAAGCGCTCTCACAGTGGGCTGGAGTGGCATTATCAGACTACTGCAGTCTCATTATAAAAACCGACACACCAAATACTAATTACAAGTTTCCTTTGAGTAAGGAGACTTTAATAGATTCTTGCCTTTTTGTTCTTATCCACCCAGTGATAACAATTGATTGTAACTAAATCTGAATAATACTTACTTTCCCCCTTTCTCTTGCTTCCTCCAACAGTGAGGGCACAGCCCTGAAGCTGAGGGCAGGGCTCATAGATTTACCTTGTTCTCGGCTGACACCTGTTCACAGGGCCCCGGGCAATCCCTGTGGGCCCTTAATCAATAGCTAGTACTGTACTGGGATGATGGTGATGTCTGGTCATAACCACACATGATAAAAAGAACAAAGTTTGTATCCTTAAACCACCTGAGACAATTCCCAGGCAGGATCTTTAACTGAAGGAAGGAGGGTTCTGGCGGCTTGTTCAGGTTTCACAGGGCACAGCTCGCAGCCAGACTGTGGAGGGCTTCCACGGGACATGACAGCCAGTGGTGTGATTAAAGAAACCACCGACGGAAATACAAGGGACACCCCTCTTTCATTCTTCAGCTGTCAACCCTAAATGCAGACAGATCAGTAGACGATTGCTATTAAAAAGAATAATTAAACTGGTTTTCCTTAAAGAGTAAAGCTCTTTTCAAAGTATGATGGATCATTCACTTTTAAAACTTACAAATTACTGATGAGGAAGATAAAAGGTTTTTCCCCTTATTTTACAGATGTAAGAATTCAAATCTGCACAACGCTAGTTGCAGAAGCTGGATTGGGAAATACTGACAGTATTTAGGGTTGTTGATATGGGCCAATGGTTTTGCCCCAGTATACTCTGCCTAGAGCAAATACCTTCATTTTCTTGTCTGGTTTTCTGAGATTCTTTACTGATGATGTTTACTGCTAGAATTTAAAGGATTAAAAAATGCATAAAATGGCATCAAAACAGTGCAAATGGAGCTTGAATAAGAAAAATGTTCTTTACTGAAGCGGGGATGAGTGTGCAACACATTTTTAATAGTTACATGTTAGGCAAGGCATACATTTAAAAGTTATGAACTTTAATATTTTATGTCAAAGAGAATAATTGTAATTTATTCCTGTTCACCAGGACTGTGATCCTGCCAGGAATTGTGTTGGGTGCTGGTAACAGGAGTTCATCCCAGTAATAAGAAATTGGCCTCTGGTTTTGCAGAAGAACAACCAGGAAACTGGTTGAGTGTCCAGCAGGGTCAGTGTCTTAAATATGGCATTATCTGAAATTGCACCATTTCTTGGATACGTCAAGGTTACATTTTACTCATCTGGATTTTCTATTTCTTTTTTACAGTGAGAATTTAATAGTTTTTAAAGAGAATGATTTGTATTATAAAATACACCAGATATATTGTGCATCCTTTTCAAGATTTGTGATGTACCTTTGTGTATGGATGTTTACTTCTGAGGAGGGAGGCAGAGCATTTAGTGAAGGAGAGTGGCTGTGGCCACTCCCTGGTGGACACTGCATGGATAGCACGTCATGCGGTGCCTGTGACAGAGCAGGAACTCAAGGAGCTGTAGCTATTAATAATGCCTTGTAAATATCTTGTATTAAGTCAAATCTCACAAAATTGCACATATTTGCCTAGTTTTGATCTATAAAAATGGCAATTTCATATGATCAGCCTGATAGTAATATAGCAACAGAAACCTCATAGTAAAGTACCTACAGTTGCCAGTGTCCAAGGAGTGAATGGAGATGGGGTTAAGAAAGCAGCACCCTTGGAAAGTGTGGAGCTGAATTGAGGGGCTGGATGGTTATGGAGGCCCTTCTGGGAGTGCTTCCCAACTCCCTTGTCATCCTGCATGGGATAAGGGAGGACTCGGACACCTCCGGGCCAAGACCCTAGTACAGCTGGGACAAAGCTGTTCATTGCTCAGTGGAAGCAGCAGCAGAACTAAGATCTGCTGAGTCTGAGTCAGTTTCCTCTCTGATTTGACCTCAGCCACTCAGAGACAAGGTGAAAACATTCCTCCTAAGGTGAAAAGGATCAGCCTTTCTTCCTGCAATAGGGGGCATTTACTTGGAAACAAGGCTTCCAGTTGCTGCAGGGCTGAGTCTCGCTAGCTCAGGCATGGTAGCCTTTTAAAGGCCAAGCTGGGCTCAATTCCCTTCAACAAGTTGCTTCAGGGTATCCTTGATGGACTGCATAATCTTTTAAACCTAACTACTTGCTTGAGGGAGTTTTGGTGCAATGAGAACGCCTGAGATATTCTCCCCTCTCTACCCTGCACAACCTTCTAAAGCTCAGCGGATGTATAGATATGAAGACCCACTGAAGCATTATTATTTTTTCCCGATCTATATGTTGCAAATAATACCAGCACAGCTGCTTTTTGTGGCATATTTCTGAGTTGGGAATTAGAAGCATTTTGAGCTGTTTTTAGACGGTATCATCTATGAGCAAGATGTTCTTCCCCTGAAAAGGTCTTGCAAAATCAATATCGATTGATTCTTAGGGTGAGGCAAATAATATGCGCCTTTACAGTCTTTTCTATATCAGAATCAATTCCAGCCAACAGACAGAACTTTGAGTTTTAAAGATTGGTGACCTTAATAACTCTGGCAAAAGGCCTTGTGAGAAACTATTGTGAAGGATTCTTTATTGCTGCGCACCACACATGGAAATAACTTCCAACTTTCTCTCCCAGGTACTTATGAGAATTGCGGCCAAATCCCAAAAGCCATGAAGTGGCTCTCATGACCGTCTAAATGTATGTGTTAATTATGATAAGGCTACTAGCTGTAACAGATAAGCCCTGAAATTACAGTTAATACAGTTGAATTTATTGCTTATGGAATAGTCCAGCAAGCTTGTTCAGTAGACAGGCTTCCATGTAGTGACTCAGGGATCCAAGCTCCTTTCCTGTTATGGCTCCATTATCTTTTCCATGTGGCTTCCATGTTCACAGTGAAGGGGGGAAAAAACGGGTTGGTGAAGATACATTAGCCTCTTAATTCAGCCCACAGAAACCACACATTACATCTGCTTCCAGCTCTTAAGAACTGGTATCATGGCCCCATCTAGATGCAAGAGGAGCTGGACAATGTGGTCCTTGCCCAGGCACTCACTTCCTTGCAACACTGCTACACTGTGGAAGGGGAGCACACGTCTTTGTCAGACATCTGACTGTCTCTGACACTGTAGAATATTACTCATGCTTTGTTCTCATTAAAGAATCCTAATGACATATACTTGGAATTTTTTTCTGAAGGATTTGAAGACTCTACATTCTTAAAAAGATGCTTTCTCCTGCAGAATCTGCCATCTTAGCCCTGAGGGTTCAAACTTCATGGGCATAACCCTCCACAGCTTCTGCTGGGTCTTGCATCCTTGACTTCTTGTGCTCTAGCGACTCTGTGGGAAGGAGTCACCTGCTTTCACGCTACAGACAGCATTTCTATTATAATTGTCACCTTTGATTTCTGTGACATTCACTGATATCATTAGGGAGAGGCTTTTCTTGGGCCATTAAGGATGTCAAATTTGGTTCAGTCAGAAAGCAGTGTTGGATAAATTCACTGTGAACACTGCATGCAAGGTAATTCCACAGAGGCATCTAGGAAGCCTCCAATATTGCATGGTTGAGCCGTTGACATAATTTTCCAGTAACTCAAAGATGTGCTCATCAGGCTTATGATTTCACTTAAAAACTTAAATCTCTGAACAATGATGGATAGTTCTGGTTAGTGTACCATCATTCCACAAAGGCATTAATTTTTGTATTCTTTACTCAACAGAAGCATGGAGGGAGCTCATGGATAAGTGGATAGGAGCTGGGGCTTTGAAATCAGACCTTTTAAACTTGCCAGGCTTCAGTTGCCTCATCCAGTGGGAGTAATGCTAGTGCCCATCTCGTGAGAGGCCCCTGAGTGTAATGGGTGAAGTAAGCAAGTACATCACTTAGCCCAGCTTAACCTAGGGTTTGGCACATGAAGTGCTCAATAAATAGTAGATCTTCTCATTCTCCTTCTCCTCCTGCATTAGTTTCCTACTGATGCTATAATAAATTACCACAAACAAATGCACCATCTTACAGTCCTGTGGTTAGAAATCCAGCATGGGTTTCCCTGGGCTAAAATCAAGGTGTCAGTGCAGCGGGTTTCTTCTGGAGGCTAGGCTCTAGGGGAAAATTTGTCCCCTTACCTTTTCCAGCTTCTAGAGGCTGCCTGCTCTCTGTGGCTCGTGGACTTTTTCTCCATCTCCAAAACCAGCAATGGCAGGTTGAGCCCTTCTCACATCACAGCTCATCTTTCTGACCTACTCATCCGCCTCGTTCTTCCATTTCTATGGACCCTGTGATTACAGTGGCCACCTGGACCATCCAGGACAATTTCCCTACTTTAAGGTCAGCGGATTAGCAAACTTAATTTCATCTGCAGCCTAATTCCTCTTTCCCAGGTAGCCTAACATATTCACAGGTTGGGGATCAAGATGTGAACATCTCTGGGAAGACGTTATTCTGCCTAGCCCATGTTGGAACTGGCCGGGTGCAGTGGCTCACACCTGATATCCCAACACTTTGGGAAGCCAAGATGGGAGGATCTCTTGAGGCCAGGAGATTGAGACTAGTCTGGGTAGCATAGCGTGACCCTGTCTCTACAAAAAAAGAAAAAGCTGGATGTGATGGTGCACACCTGTGGTCCCAGCTCCTCGGGAGGCCAAGGCGGGAGGATCTCCTTGAGCCCAGGAGTTCAAGGCTGCAGTGCACCATCATGGTTGTGCCACTGTACTCTAGCCTGGGTGACAGTGAGACCTTGTCAAAAAAAAAAAAAAAAAAAAAAAAAAAAAAAGATGGAACTCTTTATATTTCCTTGGTGCTCTGCTCTGTCATTTTTTGTTTTAGAGTGAACTATTCTTAAAATACTAGTCTTCTGAAGTTGTTTTTCTGATGTCTAACTTCTGTTTTGGCTCCAAAGCAACTATTTTAAGCACAATGGACCACAATAGAGCTAATGTTCTATTATTTACCAGTAGCTATTAAGAGCAAAATAACAGTGCATATTATCATTTTTCCCCTTGGAGGCTCTCATGTCACTAGAAAATATGTCACGTTGGGAAGCCAATACAAACCAGCAAAGAAAATGCTCTGAATGCTTATTCAATACGCGGGCATCCATTTCCACAAAGTGATTCGGAGATGACTCCACATTGACTCTGCCATAAGCAAAATACTCAAAAGGACAAAACAAAATTTAAAATTAAAAAAAGAGCACCCAAGTTACTGCGGTAGAACTTGTGATGCCCTGACACGTATTCCCTTCATGGGGTGTTTGCATTTATGTAAGCATCAAGGTCTTCGGCCAGGCTACCCGTGGAAGAAGGGTTGAGGGTCGGCCTTGCGTTGTTTATTAGGGCTGGTCCTGCGGCTGGTATTCATGTCCACTCACTCCCTCCTCATATCCTTTCAGATCTTTTCTCAGGGACTTGAAAGGTAGCTCCTTGCACAGCAGAGCTTTTCTGCCGGGTGGGGAGAGAGGACTGGTTTATTCGCCTGGAGCATCTCTCTGAGCCTTGGCATCCAGCAAGAATGCATCCGACACCCCTGGGCTTTGGTCGGACCTTCTCAGCAGGGCTCCTGGGCCTGCAGGCGTCCTCTGCCCCCGCCCCCAGCCTCACTCCAGGGCCCGTCCCCTCCACAGGAGCTGTGCAGGTGGCCGCCTCGCTGCTGGGCACTGGAAAGGAACGGAGAAAAGGCGGGGCAGTGTGCCAAGGAGAGTGGGAGGCATGGCGTCCGGCCCTGTGCGGGCTCGTGTGGGCGGCGCCGGCGGCTTCGTGGGCATCTGAACCCAGCCCCCGGGAGGCCACCGATGGCCTGGCAGAGAGGGGCGCCGGCCGCGTGGTTCTGGAGCCCGCCTGGGCCCCTCTCTAGGCCAGGAAAGCGCGACGGGTCCTTCTCGGCTCGGACGCTCCAGGCGGAAAAACCAACCACCAGCAAAACCCACACCCTCTCCCCAGCCACCAAAGCCCGTGCCAGCAGTGGCCAGGAGGGACCCGCAGGACAGGAAAGACTCCGCGGCTGCATGGAGCAAGTTGCGCTCCTGGCGCAGCTCTCCTGCCCGACGGGGCGGGGCGGGGCGGCTCCAGGCACTCACGGGCTCCCAGCACCCGGGCCCGACCCTCCCGGCTAGGCCCTGGCTTGGGTTTTTCTTGACAAAGTCCAGCCTTTCTGTAGCCCTGTACCTGCAGCCATGGCCTCGCCCGCTGCCCGGAACAGCACAGAAGCGCAACCTTCCTCCTCGTCCTGGTAATACTGGGAGTCTGGCGGATAAACCGTCACAGGGCTGGACCACACGTCCAGGGAATACCTGGTCTGATCGGAGGCAGTGCGGCCCCAGACGACCAGACATCAGCTTACACCTGCCAGGACATCAAACGCGCAAAAGACAAACGTGGGAGAGGATGGGGAGAAACTGGGTCCCTTGCTGCACTGTTGGTGGAAATGTCAGCCATTATGGAAAACAGTGTGGAGGTTCTGCAACAAATTAAAGATAGAATTAGCATATGATCCAGCAATCCCACTTCTAGGCATTTATACAAAAGAATTGAAATCAGGATCTTGAAGAGATACTAGCACTCCCACATTCACTGCAACACCATTCACAACGGACAAGATGTAGAAACAAACAAAGTGTCCATCAACAATGAATAAATAAATAAACGGTGCTATCCACATACACAGTGGCATATTATTCAGCCTCAAAAAAGAAGGAAATTCTGCAATATGTGGTAGCTTGGATGAACCTTGAGGATCTTACATGAAGTGAAATAAGTCACAGAAAGACAAGTCCTGCATGATCCCACTTATACAAGGGATCGAAAATAGTCAAATTCATAGAATCAGAGTGGAATGGGGGTTTCCAGGGGATTGGAGGAGGGGGAACTGGGAGTGAGTAATCAGGAGGTGTAAAGTTTCAGTCCAGCAAGATGAATAAGCTCAAGAGCTCTGCTGTACAACATTGAGAATGCATCTCATAACTGTTCTCACCAAAATAAAATAAATACAAACAAAATGGTGGGAGCTCTAGCGCCGGTGGTCATCATTTAAAATTTGCCACTGCCACTGACCATTGTAATCTCAGGCAGTGACTCAGCCTTCCTAGGCCTCAGTTTCCCCATCTGTAAAGGGATAAGGATGCTCATATGTCTAGGCAGATGTGGGAATGAAGTGAATGACCACTTTGCCTGGTGCCTGGCGTGCAGTAGTGTTTTAGTGTAGCTAAGGCATGTTATCAAGTCAATTTTCTTAGGGAGAACAATACTAAAACTTGTTTAAGCATGTGATTGGATGTCTTCTTATCATTTGGATATTTTGAGGGACAGAAGTTCTTCCAACACTGTATGAATGAACTAATGTATGGCTAAAGAGATGGATGTGCATGCTGGTCTATTTTTATGTTCCCTGGCCTCTTTTGGCCCAACATTTACATACTTCCCTCCCCACAATTCTTTTTTCTTTTTTTGAGATGGAGCCTTGCTCTGTGCCCAGGCTGGAGTGCAGTGGTGCCATCTCTGCTCACTGAAACCTCTGCCTCCTGGGTTCAAGCAGTTCTCCTGCCTCAGCCTCCGAAGTGGCTGGAATTACAGGTGTGTGCCACCACACGTGGCTAATTTTTGTATTTTTAGTAGAGACAGGATTTCACCATATTGACCAGGCTGGTCTCGACCTCCTGACCTCAGGTGATCTGCCTGCCTCAGCCTCCCAAAGTGCTGGGATTACAGGTGTGAGCTACTGCACCCGGCCCTTCCTCACATTTAAAGTATCATCAGTCTATAAGTTCTTAAATTGTGTTGGCTGTTAAAAAGAGAAATGGAAAGATTGAAGAAGAAATGTGCACCATAGAAGATCTCTGCCTGGAGCCTCTCAGGTGAGTGGAGGAGGCTGAGGGCTTTTGAATGGCATGTCTTGTAGTTGACAGCCCCTAATCTTCAAAGGCTCTTCCCTTCTGAGGTGTCCATGGCTGCTTCTTTAGAGCCATGATTAAAATTACCTATAATGCTTACAAGATTTAGGGATCTGCATGGAAATGTCAGCTCAGAGCTCTGTATAGACTTACATTAGCTGAGAGGCAATGAATCCATTAAGAGGGACATTTCTGGTGAAATTAACCAGTTTTTCCCTAACGTAAATTTTCGCCATGGTGTTGTCTCAGAAAAGCATCATTTAACCACCCCCACCCCTAACAGTCTTAGAAGTCCATAGACGGAATGATATTCATCATCTCTATTATCTGTTTAGCTACAGAGGATTCTTTGCCAAATATGCTAATTAATTAGCTCTGTATTTCCAACTCCAGGGAGACTGTCTCTCATTAGAGGCTGAAGTGGCCCCCGTGTGTGGTTGCTCAGCAGCTCAGTTGGATGCTGCTTTGGGAGGCTATATAAAGAAAAACAACATCAGTATAATTATAAGCCAAAAAAAAGAGAACAAAACAACTGTCAGAGTCAGATGCTTGTCATGTGATTGTGTAAGGTTGGTGTGCCTTTTCTTGAGACTTGGTAAATGGAAGGCTTGGGATGTGGGCTATTATTGAAATAAGAAAATAATACCCTTATGTTCGATATCACTGACACAATCCTGAATGCAGGAGAAAAATAAAAACCAAGCCCTTTAAAATACATCTGCCATTTTAAATGTATCGCTGCACTTTGCTCTTCGGCAAAGCCGTTTTTCGACTCAGTTGTGGGATCTGATTTAGTTTGGAGCTGCTGTCTGTGTCATTTTGTTATGGTTAATACTATGCCAGGGACAAGCGAAGCATAAAAGGCCATCTTTGTTCTCAGGGCAGCAATGATTTCTATGTCCTTAAGGTTGAAGAAAAACAGGGATATTCTTATTTTGTTGGCTGGAACACCAAAAAGAATAAAATAAGCAAGTAGTAGGAACACAATTATACGTGTGGGTTTTTTAGAGACAGAGACAGAATGCATGGAGCCTTTCCCCCCCGCTCCTCTGTTGGAGTTTGGCTGCCTCTACAGAAAATCCACATCCTCCAGCTTTGACCAGCCTGGGTCCTCCGGAGAATGCCGAGTCCCTTTCTGCCCTGTCCAATCACGCTCTGATACCCGACCAGACATGCGTGTGCAACCCTCACTATCAGGAGAATGTGTCTGTGAAGCCGACGAACGTGAGGAAGCCAGCTCCCCCTAAGAGCATGTTGTAGCAATGTGAGCTTCAGTGCAGCTGAAATCTTTATGGTTTCTGGCGCGTGCTGGGAGCCCAGTGAGGTCACACCAGCGTCTGTGACCCCCTGCTCCCTCTCCCTTTCCCATCCCCCTGCACTGACATCGACATTTGGGCCAAACTCTTTCCTAGTGCTGTAGCATAATTCATTAGGACAGCCTTAATGAGCTGATAATTAGTCTGGTGGGAGGAGGTGAAAAGGGAGGGGGCAGAAATGCCAGACTCTGAGAAAGTTGAGCCTGCTGGGGCGTCTTAGTGAGCCCGAGAGAGCTTTTTGTCAACAAAATGGATCACGCTTGCAGGCAGTAAAACTTTCAAATGACCTTCATGTCAAAATATTAGGCTGCTATTTTTTGCTGGATGGTGGTTTCATAAACATAAAAAGCACACATATCATTCAGAGTACAGCAAAATTTGTCTTGAATATGTGGAGCTCCCCCTCTTTATTTTTTCAGAAAGACTAATGTAGCCTCCATGTAGTGGAGAAAATGACAGAATATCCCAGGCTTACACTTCAGCTGAAATAGATATTTACAGTAGGCTTGTCTGTGCTCTTGAGCCTTTTTTTTTCTTTTAAAGGAAACACTAAACTATATACGTGAGTGTATAAATAGATACAAGAGAAAGATATAAATCCTACAGAAATTTTACTTATTTTCATTCAGGAAAATTGGCCACTGAATTCTGCCATTTACAGAAAAGGCAAGGACAATAATAATGATACTCACAGAAGACAGAGTTATGATGAACTGCTGAAAGGAACTCTTCTTAATGGGAGAAAAAAATCATCAGGACTATGGACAATATATATTTTTTCTTTGTCGAAATCATTTCTTCTCAAAGTTAAACGTCACAAAGGCAAATAGATGTTTGAATTTGCACTGTCTAAATGACAAGAAATGTAAATAAATATGATCCAAGGAACTTGTAGTTTATCTTCCTCTGAAGTGTTGGGGAGCTCCCTTATTTGGGGAGCACCAGGCTGAATGAACAGCAGAGGACTGGGAAGACATTTAGGATAAGGACCCAGTTTGGGGAACTGAGAAACAATGTCGACTGGAGACAGAGAATCCAGTAACTGATAAACATTAAAATAGTAATTGTGTGTCATTTTCTAATAGTGGCGTGGTCACCAGTCAATACGGATAATGTACATTGAAAGTGCTTTGCCAAGAAAAAGGCATTGTCAAATGTTGTATTTATTGTTGCTTTTAGAATTAAGCAGTGATTACTTAGCTTGGGTTTCAGCAGCACCAATAAGAACGGACCCTGCCTTTTTGTTTCACCTTTGACATCCCTGGATCAAATAAAATTATTTCCCGCCCTTAAGATTTGAATTAAGCAAATATACTACAGAGTAAATCATGACCCATAGTCCTGCGATCAGTCTACTTTCCCGTCCAGTGCTGCTTCAACCTGAACGTGCTTGCAAACCAGCAGCAGACGAGGTCTAGTTTAGTGCATCTGGTGGGGGGCCTGAGGGTTTGCATGTCTAAAAGCTCTCCAGCAATGACATGGCTTATGGTTGCTTATGGTCCACCACCCTTGTTGTGGTCCATAACCCTTGTTGCTGGACAACAAACCCTTGGCATGTGGTCACCTTAGAGGTTTCATTTCACAAGACCAGTTTTTCAGACACTGTTTTCTTTTAGCCCCCAGTTGCAGTTTGGACCCTGACCAGAAGGCAAATGGAAGGGGGTTTGGCCACGAGTTCACAGTACCTCATTATGCATCAATGTGAGCACAGATTATTCAAGATGGCCCTGTCCGTTTTCCTTTTTAAAATTATTAATACAGTCAGATCTTATTTATTGTCTATCTACTTTTAGGTTTTAAACAGGGAAGATCTATTTCTTGATGCCCACAATAAAGCTCTTCAACACAGAAAATGACTCAGTTTCTAATACTAGAAATAAACACAGAGGTGCCTCTCCACAGCCTGAGTCTGTATCTGAGCCTGGTGTTGGGTAGGGCTTGGCAGGGTGGGGACGCCTTCTAGATGCATTGGGGGAACTCAGTCTGAAGCTGAGCTTTCTTTGGAAAAACCAACCCTCAAAAAGGGCTATTAAGACTGATGACCTTGGTGGGCACCTAATGACTTGGAGCTAGTCCAGACTTATAACATTGTTCATTGGTTGAATTATTTCATTAGAAAAAATGTTTCACACCTGAGCAAGACCATATTCTTCTCCAAGCCATCACCATGCCACACATCTTTGGGTTTATTGCAGTTGTGTGTCTCCAGCATCCACTATAATCTACTTTTAGAGCATAGGGTAGCCTTGGCCACCTCAGTGTCTTGAAGCCACTTTCATGCTATCCCATAGTGCAAAAGCAGAAGGATCCTGGATACCCAGGTATAATGGGTTCGTTCCTTGGGCCATCGCTTTGACATCAATCATGGTCTTTTGCACAAGGCCTTTTCTTCAGTCCTCTCTTGCCTGACTTCCATCCTCTGCTGATGAGCAGAAACACCTTATAAAGAGAAGTTACCCTCTGTGACTAAAGATTCAGCCAAACTGTTTTCAATCTCCTCCAAGTATTTTAGAAGGATACATTTACTTAAAAACAATAGAATTGCCAATAACATATCATTTTAATCTATTCACTGAAGCAGTTCCCTTCAGAAATTTGCTGGGTGTAGTGGCACACACCTGTAGTCCCAGCTGCTCGGGAAGCTAAGGCAGGAGGATGGTGTGAGACCAGGAGATCTGGGAGCTATGCTGATTGGGTGTCCACACTAAGTTCAGCACCAATATAGTGACTTCTCGGGAGTGGGGGACCACCAGCTTGCCTAAGAAGGAGGAGAGCCAGCCCAGGCTGGAAATGAAGCAGGTGAAAATATCTGTGCTGATCAGTAGTGGGAACATGCCTGTGAATAGCCACTGCACTCCAGCTTGGGCAATGTTGCAAGACCCTGTCTCTAAAAAAAAAAATCAAATCTGAGTTGTCACCGTTGGCATCTTTGAAGTATCAGAAAATAATACATTTGTTTATCTCAAAAATATAAAATGTAGATTTTCCCCCAATTCAGACAAGCCATCCTTAGTCTGTACTTAATTCTGTTCTTTCCATGTTGTTTACTGTGTATCCAGAGTGAACTCTTCATGCATTCTGCTATGTAGGTGGTACTGTTGTCAGGAGAATTAAGCCTAGACCTAAAAAACATTAGGCAGCTGTAAGAGGTTAATGTTTCACAAACCCAAGAGCAAATTGAGAAATTCAAAGGTACATATTTTCCTTCTAGGTTTTCTGTTTAACACCTAGGGTGCTGCTTGTTCTGGTTAGTCTAGAAGGATAGTTTTAGCACTGAAAGTCCAGGAAAACTCTCGGTCCTGAGCCAAGTTGGCTACCCTGAAATACCTGCCTTCGCTGATATCACTTACAATAAAAATAATATGCCATCTTCTCATCCCTCCAGCTCTTCCTTATTTACTTATTTTTATTTTCATTCCTTTTGGCCTGTGCCTGATGAATCATCTTCCCTTCCCTGAGCCACTCCTGCTGCCCTCTGGCTGGTGTGATGACTCTAGCTGGTGTGATAACTCTGGCAGGTATGATGACCCTGGAGGGTGTGATGACCCCAGCTAGTGCGATGACTCTGGCTGGCATAATGACTCCAGCTGGTATGGTGACTCTGGCTGGTGTAATGACCCCAGCTGGTGAGATGACTCTGGCTGGTGTAAGGACCCCAGCTGGTGCGATAACTCTGGCTGGTGTAATGACCCCAGATGCTGTGATGACTCTGGCAGGCTGGCAGGTGTGATGACTCTAGCACATGTGATGACCCTGGAGGGTGTGATGACCCCAGCTGGTATGATGATTCTGGCAGGCATGATGACTGTAGCAGGTGTGATGACCCTGGAGGGTGTGATGACCCCAGCTGGTGTGATGACTCTGGCTGGTGTAATTATCCCAGCTGTTGTGATGACTCTGGCAGGTGTGATGACCCTGGCTGGTGTGACGACCCTGGCTGGTGTGATGACTCTTACAGGTGTGATGACTCTGGCTGGTGTGATGACCCTGGCAGGTGTGATGACCCTGGCTAGTGTTATTTATGATTCTGGCAAGTGTGATGATTCTGGCCTGTTTGTTGACTCTGGCTGGTGTAATTACCCCAACTGGTGTGATAACCCTGGCTGGTGTGATGACCCTGGCAGGTGTGATGACTCTGGCAGGTTTGATGACTCTGACTGGTGTGATGAGCCTGGCAGGTGTGATGACCCTGGCTAGTGTTATGATTCTGGCAGGTGTGATGATTCTGGCCTGTTTGATAACTCTGGCTGGTGTGATGATCCTGGCTGGTGTGATAGCTGTTTGGCCAGTATCCAATTCCCCTCATGTTCAGTGCAGTGGGTGCTCCCTTCACAAATGCCACTGGCTGGGCCATCAGTGAGCCTGTGCAGTCAGCCTACATCCACCCCAGCATTAGTGTTGTTGGTTCATGCCTCCCATTTGTTTCTAACCAAACATTAAGTGAGGGCTGTTTGCCAGCAAGAAAATGGGTTGTTTTTTTTTCTCTTTCTACTTTTGCCCACCAAAGGAGGTAATGAGAAATTTATAGTGACCAGAAAGTTGTCAGCAAAGGAAAAACTGAAGAGAATTCAAGCTCCACACAGAAACAGTTAGCATTAATGATTGGGAGCTGGTCGTTCTCACCACCTGAGAACATGAAACAGCTTGATTAGTGACTCCCTTTTGTTGCCAGCTGTGGCTGACGTCCTTGGTTACCTCCAATCTTGTTTTCATTATTTCAGTTCCTCACAAAGTAAGTTTTCACAGAATGGCTAGCGATATCTTTCTATCTACCAATTCTCTTCTATACTTTCTTGTAAATTCCACTTATTGAGACTTTATCATGGTTTCAGCCTTTTTCAGGGATTTTTCTCTTTTTCCTTTTGTTCACTGTCTTCTTTCTCTTTCTCTGCCTCCCTTCCTCTCTTTACCCTTTTCCCGCCCTCCCTCCCTCCCTCTCTTAGAGCTGGAAATAGTGCTCTGTGCAGTGTGGGTTTTCAGTAATGTTTACTAACTGGATTCATTTGTTCCACTCTTTATTATATCATTTCCTCCACATGCTTGCCCAGAAAGTACCTTACACTTAAATATATCAACTTTTGGAGCCAAGAGACTAAATGCCACTATGACACTGATTTAACTTGATTAGAGAGTTGGAATGCTGAGTTCTCTGGATGGAAGGATGCCCCTGACTTTTCATGTGTGGAAAAGGACTATAGCAGCTGTTTAAATTAATGAAAAGGGAAAAGGCTGTGTGTGGTTTCCTGCAATGACCTTGTGTGTAGATACTGAGTTTTCACAGGATCTTTTGGGCGTGAGTTCATCCTTCTCTTCTTTGGTCTTGCTTTATATATCAGACAGCTATTCAAGACCTTCTCTAAAATAGGAACCAAGTCACTTGGAAGAGAAGCGTGTATTTTAATCAGTTGTGAGGAATGTGCTTCCATGGCACTGCCTAACTGAGGAGGTTGTGCTTCTGTTGTGATTCTCTCTCATTTTCTTTGTGTCTATCACCTCATACATATTTACATTTCAGGATTCTGCTTGAAAGCTATGTTCTCCAGCAAGCTGTCTAAGTTACGTGGCACAAGAAAATCAGAGATTAAATTGGAATAAAGTCTATTTGGTGACTTATTTCAGGTACTGAGGCTCTTTTTCATATAGCTGTTAGGAAAGTTTTCTGCGTTCTGTTTGATCTGTTTCTTGCTTTGGAACTTCTACATACGTTGTCCCCCTTTTCTGCAGGGCACAGAAAAGTGTAACCTGCTCCCACTAAGCCAATTGCATAAATCATCTCTCAGAGTAAACCCACAGGGATTTTTTCTGCCTTGGATCCTGATCAGCAAGTTACAGAGTGGGGCTGGTATAATCAGTCATATGCAGCATACAAGCCACTGGATACATTCTTTCACACTGTTTTAAAATCACGGTGCTTTACCTGAGGTCAGGAGTTTGAGACCAGCTTGACCAACATGGTGAAACCCCTTCTGTACTAAAAATACAAAAATTAGGTGGGGATGGTGGTGTGCACCTGTAATCTCAGCTACTCGGGAGGCTGAGGCAGGAGAATCCCTTGAACTCGGGAGGCAGAGCTTGCAGTGAGCGGATATTGCACCACTTCACTCCAGCCTGGGTGAAAGAGCGAAACTCCATCTCAAAAAAAAAAAATAAAAAACAAACAAAAAAACAATGCTTTCTAGAAAATGGTTCTTGTTTCCTTTGATTCCAGGTGAAGTTTTATGCCATGGTTATAAAGCCATGGGAAGTGGGTACCTTTAACGGAGATGTTTCTGAAACCATAATTATCAAGGAACAAGGGGTTCTTAAGGTTTTGTAGGGTGGGAGTGAAGTGAGGGGAAAACATCACAGTGCATATGGAGGCACATTATCTAGGACCACGTTAGACACAGCTGAAATGGGGGTATGTGACTGGATATGCAACATAAATTCCATAATAAATGGAAAGTGTATTTTTGAAACACTGGAAGGCATAAGTGAATTAATCTTTTGGCTTTAACTCCATGGGCTGTGTCCTATTCTCGGCGGAGCTATACACTTAGTGCTGAATAAGACAAAAGGTAGGGAAGCCCTCTTGGCTGGCAGCCTTAAAATTAAGTGAGGATTGTTTTTGTCCCTGTAGAGATGGAAAGAGGAGTCTCTGAATGGGTACTCTTTATGTATGAAACCAAACCGGGGTGCTGTAATTTTACAAATTCTCAGGGTTTTCAAGCCCTTAAAGAGGTGTCAAAGGCAACATTATTCTGTAAGCATGCAATCATGGCTGGAATTTGTGATTTTATTTTATTTTTCACTCTATGTTTCATTTTACTTTGTGTTATAAAATGCTGCTAGAGATCTCAGATTTCATCATTTTGCTAGGGACTGATCCTTTTCCCTTGGACTTTGAAGGTGAGAAGGGCAGGAGGTGCTGAATAACCAGATTCAATGGGGGGGGGGGGGGGGGGGGGGTCCTGAAGGCCGCATGAGAGCCTCGGGCTTGAGCTCCCTGGCCTGCAGCAAAGCCTTTGCTCCTCTGGTTATAGCTGCCTAGTTCTGTACTGAAAAGAGATCCATGTAAGTTCAGAACAAATTGTAAAAATTAAATCTTGCTTAATAAAGGTTTCCATTTGGTATATTAGGGAGGTTGTGAAGGAATATTTGTGTACCTATATTTTATTTCCTTACTATGTACTGTTACAGAAAACATTTTTTTCCATGGTTAAGAAGTTGTTTTCCTCCTGATATGTGTGTATATTGTCACATGTAGAGTAGGAGTGGAAGTACCTGTTCATTCAGCCGGGGAGCTCTGCCATTTAGATATAGAGCTGTGAGTTCACAATTCCTTACCGGAATTGTGTTTTGTGCTGTTCAAAAGTTAGTGAGGTTCAAAGGTACCCTAATTAGAGACTTTTTAATGCATTATTATAATGAACCTCCTCTATAGAAAATAAATAGAAATCTAAGTTTTCTTTTCCCTCAGTTGTGATATGAACATTTACCTAAAGGTAACTAGACATTGACAAGCAATCTGTCAATTCTATTTTAAAACTAAAGAGAAACAATTTTTAAACCACCTTTTTGAGGTCTCATTGCCATATGGAAAAATGTACATATTTAATATCTACATCTCTATGAGTTTAAAGATGAAAACACACCTGTGAAACCATCACCCATCAAGGCCATAAACATCCATCACCTCCCAAATTTTCCTCCTGTTCCCTTTATTATGATTATTGTTTTCTGAGGCTTTTCTGTTGTTTGTTTTTTGTTGTAAGAACAATGAACATAAAATCTATCCTCTTAAGAAATTCTAAGTATACAATACAGTGTTATTAGCTATAGGCACCATAGGAGATCACCAGAGCTTATTCATCTTATGTCACTAAAACTTTGTACCCTTTAACCATCCATTCCCCATTTCCTCCGGCTCCTGAAGCTTCTGTTAATTACCCTTCTACTCTCTGCTTCTATGAGTTAGTTATTTTAGATTCCACATGTAATTGAGATTATATAGCATTTGTCTTTCTGTGTCTGGCTTAGTTTACTTAATATAATGCCCTAAAGGTCCATCCATGTTGTAGCAAATGGAAGGATTTTCTTCTCTTACAAGGCTGAATATTATTTCATTATATGTATATATCACATTTCCTTTATCCATTCTTAGTTTGCAGGCATTTAGTTTGCTACCACATAGGCTATTGTGATTAATGCTGCAATGAACATGGGAGTAGATATCTCTTAGAGATGATGATTTTATTTCCTTTCGATATATACACAGAAGTGGAATTGCTGGATCATATGGTGGCTCTATTTTTCATTTTTAAAGGAACTTCCATTGGGTTTTTTTTTTTTTTTTAGTTGAAGTTTCGCTCTTGTTGACCACGCTGGAGTGCAATGGTGTGATCTCGGCTCACTGCAACCTCCACCTCCTGGGTTCAAGCGATTCTCCTGCCTCAGCCTCCCAAATAGCTGGGATTACAGGCACGTGCCACCACGCCTGGCTAATTTTTGTATTTTCAGTAGAGAAGGGGTTTCTCCATGTTGGTCAGGCTGAAGTCGAACTCCTGACCTCAGGTGATCCGGGATTACAGGCATGAGTGTGGTGCCTGTAGACACTTAGACCAGTGGACAAAATTGAGAGCCCAGAAATAAATCTATACATGTATGGTCAACTAAGTCCATTGGTCTACAGGCACAGCCTCCATATTGTTTTTTTATAATGGCTGTTCCAGTTTACATTCCCATGTGCTGTGTGCAAGGGTTCCATTTTCTCCAGATTCTTGGCAACACTTGTTATCTTTTTTTTTTAATAGCCAGTCTAACAGATGTGAGGTAATACCTCATTGTGGTTTAAATTTCCATTTCACTGATGATCAGTGATATTGAGCATCTTTTCACATATCTTTTGGCCATTTGTATGTCTTCTTTTGAGAAATGTCTATTACGGTCCTTTGCTCATTTTTTCAATTGGGTTATTTGGCTTTTTGCCATTTGCTTTAATGAATTATTTGTATGTTTTGGATATAACCCTTATCAGATATATGGTTTGCAGATGTATTCTCCCATTTTATGGGCTACCTTTTCACTTTGTTGATTGTCTCCCTTGCTCTGCAGAAGCTTCTTAGTTTGATGTAGTTCCACTTGCTTATTTTAGCTTTTTCTTGGTCTGCGCTTTCAGTGTCATATCCGAAAAATTATTGCCAAGACCAATGCTAAGGAGCTATTTCCTCTGTATTTTCTTCTAGGAGTTTTATGGTTTCAGCTCTTAGGTTGAAGCCTTTAATCTATTTTGAGTTGACTTTTGTATATGGCATAAGGGTGCAATTTTATTCTTTTGCATGTGGTTATCCAGTTTTCCTAACACCATTTGAAAAGACTACCCTTTGCCCATTGTGTCTTCTTGGAGCTCTTGTTGAAAATTAGTTGACCATATATGTACGGATTTATTTCTGGGATGTCAGTTTTGTTCCATTGGTCTAAGTGTCTGTCTTTATGTCAGTGTCATATGACTTTGATTACCTGGTGATATAATTTAAAATCAGTAAGTACAATTCCTCCAGCTTTCTTAGTCCTGCTCAAGACAGCCTTGGCTATTTGAGATCTTTTGTGGTTCCATGTGAATCTTGGAATTGTGTTTTCTACTTCTGTGAAAAATGTCACTGGAATTTTAAATAGGGATTGCATTGAATTAGTAGATCACTTCGGATAGTATGGATATTTTAACAACATTGATTCTTTCATTCCATAAACATGGGACACCTTTTTATTTCTGTGCGGATACCTTTCTTTCATAAATGTGTTACATTTTCAGTGTACAGATCTTTCACCTCTTTGGTTAAATTTATTCTCAAATATTTTATTCCTCTTGATGCTATTTTAAATGGAATTGTTTTCTTAATTTCTTTATTTGATAGTTCATTGTTGGTGTATAGAAATAAAATTGATTTTGCCTGTTGATTTTGTATCCTGAAACTTTACTGGAGTCATTTATTAGTCTTAACAGTTTGTGTGTGTGTGTGTGTGTGTGTGTGTGTGTGTGTGTGTGTGTGTGGAGTCTTCAGGCCTTTCTATGTACAAGATTATGTCTGCAAACAGAGACAATTTAACTCCTTCCTTTCTGACTTGAATGACTTTCGTTGCTTTCTCTTACCTAGTTGTTCTTGTACTGGGACTTCTAGTACTAGGTTGAATATAAGTGCTGAAGATGGGCATCATTGTCTTGTTCTTGATTTTAGAGAAAAAGTTTTCAACTTTTCATTCTTGAGTATGATGTTACTTATGGGCTTGTCATACATGGCCTTTATTGTGTTGGGATATATTCATTCTATACCTAATTTGTTGAGAGTTTTTTATTATGAGAGGATGTTAAATTTTGTTAAATGCTATTCTGCATCTATTGAGATGATTATATAATTTTTATCCCTCATTCTATTAGTGTGATCTATCACATTTATTGATTTGTATATGTTGAACCATCCTTGCATCTCAAAGATAGGCTCTCCTTGGTCATGGTGAATGATTTTTTAAATGTCCTGTTGAATTCTGTTTGCTAGTACTTTATTGAGGATTTTTGCATCTATGTTCATAAGGGATATTGGTCTTTTTTTCTTATAGTGTCCTTGCCTGGCTTTTGCATCAGGGTAATCCTGGCCTTGTAGAATGAGTTTGGAAGTATTCCCTTTTCAAATTTTTGGAGGAATTTGAGAAGCACTAGTGTTAATTCTTATTGAAATGTTGGTAGAATTTACCAGTGAAGCCATCTGGTTCTGGACTTTTCTTTGTTGGGAGACTTTTGATTAGTGATTCAATCGCCTTACTCACTATTTTTTTGTTCAGATTTTCTATTTCTTCATGGTTTAGTCTTGGTAGGTTGTATATTTCTAGGAATTTATCCATTTCTTCTGAGTTATTCAATTTGTTGCTGTATAATTGTTCACAGTAGTCTCTTAAAATCCTTTGTACTTCTTGGTATCAGTTGTAATCTCTCTTCTTTCATGTCTGATTGTATTTATTTGAGTCTTCTGTCTTTTTTCTTAGTCCAGCTAAAGATTTGCCAGTTTTATCTTCTCAAAAAACCAACTGTTAGTTTGTTGATTTTTCTATTGGTTTTCTAGTCTCTATTTTACTTATTTATGCTCTGATCTTTATTATTTTCCTCTATTAAATTTGGGCTTAGTTTGTTTCTCTCTTTCTAGTTCCTTCAGGTGTAAAATTTGATTGTTTCTCTGAAATCTTTCTTTTTTCTTAATGTAGGCATTTATTGCTACAAACTTGCTTTTTATACCTGCTTTTGCTGCATCCCATAAGTTTTGGTATTTTGTTTCCATTTTTGTTTGTTTCGAGATACTTTTCTGATTTCCCTTTTAATTTCTTTTTTTGACTCATTGGTTATTCAGGAGTGTATTGCTTAATTTCTACCTATTTATAAACTTTCCAAGTTTTCTCCTGTGGTAGATTTCTACTTTTATACCATTGTGGTAAAAAAAATCTGATATGATTTCAGTATTCTTAAATTGGTTAAGATTTGTTTTGTTGCTTAATGTGATTTATTCTGGATAATGCTCCATGTGTGTTTGAGAATAATGTATATTCTGTTGCTGTTGGAGGGAATGTTCTGTATATGTCTATAAGGTCCATTTGGTCTATAGTGATGTTTGAGTCATTGCTTATTAAAAAGCTGTTTCTTAATTTGATTTTCTGTCTAGATTATCTATTCATTGTTGAAAGTGAATACTGAAGTTCCTTACTGTTACTGTATTGCTATCTATTTCTTCATTCAGTTCTGTTAGTATTTGCTTTATGTATTTAGGTGTTCTAATGTTGGGTGCATATATGTTTATAATTGTTATATCCTTTTGATGAATTGGCCCCTTTATCATTATATTATGAATTTATTTGTCTTGTGTGACAATTTTGACTTAAAGCTTTTCTTTTTTGATATAAGTATACCCACTTATGTTCTCTTTGGGTTACAATTTGCATGTGATATCTTTTTCCATCTTTTCAGTTTCCACCTATGGGTGTCTTTAAATCTAAAGTGAGCCTTTTGTAGGCAGCATATAGTTGCCTCTTTAAAAAAAATCCACTCAATATCTCTATATCATTTGATTTGAGAATTTAATCTATTTATATTTTAAGTAATATTGATAGATAAGAACTTCCTAGTGCCATTTTTGTTGATTGTTTTCTAGTTGTTTTATAAATCTTTTGTTTCTTTTCTTCTTTTGTGATTTGACTAGATTTTTGTAGTAGTATGCTTTGATTTATTTATCTTTTCTGTATCTGTTATAGGTTTTTGATTGTCATTAACATGAGGCTTAACATGAAACATTATAGCTGTACCAGTCTATTTTAAACAGATAATTTAATTTTAATTGCATATGGAAATTCTACACTTTTAGTCCTCCCGTTCACACATTTTGTGTTATTACTGTCACAATTTACATCTTTTTATATTATGTATCGGTTAAAAATTATTGTAGGTATAGTTATTTTAATACCTTTGTCTTGTAACTTTTATACTACTGCTAAAAGTGATTTATATACCACCATTGTAGTATTAGAATATTTTGAATTTGTGTATATACTCACCTTTATCAGTGAGTTTTGTTCCTTCATATGTTTTCATGTTACTAATTAGTGTCTTTTTGTTTCAATTTGAAAAACTCCTGTTAGTGTTTTTTGCAAGGTGGGCCTAGTGGTGAACTCCTACAGCTTTTGTTTTTCTGAGAAGGTGTTTATTTCTTTTCCATTTTTTTTTTTTTTTTTGAGACAGATTCTTGCTCTGTCATCCAGGGTGGAGTGCAGTGGCACTATCATGGCTTACTGCAGTCTCAACATTCCAGCCTCAAGTAATTCTCCCATCTCAGCCTCCCAAGTAGCTGGGACTACAGGCATGCACCACAATGTCTGACAAACTTAAAAAACAATAAGTAGAGATGAGGTCTTGCTATATTGCCCAGGTTGGTCTCAAACTCCTGGGATGAAGCTATTATTCTGCCTTAGCCTCCCAAAGTGTTGGGATTACAGGTGTGAGCCCCTTTGCATGGCCTCTCCTTCATTTTTGACGGACAGATTTTTGGGAAATAGTATTCTTGGTTGGTAGTTTTTTCATTCAGCACTTTGAATGTACTTGTTGACTTTGAACCACATAGGCTTGAAATATGTGGGTTCCCTTATATGCAGATTTCCTTCTACCTCTTCCATCCCTGAGACAGCAAGACCAACTTTTTTGTTTCCTCCTCCTCCTCAGGATACTCAGCATAAAGATGACAAGGGTGAACAGTTTTATAATGATCCACTTCTACTTAATAAATAGTAAATATATTTTGTCTTTGTTGTGATTTTCTTAATAACATTTTCTTTGCACTATTTTACTTTGTCATAAGAAAACAGTGTATAATGCATGCAACATATAGAATATGTATTAAATGTCTGTAATGTCATTGGTTAGCACTTTAGGTCAATAGTAGGCTACTAGTAATTAAGTTTTAGGGGAATCAACAGTTATACATGAATTTTTGACTGTGTAGGGGGTTAGTGTTCCTAACTCTCATGTTGTTTGAGGGTCAACTGTATTATCCATCTAATATGCAATGTTTCTGCTGAGAAAATATACTGATAGTCTCATGGAGGTTCCCTTATATGTGCCAATTTGTTTTTCTCTTGCTACTTTCAAAATTCCTTCTGCATTTGACTTTTGGCAACTTGATTATAGCGTGTCTAATTGAAGACCTTTCATGCTTAACCTATTCGAAGTTTTCTGTGCTTCATGGATCTGGACATTCATTTTCTATATTTGGGAAATTCTCTGCCATTATTTCTATAAATAAGCTTCTATGCTTTTCTTACTCATGTCTCCTTCTGGAACTCCCATAATGTGTATGTTGGTTTGGTCAGTTGTGTCCCATGTATCCCATAGGTTTTCTTTTTTATTTTCTTTTTGTTTCTCTGACTGGATAATTTTGAATGATCTGTCTTTGAGTTCATTGAATCTTTCTTCTGATTGATTGAGACTGCTGTTCAAATTCTTTACTGCATTTTTTAGTTCAGACATTTTATTCTTTAGCTATAGAATTTCTGTCATGTACTATTTTCCTGAATTCAGTTAGTTGTCTATATGTTCTTTTGTAGCTCACTGAGCTTCTTTAAAATGATGATTTTGTATTATTTGTCAGGAATTTCATAGATACCCATTTCTTTAGTGTTAGCCACTGGAGCTCTGTTTTGCTCCCTTGGTGGTGACATATTTCCTTGATTCTCTGAAGACTTATACTGCTGTCTTTGAATTTGAAGAAGCAGTCACCTTCTCCAGTCTTTACTGACTGGCTTCGTGAGAGAAAGGTCTTCACCAGTGGGCCTAGCTAGTGATTCTGGGGGTCTTTAAAGCTTTTCTATGTATGTGCCTATTCGACTTTTCTTGTTCATTCTTATGGGAGAATCTTAAGAGATTGTGTTCCTTTTCTCATTCCCACAAAGCCAGGCCTCACAAAGTTGTGAGTCTGCTATTTATTTTCTCTAGGGCAGTACCCTAAAGTGTTCTTCAAGGAACAAAACTGCGTTCCTTCTCCCAAACCAGCAGATATGAGCTGGATGCTAAGAGCCACGCCTCTGTTGATACCCAGCGTGCTGTCTGTGGGAGCTTATACGGGGTGTTCACGGAACACATGGGGTGCTGTACACAGGGGACTGCCACTTTATGGAGTCCATGAGCTGGTTAGCAGGATCTGTGGCCAGCTGTTGAGAAATGTGCCAGTTGCTATATGCTGCTCCCTGCCACCTTGTTTCTAGCTGCCCCCAGACGATTCAGCCATGCCAGTCCCCTCAGTGTTATAGGTGGAGTGAGACAGAAGTGAGCATGCTGGGTGCATCCTGCAAGGCTTGGGAAGCCAGCTGCTCACTTTGTTCTCATTTTCCCCTGTGGGAGATATTGTGGGCTGAGGAAGTCTCTTTCAGCACCAGGCCATGCTGAGTGATAGGGATAAAGTGAAATTACTCTTCTTACCCTTTTTAATGCATTCACTTATCTCAAATTTTTTGTTCCACTGGGGTGCTGGAACCTCTCAGCTAGATTCCGGGACTTTCTGAAGGCATTCTTGTCCATGGATGGTTGCTGAAACCAGTGCTTCTGTGGAGCCATAAGGGCTGGATCCTCCCATGTTGCCATTTTACTAACATTACCAACAATTTCTTAATTATTAAAAGAACATATCACAGAGCAGAGTTTGGAAAATTTTAAGTGACAAAACTCCATTTTAAAATCAAATACCGTAACATGTTCTCCCTCATGGGTGGGAATTGAACAATGAGAACACTTGGACACAGGGCGGGGAACATCACACACCGGGGCCTGTCGTGGGGTGGGGGGATGGGGGAGGGATAGCATTAGGAGAAATATCTAATGTAAATGACGAGTTAATGGGTGCAGCAAACCAACATGGCACATGTATACATATGTAACAAACCTGCATGTTGTGCACATGTACCCTAGAACTTAAAGTATAATTTTAAAAAAAGTAAATAAAATAAAATAAAACAAATATAGATTTTTGCAATTGAATGAATGTGTCCACCCCAAGATCATCTGTTGAAGCCCATCCCCCCGATGTGATGGTAATTGGAGATGAGGCCTTTGGAGAGTAATTAGGTTTAGATGATGACATGAAGGTGGGTCCCCCATGATGGCATTATACTCTCCCTATAGGAAGAAGAAGAGAGACCAGAACTGTCTCTCTCTTCCTGCCATGTGAGGACACAGTGAGAAGGCAGTCTGTGTCTTCTACAAGCCACGAAGGAAGTCTTCACTGGAACCCAACCATGCTGGCATCCTGACCAGAAACTGGGTGGCTTAAACAACAAAAGTTTATTTTCTGACAGTTTTTGAGGCTAGAAATCCCAGATTGAGATGATATGAGGGTTGGTGTTGGCGATTCCTCTATTTTTGGCGATAGATGACCACCTCTTGTTGTGTTCTCACATGACCTCTGTTCTGTGGGTGTGTGGAAGATTGCTCTCTGGTCTGTCTTTCTCTTCCTGTAAAGACACCAATCCTATTCAATTAGGGCTTCACCCTATGACCTCAGTTAACCTTCATTCCCTTCCTAAAGACCCCATCTCTAAATATAGTCACATTGGGAGTGAGGGCTTCATATGAACTTTGTGAAGACCCAATTCAGTCCATAACAGGGGTAATCAAATATTTAATTCATAGAATTGATGTGACGTTTACATGGTTAATACATAAGAAATGCTTGAAACAGTGCCTTGTAAAGGATAAGTGCTTAATAATCGTTAGTTGTTTTTATTATTAGAAAATCATGGCTTTTTAAAAAAAAAAAACTGATCCATATTGATAGTGCCCAAACTTTGGAAAGAGGTGGATAATTTCATGTGGTTTTATTCAGCACTATCTTAGCAGACAGAGGTCCAAGTTAGTTCCTTCTATCCTGCAGCCTGAGCCTTAACACCCCGGGACCCTCATGGAGGCCAGTGGAGCTGCTCCACACCTTGATAGCTGAGTGTGCAATTCTCTGCCTATTAGTTTTCACTCTTCTAACCAAGAAGGTCTGCTGAACATGACGAGGAGGTGAGTTTCATGTTTGGCTTTTCCCAGTCCAGATCTGCAATTTCAGTTTTGGCAGAACAAGGCTGGTCTAAGACAGCTGGGAGTAAAACATTCATGCACCAGTTTGGGGGCAGAAGCTGGGTTCCATTAATCTCTGCAGTCTGGGTGACCATCTCAATGCCTAGGAAAGCAGAAAGTGTGTTAATAAATATTTGTGGAATGAATATATAATGAGTGAATGGTGGTTGAATAGTGCCTTTCTTTTAAAGATTGGGGAGATACAAAGGTTTGTCTGTAGCCTCTTTTCTCCCAAAAAGGAAAAGTAAGATAGAAAAGAAAGAAGGAAGAAAGACAAAAAAGAAAGAGAAAGAAAAGAAGAAAGGGAGAAAAAAGGAAGAAAACAGGAAGGTAAGAAGAAAGGAAAGAAGAAGGAAAGAAGGAAGGAAAGGAGGAGGGGGAAAAGAGGAAGGGAGGGAGGAACACAGCTGTCTTAGAATTTGGAAGGAACACAGCTGTCTTAGAATTTGCCACTCTGGAACCTGGCTGTCATGGGCTTACACTTGCCTCACTTATCATGTATGTCACCCAATTAATTATTTTCTACTTTGACACCCACTCTTGTATGCCCCCTGGGCTGTGCTGAGACTGGCTCCACCTGGATCTTTTTGATAAGAAAGACTGCCTGACTCCAGTTGAAAGGTGTGAGAATATACAATGTAGAAAATTAATTATCCAAGGCAGGGAAAAAAAATAGATGGAGAAGGAAAAGTTTCTTTGCTGTTTCCACTGGCATCCTTTCATTCCTCTTTGCTGGTGCTTCTCTTGGACTTTTTCTAATTGTAGAATGCTTGGTGCAGAAGAAAACAGCAGTCAGAAGAGTCGACAGAAGGGTGAAGCTGGGTGCTAGTCAGGCCTGGTGATTTATGTGCCCGTCTGCACAGGTTTGAATCTCTATTCAGGCACATGGTGAATTGAGGCCAGGTGGCCAAGGCCCTAGGGCAAATTGGGCAGGTAGACTTAAAGCACAGACACAAACTTGCAGAAATTTACATATGTGCATGAGAAACTTCCTTGGAAGTGGGATAGAAAGAGTGCATTCTAGAAAGCGAGGGACTCGGGTTCAAGACTAATGCTCTTTTTGTGGCCTTTGCATGTAACATGATTTCTCAGTTTTCTCACCTGAGATAAAAATGTTGATCATCTCCAAGGACCCTTGCAGCCCCTATGCTCCATAATTATGCCACGCAATTTTACCCTTCCACTGAAGGAACTTCACCACCCCCAGCAGCCGCGGATGGCAGGCAGGTTGCTAAGCCCCCAGCTTCAGCCTTCCTGGGGCTGCAAAGGACCTTGTAGACAGCCCAGGCAATGAAATGCTGCTCCCCCAAATAATGCAAGTTAGCAACAAAATCAGGGGAACAAAAACCTAGATTGTATGCTAAGGGGGCTGAGGTAGCTGAAACTAAGAAAATGGCCTTGAAGAATTGGAAATGGAAGCCCCACAGGTCACGAGAGTGAGGAACACTGGGGTTCTGTTCCCATAACAGAGCTCATCCCTCTACACAGCGTGTGTGGGGTCATTCAGATACCCCCGGCAGGTCAGACCTCCTAGATTACTACTGGCCAGGACCAGAATTTAGACAAGTTGTTGGAACACAGAAAAGCAATTTGGTATTGAAGGGTATTAAAATTAGCAGTAGTTTTTAAAAATTGTTCCCCAAAATGAATAATAAAAACATTTTGGCCATTTGGTCATAAATAGAGCAGTTCAATAGCACAAGAAATCATGCCGACAGTGCAGGGAGACATAAAGGCTCTGAATTATGTATTAATATGTCACGTGAGAAGAAAAAGTGCTAAAGAAACAGTGTAAGAAAAATAAATAAAGCCACATTAAAAGTGAACATGTCCCATTTGGTCAGTTATGTCAAACGTAAAACAACACAAAGCCCCGTTTGGAAGTTAACAACATTTTTAATTTCACTGCTGCCTTCTCCATTATAAACTGTACTGAGGTGTGAATAGACCCTGGGCTGAAACGTTGATTTTTATGTCTACATTGAATATAAATACATTTTTAAAGAATGTGCAAGGTAGGACATGTATAAAAATATTAAATTGGAACTGACAGTCCTCTTGCCATCATTGTTTCCTTTAAGAAAGACCACATTTTACTGGGACCTCTGATCAGAAGGTGCTTAGAGGACCTGACCCCAGGCTCTCATCTAGAATGAACTGTTCTGAATATGCCTAACTTGGGCCTTAATTTTCTTGTCTGTGCGGTTAGTATTAGGTATATTTTCTTATTTATTATTGTTAACGATAGCAACAACACAATTACAGTTCCTGTAAAGATGTGCATTTATTGAAGTAAATACCCCCGTATATTCAGAGACGAAGTCCAAAATACTAGGCTATGGCTCCACATTTTCTGGAAATTTAGAGCCTGCTTTTTACAACATTGTCTTGAAGAACCACACAAATCTCATACATTTAACTTTGCTGTTTTTGCCTGTGCCTTTGGGTAAATCACTAAAATTTTCTGTTTTGTACTTCAAGGAGGAAATAAATGTCACATGGATAGGAAGAACGCCACATTTTGAAATACAGAGTTCAGTTGCTGTGGGGATGAGGATAAGGGGATTAAGGCCCAGGGGATGTGTAGATGAGGGTCTTCATTGCTCCTTAGCCTTGAGCTCCTCTTCCCTACACCCAATCTCTGTTTTTCTTCCCATCTCAGCCAAACTCTGATGTGCAGAGCTAGGAGGAACTAGGAGGGTTTGGCTGATAAGAGCTATAAATAATGTACACCTCTGCTGTTGTCCATATTATATTGGGGTGATATTCCATCTCCGTGTATCGATGGCTTAGATTTCATCATAGATTTCTTTTACACTGGAAGCTTGAGTACTACTCTGGGAAGTTGCTGGTATTGAATATACTACCTTATACTATACTTATGCTAAGCTTTTCTATTCTATCTACAGGTTACTATAATAATGATGATGGTGAAAGTTGTAAATGCCATTCACATTTTTGTGAACCTCTATCATTTACCAAGCACATCCACAGGCATTATTATCTTATTTTGACTGGGAAACTTAGAAGACTCCAGTGAGGTTTTTGAGGCAGGAATGCTTGAGGAGATTCTTTGTAGCTGAGGTTTACACTTCCACTTAAAAAATAAGCAAAAAGGCCAGGTGCGGTGGCTCACGCATGTAATCCCAGCACTTTGGGAAGCTGAGGTGGGTAGATCACCTGAGGTCAGGCATTTGAGACCAGCCTGGCCAACATGATGAAACCCCATCTCTACTAAAAATACAAAAATTAGCCAGGCATGGTGGTAGGCACCTGTAATTCCAGCTACTCGGGAGGCTAAGGCAGGAGAAACACTTGAACCTGTGAGGCAGAGGTTGCAGTGAGTCGAGATCGTGCCACTGCACTCCAGCCTGGGCAACAAGAGTGAAACTCCATCTTAAAAAAAAAAAAAGGAAAAAGCAAACAGTTGGTATTTACCCCATGTTATTTTGTAGTTATATTAAGGTTAGTAATTTCCATTTCAGTTTGTTACAGAGGTATTGATGGACTTCATTTAGGATTTGAATTCTCATTACCACTTAGAATTACTCATGTTCAAGTTAGCTGCATATGGAATAAGGACAAGTGGTTAATCTGAATGGCCAACCCCCAATGGACAAGCTGTGTCTCTTTCCTATGCAATATTCTTAAGGACTAACAATGATGAGTAGAAAGTATATGAGCTTCACAGGATTGGTTTCAACGCCTAGTTTACTTGCTCAAATCCTTGCAATCCACTAGTACATCAGAACGGGGGAAAGTCAACTCAACCTTTGGTCCAGATTGGAATAATAAAAAATACCTATGTTTTAGTTTTGGTTTAAAATCAAGACCCAGAAATACTTGTTGTTGGAGGTAGCAACAGGGCTGTTGAAGGAAGATTAGAACTGGAAGAGGGATATTTAAGTTTTCGCATCATATGTTAGCTTTGAGGCATTGGATAGGTTACCTGACCTCTGTATTGGTCAGTTTTCTTCTCTGTGAAATAGGACAATAAAATCGTCCTGGTTATGAAACCCTTCGTGGTCATGGGTGACAGGATCAAATGAGCAAACACACGTGAAATCCTTCTGTAAAGTATGGCACCTGAAAGAAGTGTTAGTTGCTATTGCTAAGGCCATGCCAGGGCTGAAGGTGAGAAATATATCAACAAGGATGCAAACAGGGAAATGAAGGGAGCTCCCTAATGATCTTATATGACAAACACATTGCTTTCATTACCTTTATTTACATTTGACTCATGCAACTGTTACTAAGCCAGCCTTCCTGTTACCTGGCCTATATGGTTTGGCTGTGTCCCCATCCAAATCTCATCTTGAATTCCCATGTGTTATGGGAGGGACCCAGTGGAAGGTAATTGAATCATGGGGGCAGGTCTTTCCCTTGCTGTTCTTATGATAGTGAATAAGTCTCATGAGATCTGATGGTTCTATAAGGGGGAGTTTCCCTGCATGATCTCTTTTTGCCTGCTGCCATCCATGTAAGACATGACTTGCTCCTCCTTGCCTTCTGCCATGATTGTGAGGCCTCCCCAGCCATGTGGAACTGTAAGTCCATTAAACCTCTTTCCTTTCTAAATTGCCCAGCCTTGGGTATGTCTTTATCAGCAGTTTGAAAACAGACTAATACACTGGCCAAATCCCTTTTCTCCCTTTTGTGAAAAACTGAATGCAAAGCTTTATATTCTTATAAATCTAGTTAAATAAATATATCTTATAAACGAATACACCCACACACATTTACCTGGGCAACTGATTCAATGGATATCATTATTTATCGATATGTTCATATTGCTGGGGTCTTAGGACAAATTCTGAACCACTTGTCATGTTTGCCACTATTTTAACAAACAGGATAAATAGATAAATAATTGAATTGTTCTTTGAAGTATTTTCCTTGGATGAAATGTTATTACCTAGATAGTGCAGAGCCTCAGGCTTATTTATTTATTTTATAATGCCACTGCTACTGCCATAACAGGTGTGTTTGTAAAATAGTAAAATTGCAGTTAGACAAGTAGGTTAAGTAGGTAACTGTCTTAGTGTGGCCTCCAAACTATAGCTAATGCTGCAATATCCAACACACCTGAGCAAAATCCAAATTTGTCAAGATGGAGGAAATTGGTAGCAATTGCATCAAATGTTCATTTGTTTTTGTATCAAATGTAATGTTGAGTGTTTTGCCCAAGATACAGAAAACATCAGTACTAATGACTGATGTTAATCATTCTGTCATCTCTTTGATGCTCCCCAGAAGAGGGAGAAATGCAAAATAAAATTTGTGTAGTTGTAACAAAAAAGCAAGTGCTTCATCTGAAAAGTTTTATTCACCCAAGAAATATCCTGAAAGTTTCATTTAGCTGACTAAAGAGAAAATGTAGTAAATAACTAAAGGAAAATTACTAAGAAATGCTTAAAGAAGGCTTAGGTTAGCTGCTTGGGGACTAGCAAAATAGCAATTAAGTTTATAGAATGAAGGGATTAAAAGTAACGTGAATGAAAAGTAGAAGGAAATGAACTCTGTTCTAATCTCTAAAACTGGCTTAAATAAAATGCTCATTATAGGGTGGGTTTATGAGGCACACCAGAAGCAGCAAGGATTAGGATGCATGGATTTAAAAGCTAGGAATCTACTTTTGATGACGCTGACAAAATGCTATGAGTGGGTTCCTTTCTTGGGTGTCTCTCCAGCCTGTGCAGCAGGAATTCTATTTGAAACTAGGTTACTTTTCAGTTTTGTCATCAGTATTAAGAATTGTTTTCAACTGATACATTCGTGGGTCAAAAACCACAAAAATCTGCATATATAGCTTATGTTTATTTTTAGAATTCTCTTTATATTAGAAAATTGTACAAACAGGATACTGCAAAAATCATTCCTGAAATAGTTACTGCAATTTGGGAATGGAAAGTACATGAATAACCAAATGTACCTCTAATCTTAACTGGAAGGCATTTCCATAATTGACGCTCCCAGAACCATCTGTGAGTGATGGGCTTGAGAGCTGAAGCATTTGACTTGAAAAGGCTCTGACACTGAATGATTTATGGCCGTGTTCCTTCCTGAGCCAGGGCCCAGTATCTGCTCTGCACAGAACATGACCAGGGCTACAGGGAGCCGAAACCTCATTTAGTTATACGGGAAACCTAAACGATGCGGCACTTCAAAGATCACTGGGATCTTAATGGGAAGCCAGCACTCCCCAGAGCAGCAAGTGAGGGGCAGGAGGCCACCAGGGAGGTGTTCTGGACCACGGTTTATCTGCTCCCAGGGTGGGGCGCTGCCTCCCAGAGATGGAACTATCTTGACTAAGCCTGGAGAAAGAATCCCCTTATCTGGCAAATGCCATTGCTTTCTGTGTGCAGCTATTTTGTCGTCTTGAATATTTCATCACTCTGCAATCATCTTCCCTTTGGTTTGCTAAGCACTCTTATTAGGCAAACCCCTTGGTGCTGAAAGATCTGAAGCCTACTCACCACTCCGTAAAATCTTCATTTCTGGTATAGAGAGAAATTTCTGCCTTGTGAGAATATATTGGCCACACGTGGCATAACTGAAACAACTTCAAAATTGGTGACGATTCTACCACTTCCAGAAATCAGTAATTGAATAGACAGTAAAGCAATTAGACTAGCAGACACAATTGGATTCAATCATTTGATCATTGGATCATTGATAATTTGGAATATGTGTTAAATCCAACACCGTCAGAATCAAGTTCATCTTTGTACAGTCTGTAATAAGAGGGCTTGCTCAGTGGATGAACCAAGGTTACCTGGGGAATGGTTAAACGCTAAGGAAAGGAAAGGTTTTAAAGTATTCACGCAGCATCCATTCAGGTAGCAGAGCCCATATGAAATTCCGCTAGTGAATACTTTTTAAACTATGTCATGATTATTTTGTTATCTAAAAGCTATGAAATGGTTTTTTCTTAAAGTTCGAATTAATGAAGTTTCACTGAATTAATAATAAACAAAATCTATACCAGTCTTAGGCACACTTGTACTATGAATTTAAATATTTACTTATACCATCAAGATCAATTTTAACAAAAAGAATGCATATTGATCTCTCGCTTAGTCTGTTTTATCAAGGCGAGGCACATAAATGGGCTCTTCCTCCTGCTGGTTTGCACAGCTCCTCTTTCTCTTCGACACCCACACCCCCACGTCCTGGCCAGGCAGATGGGCATCCCACACTTCCAGTCTCATTCCAAGATGCTGTAGGCCACATGGCAATCTTGCATTCTCCTGGCTCATGTGTTCCAGAAGCCTAGACACTTGGCAGAGACCCTTCAAGTGTAGAAAAGTTACACGGGGGAAACGCCCTGAGTCAGAGAGGGCTTCCCTTCTTCAGCTGAGATTTTCTTGGACTGAACTTGTAGCTGAAGTGAAGAAAGCCGTGATGCTGGGAGGGTCCAGAGAGAGGTTCAGGGAAGTGTGAGGAGTGTGGGAGCAACAGAATATCCCTCTCCCCCGACCTGCCACCGGCCCTGCATCTGATTCCACAGAAGGAGCCACACTCTGGAGAGGGGATGGAGTGGACAGAGGAGAAGGGAGAATGCATTGCCGGGAAGCATGTCCCCAGCGTGGCACAGAAACCAGGCACCAACCTGGTGCTTAGGGAGTCAGAGGAAGCAGAGGGAGCCTTCGGCCCTCAGGGGCAGGAAGATAACAATGAAGAGGGCTCAGTGGAGACTCCGATGGATCAATGACCGAAGTCCACACGGGACAATCGATGGCACAGAAGATGGCCCTTTGGATAGAAGACGTTAAAGATAAAAAGCTAGCTCCCCACCCAACCCAGAAATAAAAGCTCTTTGCACTATGCGAGCCCTTGACATCAGGAAGCCACATGGGAACACAGTTGAGGGTTCATTGATTTGTCTAAGCTGTAAAAACTTTAACTGATATTAAGTTGTAGAAACTCTGTCAACTTGATTGGATTGAAGGATACAAAGTAATGATCCTGAGTGTGTCTGTGAGGGTGCTGCCAAAAGAGATTAACATTTGAGTCAGTGGGCTGGGAAAGGCAGACCCACGCTCAATCTGGTGGGCACCATCTAATCAGCTGCCAGTGAATACCAAGCGGGCAGAAAAATGTGAAAAGGAGAGACGGACCTAGTCTAGTCTACATCTTTCTCCTGTGCTGGATGCTTCCTGTCCTCGAACGTCGGACTCCAAGTTCTTCAGTTTTGGGACTCGGACTGGCTCTCCTTGCCCCTCACCTTGCAGATAGACGGCTTATTGTGGGATATATATTTATTTCATATATATGTATTTCCTATTAGTTCTGTCCCCTAAAAGAACCCTGACTAATACAGAAACATTTTTTGAAAAATTACAATACTTTACATTGGAGTTTTATGGGTTGAGATGCAGAACTGTTAAAGATGCCTACAGTTGAGTGGTTTCAAATAGACTATGTATTTCTCCCTTCATAGGAATTAAATTATGTCCCCACAAGTGGTATGTTGGAGTCCGGAGATCCCAGAATGTGGTTAGAATGTGACTGTATTTGGAGACAGGGCCTTTGCACAGGGAATCAGGTTACAATGAAGTCCTAATGAATGACGTGGCGGGGGTGGGGTGGGGGGGTGTGCTTAATCCGTTGTGACTGGTGTCCTTGTAAAAAACAGGGAAAATCTAGATGATAGGGAAGAGACCCAGAACAGATGCTCCCTCTCAGCCTCAGAAGGAACAAACCCTACAGACACCTTGATCTTGAACTTTGAGCTTCTGGAGCTGAGACAGTAAATTTCTGTTGTTCCAGCCGCACAGTCTGTGGTACTTCATCACAGTGACCCAGCAAAGCAGTGTGACCCTGTCTTCTGTGTTTTCAGGATCCACTGTTTTTCCCTGACTAGGTCACCAAATGAGGACTATTTATTTATTTATTTATTTATTTTTGAGATAGAGTCTCGCTCTGTCACCCAGGCTGGAGTGCAGTGGCGCAATCTCCACTCACTGCAACCTCTGCCTCCTGGGTTTAAGCGATTCCCCTGCCTCAGCCTCCCAAGTAGCTGGGATTACAGGTGCATGCCACCACACCTGGCTAATTTTTTTGTATCTTTAGTAGAAACGGGGTTTCACCGTGTTGCCCAGGCTGGTCTCAAATTCCTGAGCTCAGGCAATCCACCCGCCTTGGCCTCCCAAAGTGCTGGGATTACAGGCATGAGCCACCGCGCCCGGCCGAGGATGTATTATTTTTTAAATAACTGTCATTCGTCCACTCCACATTCGTGGGAAGATAGAAGAGTGTCGTGGTCACAGGAATGGCAGAGCAGTTTTGTGGCTCAGGCTCCTTCTCCAATTTTGGCTTTCCCGGAGAGTCACGTGGGTGAGTGATCTAAATCCTCCTGGTCCTGGGGGAGGGGTTTGCCTCTGCCACCCTGCAGGTGCAGGGCCACCGTGCCACTGCTGTCATCTGGCCACCTGCAGTCACAGTGCCGGCATCCAGGGCACCCTCCCCTTCTCGCTTTGACATCAGGAGAGGGGCTGCCTCCAGAGCCTTCGGAGAAGGCCACTCCTACTGCCCAGAGCGGTTGCTTTGTTGTGCCATCAAGTGTTCCCCAAAAGGCAGGGACAATGGCCTTATTCACCTGTGAAATTCTGTTCTGGACCAGCATTGTCCAACAGAAATATAACGAGAGACATGAATTTAAAATTTTATACTAACCACATTAAAAAGGCAAAAGAAAATAGTTGAAATTAATTTTAATAACATATATTACTTAACTCCATAGATCCAAAACATTATCATTTAAATTTTTAATCAATATAAAGTGTTACTGAAATATTTTCAAGTTACAGTGTGCATTTTACACACACAGCACATCTTAATTCAAATAGCCAGGGTTCAGGTGCTCAGTAGCTGCTAGTATGGAGCTAGTGGGCAGCACACAGCCAGTGCGTTTCGAGAGCAGGAAGCCACGTCTAAGCCTTCTGTCCTGCATGGGCATGAGTGGCTGCCCGGGGCACAGTCTAAGCAGTGTCCCCTCCAGGAAGCGCCGGGGCAGGCCCCTGCAGCTCTTTCTCCTTCAGCTGAGGTCTTTCCCTGGGACTCAAGCAGACAGTCCCTGGTAAGCGGGTTTCCTCACTACCTGCTTCTTTTTCTCATTCTATTTTTTTTTCTTTTTTCTTTTCTTTTTTTTAAACAAAGTCTCACTCTGTTGCCCAGGCTAGAGTGCAGTGGCACAATCACAGCTTACTGCAGCCACGACCTCCTGGGCTCAAGCAATCCTCCCACCTCAGCCTCCCCAGTACAGGGATAATACAGGCACCCACTACCACACACAGCTAAGTTTTAAATTTTTTGTAGAGATGGGGTCTCACTATGTTGCCGAGGCTGGTCTCAAACTCCCAGGTTCAAGTGATCCTCTTGTCTTGTCCTCCCAAAGTGCTGGGATTATAGGCATGAGCTATTGCACCTGGCCTCTTTCTATATTTTTTTGAGACAGAGTCATGCTCTGTCACCCTGGCTGGAGTGAGGTGGCATGATTTCAGCTCACTGCAACCTCTGCCTCCCAGGTTCAAGTGATTCTCCTGCCTCAGCCTCCTGAGTAGCTGGAATTACAGGCAGCCACCACCACACCTGGCTAATTTTTTGTATTTTTAGTAGAGATGGGGTTTCACCGTGTTGGCCAGGCCGGTCTCAAACTCCTGACTTCAAGTGATCTGTCCGCCTTGGCCTCCCAAAGTGTTGGGATTACAGGCGTGAACCACTGTGCCTGGCCCCTCTTTCCATTTTTACATGGACTTATTGTGGCTTCCCAGTGAAGTCACTGATAGGACATTATTCTGTAGCCCTGAAAGTATGGTTTCCTGGTGAACTGATTTCCATTTTGTTTAAATAACAGCAGTCTGACTGCCTATTACCTGAGAGAATCAATGAGGAGCAGGAATCTCTGATAAGGTGAGGCATGGTTTGCTTTGACAATCACCGTCCTGTTGCGAATATTTGCTGTATCTCTGTATTTTCCACCTACTTGAAGCTTCATTGTATCTTTCACTCTATTAGTGAGGACAGTTCTGTAAATTCATCCTTACATGTGATTTCCTCTCTGGGATAACTCAATTATTCTGGCTTCTAGTATTTCATTCCCTATTAATGGGGTTGCTTGAACTTTTTGTGGTGTTTCTTCCTAGTTTATTTCTTTGATTTATTGGCACTGTTTAAGTTCCTGTTTCACACTAAATTCTTCTTTCTGATTCCATCTTACATCTTGTCCCCATAATTTCATTCTCACCAATAAATGCTGATATTTGTTAACTACTGAGTCTCCCAAGCTGAGCTACAATTCATTCATCCATTCATCAGTCAGACTGCTGGGCCAGATTTGTTTCTTCAGTCCTAGTTTTTACCACAGGATGGAGCTTCTCAATCCTGTTTTTTCTCTCTTTCTTTCTTTTTTTTTTTTAGACTGAATTTTAGCTCTATTGCCCAGGCTGGAGTGCAGTGGCATGATCTCGGCCCACTGCATCACTGCAACCTCTGCCTCTGGGGTTCAAGCAATTCTCGTGCCTCAGCCTCCCAAGTAGCTGTGACTACAGGTGCCCTCGCCCCACTAATTTTTGTATTTTTAGTAGAGATGGGGTTTCACCACGTTGGCCAGGCTGGTCTCGAACTCCTGACCTCAAGTGATCCACCCACCTCTGCCTCCCAAAGTGCTGGGATTACAGGCGTGAACCACCACGCCTGGCCTCAATCCTGTTTTAGCCTTATATTCTAGTGCACTGGAGATGGTTAGGTCTTGATCGGCTGTGATATGCTGTGTTCATTCTGTGTGGAGGGACCTCAAAGCAGAGAACAGGTGCTTGGAGGTTCTGATTTCCTGCGTTGCAGGAAACTCTCTTTTCCTCTTCATACATCCAGGGAGCAGAGGGGACATACATTCCCTGCATGGCAGCCAGAGTCTGCCCTGGCTCTTCCCTGGAGTCTTGGATGACAGGTTGGCTGGCTTTCTCCTCTGACCGTGGCTGTGGGGTGTGGGCTGCTTCTGCCCACCTCCTGCGGGGGAGAGCGATGCCTTTCTGAGCTGCTTTCCCGTGTCCCTGAGGCTGCTCCAGGTCAGGAGTCCCTGTGCTCTCCCCTCCATAGGTAGTCAAGGAAGTGACTATGTCCTCGGGTCCAGCCACCTTGTTGACCACACCGTCAACACCATTAGCTGCAGCCTTGCGTTGTAGCCCAGCTCATTCAAGCACAGCTACCTCCAATAAGGAATTTCCCTTGTAGGGAGTGGGTGCTTTTTAATTTTACCTGTCCTCAGGCTGACCCTTTCCTCATTAGAATAGTAAAAAACACACTCCTGGGTGGAGATTTAAGATGCTAATGAGATGGCCCCGCGCGCCTTGGCTCATGCCTGTAATCCCAGCACTTTGGGAGGCCGAGGTGGGTGGATCGCTTGAGGTCAGGAGTTAGAGACCAGCCTGACCAACGTGGTGAAACCCCATCTCTACTAAAAATGCAAAAATTAGCCGAGCATGGTGGCAGGCGCCTGCAATACCAGCTGTTCAGGAGCCTGAGGTAGGAGAATCACTTGAACCCAGGAGGCCGAGGTTGCAGTGAACCAAGATAGCGCCACTGCACTCCGGCCTGGGAGTCTCAGGAGTGAGACTCTGTCTAAAAAAAAAAAAAAAAAAATCAAAAGACGCTAATGAGACATGCAACTTATAAACAAGCAGGGGCAGCTGCTGTGCCTGAGCAGCCGGAGGACCACCCAGAACATGTTCACCAGCTGCGCTGCTGCCCACCCGCTATGAAGAGTCCTGGAGGACCCCCGTGAAGGGAGCCTCCCATGTTTGCTGTCTCACCTCTCAATCCGCCGATCCGACTCATTCCGGGTCCTTTCCCTTTTACACTTAGCTGTCAGTGTCCTTTCTCCCTTGCAATAAGCTGTCTCCTACCCTTTCTCTGCTGCTATGTGTCTCTGGTTTAAATTTTTTAAACGAAGGAGACAAGAACTGAGGACTCTCAATCACCATCCACAGAATTATTGAAATGGCTGCTTTGGAAAATTGAAACTTGCCAACTCTCAGCACCTTCCTGCCATTCCTCCTGGTGTGAGGGGACCGGCGTGCGTTTTTGCGGGGAAGTTACCTCCTTCCAGCCCCTCTTCTTTCCCGTCTGAATCTGGGTGGGCCCCCAAGAGCCGCGCCTCTCCCTGTCCTTTCTCATGGGAAGTCTGGGACCCTCAGACCGAAAGATGACATGCAGCTTCCACAGGAGGAGCCTTCAGGACAGGGGTCTCGGCCTCGTGGGCGCTTTGGACTTTGATTAAACGCAGCATAAACAGACAGGGCCCCTGACGGGATCAGCAGGACGGTCTGAGGCAACAAAGGCTCCAACACCTTTGAGCTGTGACTACCCAGACGAAGTCTCCAGACAGAACTCCCAGGTGGGAACACGGGGCAGCTACGTGGTTTTACTCAACCCCATATGCCTTTGCCGTTAGGTTTACGAATACTGAGACCAGGTGAGAGAGCTGCAATCACTTCACTGGAACATGTAAACAGTAAGACAAATTAAAATTGGTTCCAATTCTAAAAAAAGTCATAGGGCTCTTAATACAAATTTATTCTAAAAAATACACCCCCTGGTTTCCTTTCCAGGTGATGGCTGGCTGTGAGCGAGAGGGGCAGGGGCCTGGGTGAGGAGCTGGGGAGGGGTCTGGAGGAGCCATTGGAGGTGTGGGCCAGACCCCCAGAGCAGGGAGGCCATGGGAGGGGCTTAGCGCCACACTAAGAGCAATGAGAAGTGTCACATTTGAAAGAGGGATTTATTCAGTTAAAAATGACGGGAGTGAAATGGAAAAAAAAAATGTCTTTTAGGAAATAAGTGGGTGCAAGAACACTTCACCCAGAACTGGTCTTCAAAGCAAAATATGATATTGGAAGCTTGGCAAATCTGGTTAATTCTGATATCTGAATACTGGCACAAAGTACCAATTCTGTTAAAAATGACCAAAGAAAGCATTTCTGTTTCAGAGAGAAACAACATAGATAGTTCCTTTGCATAATCTCTGCCTTCTGCCGTTTTCCTCTTTGGGATTTCCTTTATGAGAAAACAAAATTATTTAGTTCTGCATCGAAACTACTTATAGATGAGTAATTCTGAGGATGATATTTTGGCATTCATCTTTTTATTGTTACGCTATTTCTGATATGAACGACCCTTCAAGGTTTAGATGTACATGCACAATACCTAGATATTTTTAGCCATATGTGTATGACTGTAGATGTATTTAGCCATTAAATTTGGAAACCTGCAGGGCCTGAGGGGCTTCTATAGTTTACTTAGTCTTCTAAAAAAAAAAAAAGTATCACACATTTTGTTTGAAGTATTTGCTTTCCATTTCCTTTCAGTGAAAATAACTATTTGAAAAAAAAAATCATTTCATGTTTATATTTGTATAAAAATTATTAATAATAAAACAAAGTAAATTTTCTCCAATGTAGTCTACAGGTAGCATTTCGTAGGGTGGAAGTAGATGTTTTTCCTCTTAAGATTTTAAAGAGACTCATCTTTAGGCCAGGACAGCTTGAAATTTTGAAGACTACAAACTCTGAAAGTTTTAGCAAATAATAGGTGGAGAAGAAAACTGACATTTCTCACTTTATTTTTAATTAATTAATTTTTTGATTAAAAATTAATTATTTTTGATTAAAAATTAATTTAAAAATTAATTTTTTTGAGACAAGGTCTAGTTTTGTCACCCAGGCTGGAGTGCAGTGGCACAATCACAGTTCACTACAGCCTTAACCTCCTGGGCTCAGGTGATCCTCCCACCTCAGCCTCCCGGGTAGCTGGGAATACAGGTGTGTGCCACCACGCCTGGCTAATTTTCTGTATGTTTTGTAGAAACAGGGTTTTGCCATATTTCCCAGGTTGGTCTCAAACTCCTAGGCTCAAGCAATCTGTCTGCCTTGGCCTCCCAAAGTGCTGGGGTCACAGATGAGAGTCACCACACCCAACCACATTTATCCCTTAAGTCAGAGAATAGAAATTGGCAATGAGAAGCTAACAGATTGGACTTCTCTGTCATGAGCCTTTTTATTGTCACCTATAACTTGTTCACTTTTGGAGAACTGAAGAAAATAAAATTAATTAGCGCTTTTTTTTTTCCAGGATAGAATTTCTTCTTTGATGGTCCACTAATTTATGTCCAGTTTTTTAAGTTGGTTCTCTTCTCCCCTGAAGGAAACATACATCTGGTCATGGAGAGGGGACATCTGCCCATGGAAGGGGTTGACTTAACCTAATTCTTCCTTTCCCTCCTTCCTGCCTCTATGCCCCGCCCTCCCCTCCCCCAATTTCTCTCTCTACCTGGAGAGGTGAGGTTAAATAGTTACCATCCTCTTTTCTTTTTTGAGATGAAGTCCCTGTGTCACCTAGGCTGGAGTGCAGTGGCGCAATCTCAGCTCACTGCAACCTCTGCCTCCCAGGTTCAAGCGATTCTTGTGCCTCATGCTTCCAAATAGCTGGGATTATAGGCACCTGCCACCACACGTGGCTAATTTTTGTATTTTTAGTAGAGATGAGGTTTCACCATGTTGGCCAAGCTGGTCTCAAACTCCTGACCTCAAACGATCCACCTGCCTCTGCCTCCCAGAGTGCTGGGATTACAGGTGTGAGCCACTGCACCTGGCCAATAGTTACCGTCCTTTTATCCACTACAGAAAGAAATCAGTTCTGGGAAGCAATGAGGGTCTCCTACCACAGCCATGGTCAGATAGGTCACCCTGCCACAGCTGCTAGGACTCAGAAGCTGGGGCAGGAAACCAGGTGTCCCCAGGTTTGTCCATGGGACAGGCTGAGAAGAAGTAGAGAAACCATTTTGAATCAGCATTAGTGGTGTGGTCCTGGTGGGGAGTGGCCTGTTGCAAGTGCTACTGTAAGGCGATGGCTGGACTGAGAACCAGATGTCACTTGATGCTTGGGAGAGCCTTCAAGGCATATCACAGACTCAGCAGGCAACGCTTCCATGCCTGGGGCAGGTGGGGAATACGTTGCCTGCCTTCAGGTGTGTCTTCCGCCATTCTTCAGTAACAGATCCTCATGTTCATGTGAAAGTGAAGCCCTCTCAACAACCCCTCCATGCAATCTCAGTTGGCTCTGACCGTGGTTCCAGAAGGGGCACATGTGATCATGCTTCAGCTGAGCACACAGCACGTTTTCCCATAATAACTGGCTTGGGGAAGCCATATAATCTAAACTGATGCAATCACAGTGAATCTCAGGACTTTGGTTCCAGTGATCTCTGGACTTGAACTTGGATAGGTGTGAGAAACTGTAGACACATCCTTGTCTCTACAAAAGGCCTACTGTCTAGCCGGGCATAGTGGTTCAAACCTGTAATCCGAGCACTTTGGAAGGCTGAGGTGGGAGGATTGCTTGAATCCGGAAGTTTGAGACTAGCCTGGGCAACATCGTGAGGCTCCGTCTTTACAAAAATAAAATCATCAAGGCATGATGGCACATGCATGTAGTCCCAGCTCCTCTGGAGCCTGTGGTGGGAGGATCACTTGAGCTCAGGAGGTTGACGCTGCAGTAAGCCATGATGGCGTCACTGCACTCCAGCCTGGGTGAGAGAGCAAGACCCTGTCAAAAAAATAATAACAAAAATAAGAGCAAACAAACAACAACAACAACAAATCCAAGACCTCTTGTCTAAGAAAGGTTCCCAGAGAGGAAATGCAGCCAAGAGCAAAAGGAAGAGAAAGTGAGTCTTGGTGTATTTAAGCCTCTGGCTCAAGTCGTACCCCGAGCTTTTAACTTACATACATACGTGTTTAAACAACATTGGGTTGGATTTTCTGACAACTGCATCCAAAGAGTATTCATTCATTCAGACTGAGCCTTGAACAACACATACTACTGAAGGATTGAAGACATCATTTTGTGGGGGCTTGTAGAGTATATATAAAGAAAAAGCTTATGGTTCCTATCTCAGGGGGTAGGGTTGCAGTCTAAACTATTGGAACTGATGTACACACGTCAGCCCATCAAATGGTTAACTCACTTTGGCTTATCTGCTAGCTTTATGGAGATGAAGACTTTATGATTCTTTCCATCTTCTACATCCATCCTGCTGTCTGCAGTGATTGCTTTTGGCAAGGTTTAGGTCCATAAAATGCTTGTTGGCATAAAGCAACAATTTGTGGTAACGTGTTAGAGTAAGTGGCTAATCAGCATTTAACTTCTCTGTAGGAGAATTGATCACAGCGATATCATTTTATTCTTGGAGCTTTCAACACTTCATGAAATTTTGCCAACGTATAACAAGTTGTTGTTGTTTTTTTTTTTCTAAAATGCAAAGTGTGAGGGAGGCAGACAGGTTGTAGGGTGTGATGGGTAAGATCATAGTTCAAATCTTAAGTCTACTCTTTTCTAATCATGAGACTTTGGCAAGAACACTTAATCTCCCTGGGTTTCAGTTTCTTCATATGAAAATGAGGCCAATAATTCTCATCTCACAGATGTAGTTTGTGTAAGGATGAAAGGCTTTGAGGCATGTAGGTCTTTAGCAAAGCATCTCACATGTAGTAATTTCATAAACTGTGGAGTACATTTTGATAGAACTAGGCAAGCTTTGGAATCCTAATGGGGATGGCTTTTAACATTACAAAATATGTCATCAACTGCTTTTTCTTTTTATATAATCTTCCTAATAAATCACTTTTAAGTTGGAACAAGATTGCTTATATAGATTTGTCAATTAGGCTTTACTTATTTAAAATGATAAAATAAAACCTTTTAACATACAAATGTATGCAGTATAAAACATGTAGAGACACTTCCCTGAAATACCCACCCCTTTCCCTTTCCATATTTCACATGTAGCAATATTAGTAGTTGGGGTGAATTCACCTTGATATTCTCAGATAAAGTTGAGCGTATGGGTGCGTACATGAGCGTTCAGGTATGTAAGTATGTGTATCTTTCTAAATATGTGGTTTTGCAACTTGCATTTTCCCCCAAATAGTATTTTATGGGCTTTTATAAAAATAGAACAAATATAGGCATTAGGTGTTTTTGTTTTGTTGAAATTTACAGCGAAGATGTCATGGCTTCCAGCAGATTCCCACCTTTGCCAGCAGCAGATATATCATCCTGAGAACTTGGATTATCTCTGATGTTGAGTAATTTGCCAACATTCATGACCAGTTAAGTAGATTTACATGCATAATTGCCTCATGCCTAGGAATGCGTATTTCAGTTTAAAGATAATGTCTTAACTTTCCGAGAGTAATCTATAAAAACATACATTTTGTATTTCAAATTTTGGAAAACATTCTTTTTCCTTTTGTGTTGCCTGTGTTCAGGAGAACACTAGTCTGTTACAGGATGTTTTTTCTATCTTTATAAGCCACAGAAATGCATATTAAAAACAAAACAAACAGAAAAAGCAGGATTTCACCTAGAGGTTTAAAATAAAGTTACAATATTACAGACTTGGAAAATGGTAATGAAGAGAAATTTATATTGATTTCTAGCCCAAATTCTATGTTTAGGAAGATGGGGAAGTGCCAAAATTAGTAATAGCTGATTCAATACTGTAAAATTCTAATTGAAAATAAATACCAAGTTTTATACTTCAGAAAATCCTTAGAGTTTTTCTACTCGAACCTGCTCTATTTATGTTGGAAAAATTAAAGAGATCTGAAGAGTTTACATCACTTGCATAAGAGGCGCATGGTTAATTACTGATACAATTGACATTAAAGGATAGTAAGGATGATAGTGATGATGGCACTATAAATAAATTACAGGGTCCACTATTACTGTACATTCATCATTGTTCAAGACTTTATATTTTCTTTTCATAGATACTTTGAAAATTTGATCTTATTCTCCTATTTTTTTTCTCTTTTTTTGAGACAGAGTCTCGCTCTATTGCCAGGCTGGAGTGCACTGGTGTGAGCTCTGCTCCCTGCAACCTCCACCTCCTGGGTTCAAGCGATTCTTCTGCCCCAGCCTCCCAAGTAGCTGGGACTACAGGGGTACACCACCATGCCCAGCTAATTTTTGTATTTTTAGTAGCGATAGGGTTTCACCATGTTGGCCAGGATGGTCTCCATCTTTTGACCTTGTGATACACCCTCCTCGGGCTCCCAAAGTGCTGGGATTACAGGCGTGAGCCACCACACTTGGCTTTATTCCCCTATTTTTAGAGTAGGAAGCTGATGATCAGATACATATGTCATGTGCCGTGTTACCCAACTAGTGTTGGATTTGAACTGTGGTCTGACTTTAAAACATGAGCTCCTTTCAGAAAATGTACTTTATATGTGTGTGTAAGAAGGGTGTGGCAGCAGTGTAATACAATATTTTTTCTACTTTATATTGTTGCTAGAGTCACTATCCACAAACATGACCATTTCATGTTGTGGGCGCGTGAAGCCTTGCAGCTTTCGTTACTCATATGGTCCTCAATTGCATCTAGAACCAAATATTCTGCCATAAGATGAAAACAAACATGTAATTCAGAGATACAGAAGGAATGAATTTGGATTCAGAAGTGGTATCTTAGAAAATTTAAGATGAACATGTAGTAACTTCACACAAAAGTGTCTGAAATAGAACTCCTTCAGTGAAATACTCTGCAGAGCAGGTTGGGCCCAGAGCTTCCTGGATCAAAATCTCATCTCATCATGCATCCCTGCCTGCTCACCCATTTGCCCTTTCTTCTGCTTTTCTCCACTCCCTTAAGCCTCCATCCCCTCACATTCCCTCCTCTTTTACTCTTAGTAGTTATCACAGAGGAAAGAGAACATGAGAAATAGCTAATCTTCTTGCCACTTTAGGGACAAAGTGCCCCCTCCCTCCCTAACAACCGAAGAGAGATCTTTCTCTAGGGCTGGTCCCCACCTCCTTCTCAGAGATCTCAGTCTAACTGTTATCTCTTTGCTTGCCCATATTTTCACAGTTTCTTTCTGCAGGATTTAAGCTGGTTCAAGTCTCTTCCATCTTAGAACAGAACCCTGCTGCAGACCTGTATTAGTCTCTTCTCACGCTGCTGTAAGAAACTGCCTGAGACTAAGTAATTTATAAAGAAAGAGGTTTAATTGACTCACAGTTCTCCATGGGTGGGGAGGCCTCAAGGAACTTACAATGGTGGAAGGCACCTCTTCACAGGGCTACCGGATGGTGAAGGGCCAGCAAGGGAAATGTCAGATGTTTATAAAACCATCAGATTTTATGAGACTCACTCACTGTCATGAGAACAGCACAGGGGAAACTGTCCCCATGATTCAATCACCTCCCACCAGCTCCCTCCCATGATGCATGGGGATTATGGGAACCACAATTCAAGATGAAATTTGGGTGGGGACACAGCGAAACCATATCAGGACCCAAATGCCCCTCCCGCAGCCCTGTGCCCCTTTCTGTCCACAGCGAATCACAGGAGGGGAGGGTGCACACGTGCCCTGGCCCTCTCCCTCGTCACTCCATGGCGTACTGCAGTCAAGTTTTCATCTCCCTCACAGCCAATCTCCCCAGTTCCACTGAAACTCATCTCTGGAAAGATACTAGTACAGCCTCCTTCCTGCTAATGCAAACAGTGCCTCTCCATCCTTACCGGATTTCCCTCTTGGCAGCAGTAAACACTGTGCAGCATTTGAATTCTTGAGTCACTCCCCTCTGTCTGCTTCCATTGGGCCACTTTCTTCTGGTTTTCTTCCTGCAAGTGTGGAAGTGCCTCTGGAGTCATTATTTTCTTCCTCTGCCTCACTTCTGGATGCATGCACCATGTGAGCCTGCAGGCCCCCGATACCTGCTCTTCAACTCTTTCTGTCACTCCCATGCCTCAAAGACTGTCTCCACTTTCTGATAACTCCCAAATCCACTGTCTCCCAATAGGCCTCTCTCTTAGAGCAAGGCACCGGCACCTGATGCCCAGTGGATGTCTCTACTTGGAGAATATCTCACAGATTTCCTAAATCAGGACATCCCCAACTGCTGTTCCTCCAGTTCCCTTCTCAAATGAAGCACCAGGGTCCAGAGCTTCACCCTCTGCAAGGCCAATCAGTGTCAATTCCTTAATATCTATGGATCCAGCTCAATTCTCTGTTTCCTTTTTCTCTACTGTAGTTCAGATAACCATCATCTCTCTTTGTTTTCTCATAAGAAAGAAATGTTCAAACCATTTTCCTTATAAAAATATAACTTACATATGAGAAAGTATATAAAACAAAAATGTAAGGCCAGGCTGGGCACAGTGGCTGACACTGTAATCCCAGCACTTTGGAATGCCAAGGCAGGCAGATCACCTGGAGTCACGAGTTTGAGACCATCCTGGCCAACATGGTGAAACCCTGTCTCTCCTAAAAATATAAGAATTAGCTGGGTATAGTGGCACACACCTGTAACCTCAGCTACTCAGGAGGCTGAGGCAGGAGAATCGCTTGAACCTGGGAGGTGGAGGTTGCATTGAGCCAAGATCACACTACTGCATTCTAGCCTGGGTGACAAGAATGAAACTTCATCTCAAAAAAAAAAAAAAAAAAAGTAAGGCCAAATAAATTACCATAAAGTAAGCATGTTTGTAACCATAACTTAGACCCAGGAACTGAACACTGCCTGAGGCCATCTCACTGAACCCTTTATTATCTGCTCTTATGTAATTTCCTTCTTTCTGTAGGGTTTGTGTATAGCTTATGTTTTTCTAACTTCCTGGAACTGGAAGCTTAGCCTGTGATGTTTTGCAGTCTTCCTTCTTTTTCCTAGTGTTTGTGCTTTATAGTTACAAAGGAATTATTTGGAGGTTTTTCTGAATTTATAAAAGATGGAGAATTATCTTTTTTGCAACTGGTTTCTAACTTATCTTGTCATGAGAGCCCAAGTGTTGTATGATTTTAATCCTGTGAGTTTTTGAGACTTGCTTTATGAGGTGGGATGTGGTCAGTTTTTGCAGATGTTCTCTTTATGCTTGAAAATAATGTGCATTCTGCAGATGTTGAATTCAATAATCTAGATATGTGTCCATTAGGCCAATTTGCTAATTGAGGAGTTCAAACTATATTGCACTGATTTTTCTGGTCTGTTTTTCCTAGTGGGTATTGAAAGAGGTGAGTTACAATGTCCCACTATGCTTGTGGATTTGGCCCCACTGTCATCCCTTATCTAAACACGATTGGCCCATCTGGTCTCCCTGCCTCTGCTCGAGCCTCCACATGGAGCTGCATTGTCCTTCTGAAATACAAATGAGTCAGACCATTCCGCAGCTTAATTCCCCTCATTCAGGAAAGAATTCCTTAATGCCCAGGATGTATCAGGCACTGATCCAGGTCTTAGGGATGTAGTTGTGAACCAAAAAGACAATGTCTAAGCTGTCACAGAACTTACAAGTGGATACACAATAGAAAGACAGATAGATAGATAGATAGATAGATACATACATACATAGATGGCTTCCTTTGTTGTTAGCAGGGTTAAGTTCTTAAGCTTATAAGTATTGGTCCTATTTGTTCGCTAATTACATCCACAGGCTTTTATTCTACTTAATGTCAGTTGTTTAAAGAGAATGACCCACTTTTGGTCCCTCCCAGGCCCTGTGCTGTCTTACCCTGGGGCGTGTGCATGTGTGATTTCCACTGCCCAGTCCACGCTTCCCCATCTTGTTTCCAGGCTCCTTCACACTCATTCTTCACGTCTCAGCTTAGATATTCTTTCACTAAAGAGGCCTTCCTGACCCTTTTGTCCATGTTAAACACCTTGCTTATGAGCTGATAGAGTCCTCTGTCTTTCTGTATAACACATCACTTTATCTGAGCCCCTCACTAGTTTGTAAACTCTATGCAGTAAGGATTGTGCCTATCTCTTACATTCTGGAATCCGCAACACACAGCATTGTCAGGAACTATATCTTGAAAGTTTGTTACATGCACATGTGGTTAAGAATGTTTCACTGCAAGGTATTATTGTTTAATATATGCTCTTAATACTTCTTAATTTTTGATATTTGAAAGTGACAGAGTTTGGGGCACATCCATCAAGGTATTGATTCTGAGAACATTTGGATTTTTTGAGGTAGTCTGCAGATTTCTGGCACGTAGTTAATCTCATCTTTACTTTTTGCAAAAAATCTCCTTCCTCTCCCCACCAATAATGCACATAAATGATCCAATCAAAAGGTTTTCAAAAGGTTACAAAAGGAGTTCGGTGATGGACACCTAAAAAATAAAGCAAAGCAGAAGAATCTTCTGTCATTGTGTTTTTAGAGACTTAGAGACCTTCATTGTTAATGACATTTGTATGTTCACTGTTTCAGATTTCACTAGGGACAATAATAATATGTATCTTAAACACTTAAATAGTCAATGTGACAAGGATTGGCTTATCAGCTTTCTGTACTTCAATTCTAGTTATCTTATAAGATAACTAGACTTTTCTAAGTTTCAGGAAATGAGGAAGACACATTTTCCTTCCCCCACCCCTGTAGCTAGAGTTGATGTGCCTCCCTGGTAAGAAGACTCACCCCTGCCTTAGCAGCCCCACCTTGGGTTTCCACAATGGTTGTTCACCACGCACAGCCCTCCCCAGCAGCATCAGTCAGTTCTGGCATGGGGTGGAGTTGGAGACTTCTCTGCCACTCTTCAGTATTCCTGTGAGCTCTGGAGAAAGCTGCACACGCAGAGCATGTGGTCTGGCCTTGGGGGTTGTCTTGTCACGTGGCCTCATGCAACCGTGTTATCGTGAGCCCTTCTCATGTTTGCTGGGCTTGCTTTCACACTTTCTCCTGTCTTTTAATTTAATTTTGACTATTGGAAAATCTGGTAGTATCTCAAAAAGGGCAACTTTGCAGTGAATTAATTTGTTATTTTAGTATCAGTAAGAAGTTAACAGAAATGCAAGTAGGAGGTGTCACTATTTTGCTTATGGTATGGATTTGATGACGTGCAGAAGCAAGTCTGACACTCCCGGGATCTCACACGTCCACTGCACACCGCCAGCTTGCGGTTTCCACAGACATGCTCTTCAGCATTTGGCATAATTGGGAACAGTAGCCAGCAGGTATCAAGTGTCAAGATAAATTGTCTACTGCTGTGTGAGCCCTGACTATGAAATTGATTCGCTATCTTTTGGGGACTGTAGTTTTGTAATAAGAGCCATATGAACTTTAAAACCAATACATTTATTAGTTATGCGGGTGCTGTTCAAGTGCAAGATCAACAACTTCAGGCTATTTTGATGGATCTGTCCATTTCTGATGTGGTGAGGACCATTTCCAATGTCTTTAAAGAGTTGAATTGTCTGAATCTTTACTCACATTTTTCAGAAACTGTGCCAGTTAGCCTTTGCTATGTAACAACCTACCCTAAAACAGTGCACTGAAACAACACCTGTTTAGCTCATGGTTCAGTGGGCTGGACATTGGTGCTAGGCTCGGCTAGGCTGATTTTCTAGTTTCAGCTGTGTTTGCCATGCAGCTAACTCTGGGATCAGTTTGGGGCAGCTGTCCTAGGATGGCTTCAGCTGAAATGGCTCATCTCTGCTTTTTGGCATCTCTCATTTTCTAGCAGGCTAGGTTGGGCTTGTTCACATGGTGGCTGGACATGGTGGTTCTAAGAGAATGAATGAAATCACATAAAGCATCTTGAAGCCTAGAGTTGAAACTAATATGCTGTCATTTCTGTTGATTGTATTGGCCAAAGCAAGTCACGGGGCCAGCTTCAATTTAAGAGAAGGGGAATAGGCTCCACTTCCTGACTATAGGAGCTGCAAAGTCACATTTTAAGGGCACAGAAAAACATTTTTTAAAAGTGGAAAGCTACAAGAAAGAGTGAAGGATTTGGATATCTTTGTGATTGACCATAGAGATATATAAAACAGTTGTAATATGTAGACTTCAAGGTAAAGATGGTAAGTTGAATAAATACATTTGCTTTTGATACCTCCTAAATCCCCACTGAAATGACAAAACATAAGTGCACAAGGACAGACAGAAAAAGAAAGGGGGGAAATTAACAAATTTTCAAAGCTAGAAACAAATGAGTGAGTGGTAGCAGAAATGAGCAAAACTGATTTCTAAGCCAGCAGTAGGGAAAATCAGAAAAATCCCTGATTTATAACACAGAATTACCAGCTTTTTAGGATTTAGGGATAGCGTGGCCCTCTAATAATGGATACAATTTGGGAGAACAATCAGGAAGTTGAGTTTGAGGTCTGATTCAGAAATGACTGCATTCCTAGATTCCCTCTCCACCACCATGGAAGACTGGAGAGAAAGGGTGTTCTCTGTAAAGGTCACAACAGAGAGTCTTTGGACTTTCAGCAGTGTCAGGCACAGAAGGATCAGATGCTATTGAGGATTAAATAAAAATGAGCATATAGAATGTGTAGAGCCCCAGGACATTTTCCTCACTGGAGTTCCAGAATAATGGCAGATACCAGTCTTGTAAACTCTAGTACAGAAGATCCTTCAGTGGAGAATCAGATCAGCCCCAGAGAAGAGACATCGAAGTTCTTCAGTGAACAGACCCAACCATTCACACACTCAAGGCTACCATTCAGTTTTTCACAGCCCACTATTAAATATAAGCAGACAACCAAGGATTATTAGATATCTTAGGAAGTCTGTATATGAAAGATAGAGATCAAGATAACAAACAAAACCAATCAAAGAAAACATAAATTCTATAGGGGAAAAATACTTAAAAAGCCACACACACACAAAACCATCATTACTATCTTCTGAGTAATGAAAAAATTGCATACATTCAGGAAGAAGAATGTGCTATTGAAAAAAGATGTATTAAAAAACTTTTAGAACTGATAAATGAATTCATTTAAGTTACAGGATAGAAAATCAACATACAAAACTCAGTAGCATTTTCTATGCACAAATAATAAACTAACTGAAAAAGAAATCAAGAAAGCAATCCTGTTTACAATAACTACAAAAAAATTTGCTTAGGAATAAATTTAACCAAGGAGATGAAAGATCTCTACAAGGAAAATTATAAAATATTTGGTGAAAAAAATGGAATAAGACACACAAAATGGAAAGACATCCTATGTTCATAAACTGAGAATTTTAATATTGTTAAAATAAACATAATACCCACAGTAATCTACAGATTCAAGGCAATCTCTATCAAAATACCATGACATTCTTCACAGAAATAGAAACAAATTCTAAATTTAGTATGGAACCACAAAAAATTCTGAACAGCCTAAGCAATCTTGAACAAAAAGAACAAAGCTACAGGTACCACATTACCAGATTTCAAAATATAATACAAAGTTTTAGTAACCAAAACAGCATGCTACTGGCATAAAAATAGATACACAGTCCAATGAAACAGAACAGAGACCTCAGAAATTAAACCACATATGTACAGCCAATTGATTTTTGCCAAAGGACCAAGGACATTCATTGGTGAAAGGACAGTCTTCAATAAATAGTGCTGAGAAAAATGGGTATCTATTTGCAGAAGAATGAAAATAGAACCTTACCACTCACCCTTTACAGAAATCGACTCAAAATGGATTAAAAACCTAAATGTAAGCCCCAAAACTGTAAAACTTCTAAAAAAAAACGTATATGCACCCAACACTGGAGCCCCCAGATAGAAAAAACAAATATTATTATACATAAAGGGAAAGATAGAATCCAATATAATAATAGTTGGGGACTTCAACACCCCACTCTCAGCCTTAGATAGATCATCTAGACATAAAATTAACAACAAAAACATTATATTTAAACTGCACATTACCCCAAATGGACCTAACAGACATTTAAAGAACAGTTCATCCAATAGCTACTGACTACACAGTCTTCTCGTAATTACATGGAACATTCTCCAGGATAGACCATATGTTAGGACAAAAACAAGTCTCAAGAAATTTTTAAAAATCAAAATCGTATCAAGTATCTTCTTGGACCACAGTGGAGGGTAACTAGATGTTAACAACAAGAGGAACTTTGGAAACTGTGCAAACACATGGATGTTAAATAAAATGCTTCTGAATGACCACTGGGTGAAGGAAGAAATTAGGGAGGACATAAAACAATTTCTTGAAATAAAGTAAAAAACCCAGCATACCAAAAGCTATGGGATACAGCAATAGCAGTGCTATGAGGGAAGTTTATAGCAATAAAAACCTGGATCAAAAGAGTAGAAAACTTTCAAATAAAAAATCTTATGATATACCTCAAGGAAATAGAAAAGCAAGAATAAATCCAGCCCAAAATTAGTAGAAAGAAAGAATAAAGATCAGAGCAGAACTAAACAAAATAGAGACCAAAAATGATACAAAGGATCAATGAAGCAAAAAGTTGTTTCTTTGAAAAAATAAACAAAATTGATAATCTACCTGCTAGAATAGCCAAGAAAAAAGAGAGAAGGTCCAAATAAAAAAATTAGAAATGAAAAAAGGAGACATTACAGCTGATACCACAGAAATACGAAAGATCAGAGACTATTGCGAATTATATACTCACACTGGAAAACCTAGAGGAAATGGATACACTTCTGACACATACAACCTACCAAGATTGAATCAAGAAGAAATAGAAAACCTGAACAAACCAATAATGAATAATGAGATTGAATCAGTAATAAAACATTTCCCAACCAAAAAAAAAAAAAAAAAAAAGTCCAGGACCAGATACTTTCACTGCCAAACTTTGTGAAGCATTCAAAAGAGAACTAACACCAATTATCCCAAAACTACTCCAAACAACTGAAGAGGAGGAAATTCTCCATAACTCATTCTATAAGGCCAGCGTTATCCTAATACAAAAGCAGACAAGGAAGCAAGAAAAAAAGAAAACTATAGGCTAAAATTCCTAATGAGCATAGATGGAAAAATTCTTAACAAAATACTAGCAAACCCAATGCAACAGCACATCAAAAAGATAACGCACTATGATCAAATGGGATTTATGCCAGGGATGCAAGGGTGATTTAACATAGGCAAATCAATAAACGTGATACATCACATCAACAGAATAAAGGACGAAAACCATACAACCATCTCAATAGACAAAAAAAAAAAAATTCATAAAATTTAACATCCCTTTAGGATACAAACTCTCAACAAACTAGGAAGAGAAAGAAGATATCTCAACATAATAAAGGCCATATATGACAAACCCACAGCTAACATCATACTGAATAGGGAAAAGCCTTTCTGGTAAGAGCTGGAACAAGACAAGGATATCAAGAATGCCCAGTTTCACCACTCCTATTCAACATATTATTAGAAGCCCTAGCCCGGGCAAGCGGGCAAGAGAAAGAAATAGAAGGTATCCAGATTGGAAAATAGGAAGTCAAATTGTCCCTCTTTGCTGATGACAAGATCTTGTATCTGGAAAACCCAAAGACTCCACCACAATAAACATTCAGCAAAGTTACTGGATACAAAGACAATATACAGAAACCAGTAGCATTTCTATATACCAATAATGAACTAACTGAGAAAGAAATCAAGAAGGCAATCCCATTTATACTAGCTACCAAAAAATTAACTAGGAACATATCTAACAAGGAGGTGAAAGATTTCTACAAGGAAAACTATAAAACACATATGAAAGATATTGAAGAGGATGTAAATAAATGGGAAGACACCTCATGCTTATAGATTGAAAAAATTAATGTCATTAAAATGACTATATTGTTCAAAGCAGTCTACAGATTCAATGAAATCCCTTCCAAAATACCACCATCATTTTTCACAGAAATAGAAAAAATAATCCTAAAATTTGTATGGAACCACAAAGAGCCTGAATAGCCAAAGGAATCCTGAGCAAAAAGAACAAAGCTGGAGGTATTACACTATCTGACTTCAAAATATATGGCCATTGTAACCAAAACAACATGCTATTGTTATAAAAACAAACCCATAAACCAATGGAACAGAATGGAAAACCCAAAAATAAATTCACATATTTACAGTCAACTGATTTTTGACAGGGTACCAAGAACATATATTGGGGAAAGGACACCCAATAAAAGGTATCAGAATAACTGGATATCTACATGGAAAAGAATAAAACGGGACCCCTGTCTCTCATTATATTGGAAAAAATCAACTCAAGATGAATTAAAGACTTAAACATAATACCTGAAACCATAAAACTACTAGAAGAAAACAGGGAAAACAGTTCAAGACATTAGTTTAGGCAAAGATTTTATGGCTAAAACCTCAAAAGCACAGACAGCAAAAACAAAAATAGGCAAATGGGATTATATTAAAGTAAAAAGCTTCTGCACAGCAAAGGAAGCCATCAGTGAGTGAATAGAAACCATACTGAATAGGAGAAACTGTTGGCTAACTATTCATTTGACGAGGAACTAATATCCAGAATATACAAGGAACTCAAACAATAGTAAAAACAAACAAACAAACAAAACCTCAAAAAACCAAACCAATAATCATTCAAAGAGGGCAAAAGACATGAATATACATGTCTCAGAAGAAGATGTACAAATGGC